>NC_056726.1:1593206364-1593456364 GCF_019279795.1 Protopterus annectens
CAGTATGCAGTTATAGGACACGCCACACAGATTGCTGTGCTACACCTTTCCCAAAGGTGTATTTCACAGTGAATGACACCAGCAGCCTTGCCAAAGTACGGCTTTTGAATTGTAGTGAGTGTGACTAGCCTAAAAAGCATTGCTTTCTACACTGGCAGAGACACACACACAGTTGCCATGTCTGAGATCAGAATTCCTACTAAACTAGTTTATCACACTACAGCAGTATGCAGTTATAGGTTGCACCATGCAGATCACTGTGCTATACCTTTCCCAAAGGTGTATTTCACAGTGAATGACATTAGCAGCCTTGCCAACGTACAGCATTTGAATTTTAGTGAGTGTGACTAAACTAATAAGCTTTGCTCTCTACACAGACAGACAGACAGACAGACACACACACACACACACACACACACACACAATTGCCATGTCTGGGATTAGAACTCTTACCTGACTAGTTTATCACACTACAGTAGTACACAGTTATAGGATGCACCACAGAGATTACTGGGCTACACCTTTCCCAAAAATGTATTTCACAGTGAATGACATCAATGGGCTTGCCAAAGTGGGGTATTTGAATTGTAGTGAGGGTGACTAGCCTAAAAAGCATTGCTCCCTACACAGACAGACACACACACACACACACACACACACACACACACACACACACACACACACACACACACACACACAGTTGCCATATATGGGATTAGAACTCCTACCTAACTAGTTCATCACACGACAGCATTACAGAGTTTTAGGATGTGCCACAGAGACTACTGAGACATGCCATTGCCAAAGGTATATTTCAAAGTGGATGACCTCAGCAGGCTTGTCATAGTAGGGGGTAAGGGGAGGGTAGTGTGTGTGCATGGGCAATAACCCATTCATCTAGAGGTTGACACACCACATGCAGCCACATGCAGGATTATATTCCAACGGTACGTGTATACAGCTGCTAGATGACTACTTCCTTGTATAGTCATGTTGCACAGCTAGCACTTGCACCACATAGTCTGTAATGCTGACAGATACCAGTGGCTAATGTCTACAGTGAGTGACATTTACACCTATGTGGTTGTAGCCATTTGGCTGTGTGCTGGGTGGGACAGACCTCATAATGGATGGCTCCTTGTCACATTCACTCTATTCCACACATCTATGTACGTCTACTTTAGGCTTATTGTAGTGTGTTTTCCTTGGATATATGTCTGTATTCCTATCCACTGTGCGCACAAAGCATGACTAGTGCATACTGAGGAGTGTATGCCCTAATATCTGCAACTGCCAAATATGTATGGTCCACTGTTGTTTGCAGACATGGGCTTCATTTGTTTAAGTGTGTGAGCATGCCCAATATGACCTTTCAGTATTTTGCTGTCTAACATTGCCTTCATTTTTCTAAGTGTGTGAGCATGCCCAGTATGCCCTTCTGTATTGAATGTGTGGATCCATTCCAGGTAGTTTGTACTCCAGTGCAGACCTTTGTTTTGTACACCTACAGGTATCAAACTGTTTCTGCAGGGTATCCGTTGATCATTTGTGCAGGGGATAGTGTGTACTGTAGGTGATTGTGTCTTTGCTGCTTCAGCTACATGGTACTGCTGTTAGCGGATATATTCAGACATGTGTACTGTTATACACTGTGATGTTTTCTGTCCTCATGTACTGTCAGGTGGACATTCTTGCTCACAGTGATGTCTTGGGGGACAAGGGTGACTGCAGCTGTGTTCAGCATTGTGGGCAGATGCCTACATATTCATGGTAAGTTATGCCATTCTGGAGGGGGAGCTGCAGACACTTGCTGCTGGGTCTGTGTATCCAGTTCAGCACCTTGGTACAGTGCTGGCAGAGAATCCCATATTTGTACATCCATCAACATGACAGTATGGCCTTACCTTGCTGTGGCAATACCTCACAGCTGTGCAGATTTGCACAGGTTACCCAGAGGCAGGGGCCATGAATCAGGACATTACCCCTATTGTGGTGTACGGGCAGGTATGTAGCCACCGATTTATGTGTTTGCGGCCAGCGATAGTGTGTGCACACAGCTTTGTGTCAGACCTTGCACATTCCATGCTGCCCATGCTCCCACCCCTCCTCTGTTATTTTATCCTCTTCCATACATTATGCATACATTCTCTGATACTTTCCCTAAGGTTACCACCCCATCACAGCTGTGGTTTGGTGTTGGTCCACAGTTCATGCATTGGGATATGGTGGACATGTTACTGTGGTTTGTCCACATGGCCTTGCATATGGCTTAACTGGAGTGTGTTATGTTGTTATTTGGGTGTCCATGACATAACATGCATTGGCAGTACATGTGAGACATAGGCCTTTGGCAGAGGCCTGTGGGTCATTTGTTGTTGATGCGGGCCAGCTGTGGCAGGCCGTTGCATTCTGTCAGTCCTACAGTCTCAGACTGCCATACAGTATATTCCCCTGGGGTGACAGGGTAGGTGTGCTAGGTGTTCATGCCAATAACTTTTATCAGTTTTGATCAGATGGTGTGGATGCTGGCAGGGTGCTACCTATGGCTAGGGACACACCTGCATGGGACACCTGCACTGCATGCTGCAATATTTCACTATTGCCATATACAGGTGGGGTCATATTGTACCCATTCCCCACAGGGTCTATATTAGAACACTGAAGTTTCAAAACTTCGAGTGTTCTAATATCGAACCCTATGAATCGAAAATTTAAAACATCAAACATACAGAGCAGCGATTTTTTTTCCTAGGGAAAGAATTTGCTGTTTCAAAACACATACACATAACAGAAGTACACCAAACAAGCAGCAATCCACACACATGCACCTAAACTCTTACACCTAACCCTACACTAAACTATACATACACCACTAACTATCCACTTACCTTAACCCAAACCCTAAGTCCATCACTATCACCTCACCCGCACCCTAACCCAAACTCACCTACCCCACCCTAACCCTCACATCCACACAATCGCACACTTACCTGACCCGCATCCTAACCCTAACTCACCTAACCCGCCCTAACCCTCACGTCTACAAAATCGCACACTTACCTGAACCCGACCAGTAACTTTCCACCACAGCTATGAAAATACCGAAGCAACAGAAACAGACAACCAAATTCTTTCCCTAGGAAAAAATTTGGTTTTCTGTTTCTTCGATATTTTCAGCGTTTGCTGAACGTTAATGGGTCGATATTAGAACACTCAAAGTTTTGAAACTCTGGTGTTCTAATATAGACCCTTCCCCACAGCAGGGATATGACCAGAGAGGTACCTGTGAGTGGTGTTTGGGTGAGCTGGGTGCATGTGTGCTATGGACACTACTTGCATGTGGCACACAGATATGCATGTGGCATTCCAGTTATGCTGGTATGTGCAGGTACATCACCTGTTTCCCAATACATCAGTCCTACCTCCTTTGTGATCTGCAAGTGTTCGGGCAAACAACACAGGTATCCCCTACTACAGGACCAGATAACGTGATGCATACCTGTATGTACAATTCCAAGGGTGTGTCCATTTCACAGTTACACAATATATGCTGTACGTCTGGGGTAATTTCCCTTGTGTACTGCTTGTATGTCTAGCCCAACAGCCATGCCATGTCAGTCTTTCAGATGGTGACACATATTACCACCATCCATTTACAATGGCTTACTGCTAGTATGTGTTATACTGGTGGGAATGGTCTTTGGCACTGCAGTTGAGAGGACTTGGCCCTGTCATCAGCAGTAGTGGGCAGTGGCCACTAGGTCACACCTCAACATGCATACATACTGACCACTCTCATACAATATGAAACACACACCAGCCTAACACATACATACCTGCATATTGTGCAAATGCTACGATCTATCCTGCTACCTTGGCCACCTCTGGGCATCTGTGCTCCACTGGTATTATACCTACACATACATGTTGCTACATTTCTACATAGGGTTGTGGGGGGGCACACCTGACTGTTACTGCATGTGTACATCGGATTTGGGGGGCACACCAGACCATTACTACATTTCTAAATAGGTTTGGGGGGTGCACCTGACTGTTACTACATTTCTAAGTAGGGTTGGGGGGAGCACACCTGACTGTTTCTACATTTCTACACAGGATTGGGGGGGTACACCTGACTGTTACTACATTTCTACGCAGGATCAGGGAGGGGGGCAAACCTGACTGTTACTACATTTCTACATAGGATGGGGGGCACACCTGACTGTTTCTACATTTCTACATAGTATGGGGGGTCACACCTGACACTTGTACCCATTTTCTATGACTGTACTGGTATGTCAGGTAGTCCATTTCATACTGTATTTTAACCTATCATGCTGACTAGAGGCATACCAGTGTACTACAGGTCTTAGGTTTGATTGACCTGCATATTAGTTTCTGACTTCCTACCCTTCAGAGCTAACATCACACTGCCTGACCTGATGTAGTCTGTCTGTGTAGGCCAGGGGGAGGTTACCCATAGGCATCATTCAGAGGCCACAGCACAGCCTTTGTTTGTGTTTGTCTACACCTCTCCTGCTGGCTGAGACTGTTGGGTATATGAACCTCCCTGACTGGCATGTGTGAGTCATTTGGACACACATGTGACCCAGCACATTTCATGCAGTGGGTATTGTCACCCTGTGTAGTACTGGCTACTATGGTGACACCAGTATTTGTTACATATCTCATGATGCTACTATAGGTATTTGCTAGCTGCTGGCACACTATTCCACCACCTGATTCCCCTGCATGCTCACATCCATACCATAGATACAGGTAACAACACATACTACTCCATTCAGCAATTGGTAAGTTGAGTGACTTACTTTGTGGGTGTGCCAGTATTGAGGGTGGTGCTGCAGGGCTGCCTATGTTGGATACACATATTACACTCCCTACACATGGTTGAGCACAGGTAGTGTCATGTTTGGCATCCCTTTTACTGTATGTGCAAGTCAGAGAGAGGTGTCATTTCCTGGCTCACTCCTGTGTCAGTGTATGTGCTATGCTTTGCATCTTTGCCAAGGCCAGGGCATACTGGGCATGCCTTCTTCTGCCTACTGGGACAGGCTCAGGTTGTTCCTCCTCTGAGTCACTCTGTGCCTGTGCAGGCCTTGGCAATGGTGGGGGGCTGTGTGGCCCTACCCCATACTGTTCCTGCTGCAGCCGTTTCCGCAGGATCATATTGTGTAACATGGCACATACAATGACAATGTGGGTACATGTAGCTGGTGAGAACTGTAAGGCACCACTGGATGTGTCCAGGCACCAGAACCATGACTTGAGCATCCCAAGCACATGCTCTATTATAATTCTGGTCTGTGAGTGTGCCTCATTATGGAGTTTTTGTTCGAGTATGTGTGCATTTCTGATGGGTATCATCAGCCATGGCTCCAGTGCATAACCAGCATCATAGGTGCCGGAACCATAGGGTGAGGGGGAGGAAGTGCCCCCCCCACTTTCACAGCTGCAAGACCTGTACACGGAGGACGCACGCATGTGTTGAATATAAACACAAAAGTGCGCCTGATCACATCATTGCTGCCAGACTCAACACTAAGGTTCCATTTACTGAAGCTGCTCTGGTGTGTAACCTTAATATTTACTTCCTTTATTTCATTACTTGCTGAAGTTTAAGGCTCCATTGTTTACTTTGCTGGTGCTCCATTTCACTGATTTATTAGCTGGTGACTAAACACTAAGGCTTCAGTAGCTGCTCCGGTGTACAAAGCTCCATTAACCTCATTATTTGCTGAAGCTTAAAGCTTCGTTTTACTGATTATTATAAAGCTTAAAGCTCCATTGTTTACTTTGCTGGTGCTCCATTTTACATTAGCTGCTGGTCCTCTGTTTTATTGATTATTAGCTGCTGGTGCTCCATTTTACATTTTCTGGTGCTCCATTTTACATTAGCTGCTGGTGCACCGTTTTACTGATTATTAACTGCTGGTGTGTGTTGCTCCATTTTACATTAGCTGCTGGTGCTCCATTTTACTGATTATTAGCTGCTGTTTACTGATTATTATGAAGCTTTATTAGCTGCTGTTTACTGATCATTATGAAGCTGTTTGAGTATTATGAAGCTTTATTAGCTGCTGTTTACTGATTATTATGAAGCTGTTTACTGAGTATTATGAAGCTTTATTAGCTGCTGTTTACTATAAAGTTTAAGGCTCCATTGTTTACTTTGCTGGTGCTCCATTTTACTGATTATTAGGTAGGTATGTGTGTGTCCTGATTATTAGGTAGGTGTGTGTGTGTGTGTCCTGATTATTAGGTAGGTGTGTGTGTGTCCTGATTATTAGGTAGGTGTGTGTGCCCTGATTATTAGGTAGGGGTGTGTATGTGTCCTGATTATTAGATAAGGGTGTGTGTCCTGATTATTAGGTAGGTGGGGGGTGTCCTGTTTATTAAGTAGGTGGAGTATGTGTCCTGATTATTAGGTAGGTGGGGGTGTGTCCTGATAATTAGGTAGGATGTGTGTGTGTCCTGATTAATATGTAGTTTGTGTGTGTCCTGATTATTAGGTTGTGTGTGTCTTGATTATTGGGGGTGTGTGTCCTGATTATTAGGTGTGTGTGTGTGTGTGTGTGTGTGTGTGTGTGTGTGTGTGTGTGTGTGTGTGTGTGTGTGTGTGTGTGTGTGTGTGTGTGTGTGTGTGTGTGTGTGTGTGTGTGTGTGTGTGTGTGTGTGTGTGTGTGTGTGTGTGTGTTTGTGTGTGAAATGCCCCAGTTACTTATAACTGGTGATTAGGATTGCTTACGCTCAAACCCTGAGCCTTAGGTACAACAGCCTGCATTCTCTACCCACACCACCACCACCACCACCACAAAGTCCATAGCTCTCAACTGTCTAGATTTTCACATACATTGGTCTGTTCCTCTTAAAACTTGTGGTTTTGTGCCAAATCAGTGATAACGGAATTCACTAAATAATGATAGCCCTTTAAGTTTCAGTTTCTCTATCTTTTTGGAAACAGATTGGTAACGCAATACACTATTTCAGCAACTTTCTAAGATTATACAAGCAATATTTAAAATGTGTTCCTGGTTTTGGGCTTTTGCCCCCCCCCCCCCAATAAACTTTGGCTTTTTTCAGATTTCGTCTGCTGTGAAATTGAGAGATTTAGTTGTGTTACGTGGTTGGTGCAGTGTTTGTGTTCTTGCCTCACAGCAAGAGATTCTCTGGTTTAATTCTTGGCTGGGGTGCCTTCTGTGCAGAGCCTGTATGTCTTCCCTGTGTTTGTGTGGGTTTCTTCCCATGTTACAAAGACATGCATCTGGAGCATTTCTCCCTGGGCCTCTGATGAAAATTAACTTTGCTCCATGTCAGACGTTCCTGGTAAACAAATGTTAAATTAAAATATTTTCAAGGAGCTAAGAGCTTCAGTGGAAGAGAAGTTTAGTGCTGCTTATTCCAAATCTGTTTGCATTGCTAGAAGCACAACAGGTAGTAGCCTTGCTTTTGATGCAGAAGGCTATGGGTTCTACTCCCAGAGCATGTAGATGGATTGCTGAAACTGTACTGTGTTGTACTTCAAAGGGAGTGGATGCTGCAGTCCTGTGAATGCTCTCCTTTGGAGGAGTTACCTAGTAACTATGAACCTGCCATCAGTTTGCCATCCATTCCTTATTGCAATATTATTTGCTTATCATTTTTTAATGTAACATAGGCAATTCATATTTCAAGGGCAGCAGACACTTTATTTATAGATGAAACAATGAAATATAAAGTTGTTTCCTAGCAGCAACCTGTTCATTAGTTAGAAATCTCTTTAATGTGGAATAATTTAGATGACTTACTTCTGCAGAGATTTTGTATATTTAGTAATATTGGTGGATTGTAATGACAGAAGTTTGAGTGGCCTTTTATGGTTGAAATGTTCTGAAATGGGTAGTTTTGTCATTATTGGTTCATACATTTTGTTTCATTGGTTGCAGATATTTTGTATATTTACTGATATTGGTGGATTGTAATGACAGAAGTTTGAGTGGCCTTTTATGGTTGAAATGTTCTGAAATGGGTAGTTATGTCATTATTGGTTCATATATTTTCTTTCATTGCTTACTAGAAGACTGTTCAAAACTACAAATTTAAAATACATTCTAACAACTGGTGCTGTATTATACAAGGAATATAATTTAATGCAATCAGGAAGGTGAATCAAAGAATGCATACATGTATGCATGGCCCTAAAAATGTGTTTGAAAATAGCCCGGAGGAAAGTGTGAAAGGCTCAAAATCATGGGCAAATTATAAGCTTTACTCCTGTTACCAAAGCAATGGATGAAGGTAAAACAGTTCACACCATATTACCTTGACCTGGCCAAGCCTTTTGACACAATCCCCTACTCAGGTGTAGTACAAAAGATGAATAATGTAGGAGCAAACACTTGCATCACTAGCTGGATTGCCAACTTGCTCACAGGATGCAGGAGATCAAAATAGGGGAAGAGACCAGACACCAATGGAGTCCCCCAGGGTTCAGTGCTGAGACTTTTTCTGTTTGGCATATACATTTCAAAAGTAAAAGGAAATACCAAAGAGCTTTGGCTGGCTAAGTTTGAGATGATTGCAAGCTAGAAGCAGTTATTGAATCCTCAAATGACTTAAGCATCATGCAGGAAGGTTTATCCCAAATAAGAACTGGTGTCAAAATCATGACAATGCCCTCTGAGAACTGACTCAATTATTTGGCATTTGGGAACTTGTGTGTTCAGTGGTCTAACTTTTGAACAACATGTGCCCAGAGTTACAAGAAAGCCTTTCTATATTGCACAGCTTAGAAACAAATTGTGACTAGATCTACAGATGTTGTTGTCCCCTTTACAAAGCTCTCATTAGGTCAATCATTTTGTTGAATGCCCACTTTGGCATATATCTGTCCAGCCCCATGAAACAATTGGAATACCTTCAGAGATACCCAACTAAAAGGATACAAGTCCTAAACAATAAGTCTTGCATGGACCACTTCAAAGATTTATTATTATACTCAGTATCCTACGGAGTGCTTAGAGGTGACATGTCTGGCATACAAGGCATCCTCTGACCTAATACAGATGGACCTACTGAACATCAGCAAGTCAAATGACATCAGAAATACTCAGTCCAGTTATCTAAACTGAATGCTGTGGAGAGATGGATATATATCACAGAGGCTACCACTGTTCCAGAACAGACTATCCATAAAAATAAAACAAAGGTCATCCGTCCATATTCAAATGCAACTTGAATCTAAGGAAGGGTAATAGAAAATTTCCCCTCTTGCCACTAATGGATAGAGGCAGTTCCTAAATGCTGCATCCCTTACATGGGTCCCCTCAAATTATCTATGCTATGATCACAGTTACTCTCACTATCGCTAATATACAATTATCAGCCATGGAATAGGTAAGACCAATCAGAAAATGTTAATTCAAGCACCAAAAGTGAATTGGCTAAACTTAAAATGTCCTCCAAGTGAACTTATGTTGTGGTAGTAAATAGTTATAAAAAAATTGCCATTTTTAGATCACTAAGTGCCCCCTCACTCTCCGCCCCCCCCCCCAGTCTTCAACAGCTTCTGGCACCTATGACCAGTATCCCCCACTAGGTGACCTTAAGGGATGTCCCCATTTGCAAATCTGTGGCACAGCTGTGTCAGATGCCTGATGTGGGAATCATAATAGCTTCCAGGGAAGCCAGCACACACATTCATTATTATGAACTGGGCATCACACAAGACCTGGCAGTTGATGGAGGGGAAGCCCTTGTGGTTGATGTAGACCCTACCCTGCTCACCAAGTGGTGCTTTGATGCATATGTGCGTGCAGTCTATAGCACCCACTACCTCAGGGTATTCTGCTATTTGGTGGAATAGATGCATATTGCTGGCCAACGCCTCACGGGTGTTGGGGAAATATATGTTCTTACTGGCATGTGCTGTCATGGCATCCAGGAACTGGTGCAGTACCCTGGATGTTGATGCCTGTGAGATCCCCATGATATCCCCAGTTGGCCTTTGGAAGATACCTGTAGCTAGTATTCTTATGCCTACACATACCTTGGTATCCACTGGAATGGGTGGCCCTCTGTTAGTTCTGTGTGTCAGGTGTGGTCAGAAAAGCTCAACAATTTGCTGTAAGAGGTCCCTGTCCACCTTATAGTGCTCCACTATCTCCAGCTCATGTAGCCCCTGGTAGGTTACTCTGGGTCTGTACACTCTTCTCTGTCTCCTCACTGTGGGTTGGTCAACAGTATTCACATCCTCACCACCCTCAGCCTCTTCCACAAGTTGTTGTATGATAGCTATTGCAGCCCCTATCATTTTGTTGTTTTGTTTGTTAAAGGTTCCCCGCTTGTATACACCGGTGGTGTAGAGTATGGAAAAAAACAGAGGGAAAGGTGTTTGCATAGTTTATAGTAGTGTTATAAGATGGGCTGGTCTGCTGGCTGTGTAATTGGCTGATTGTGATACATTTCACCTGCCATCTATGCTAGTTCTCCAAGATTACCTTCCTACTACTGTTTTCCCTTCCCACTGCCTTCCTGTTTAATCCTGGGGGCACGCCGCACAAATACAGTGCTCAAATGTGCACAGGCCTGCTATTTCCTGGTTTACTTTTTTTTTCCTTTAAAACCTGGTGCGCAGTACGCACACCCGCTTAGGCAATGTAAAGAGTGCTAGGCAGCCTCAGACACACACCCTTGCTTAGCTCTGCTAAGCTAAGAGCAAACCCGAGCCACAGGGCTCCAATCCACTTACAGTATGCCTGACACACACCCCTATGATGTCAGCTAACTCCTAGGCTTGCACCAAGCTATTCCTGCTCTTACACTGCTGGGTGCTGAGTAGCATGCAGGGGAAAACTGGGATTCAGTATCATTCCCCTTATTTGCATAGGATTGCCTGCTGATGCATAGTTACATGTCCCACACTGAGCCTCCCCCCTTAGCAACCACGATTCACTGGCCATGTTGTCTTCTGCCTGCCATTGAGTATAATGGCAAAATAGTGATTTTGGTTAGAATACTTATTTTGTTTTTTTTTTCTTATTTTCCACACGATCCCGTTTGCGCACAGCTGCCCTACGCTTAAACAGCTGAGATGGGCTAAAAACATAAACATTGATTTTTTTTTATTTTTGCAAATGGTTTCCATGCCAATGGCCTTATAGTTGGCCATTAGCATGCTTTCTACATGATATCCAGCCTTTATTTGCACGGCCAGTTTCCAACTTCCTGGATCGCAAATTCACCTCATTTGCATGGATTTCTCCTGCAAATAGCATAATTGGCATACAGGGGCTGAGTCCATGCAGGACTAGTGCAGGAGCACTCGTGCATGCCCCTGCAGGTAATTCCTGGATCGCACAGCAGACATATTGCTTGCTGGAGCTCCTCCACTAGTCCTGCATGCTGTGCAGGGCTTGCAGAATCCGGGGGATTGTGAAATTGCAGGTCAGTTGCTTATTGCACACATTGGAGCATATAGCAAAAAGCAAAGAATTTCTTGAGAAAGCTGATTTGAACAGACTCTGCCACATAAGTAGGTTTTTTGGCTTGTATACCTCATATTGTTTTGTTGTTTGAGCTGTTTTAAAGACAAGGTAATACTGACTTTAAGTTTTCAGATTTTAAAATACATATAAAGACTATATAAAAATATGCATCAGAATTTGGTTTGAATATTAATACTAGTAAAGAAGAAAAAATTATATTAAGTTAGAAGAAAATAAATATCTTTTCTGAAAACTGTAAAACAAGTTCAAATGCATTTATGTGTTTTGGTTTAAAACACTTACAATACAGAAACAAAGAGCAAGACTGTACAAACATATAATCAAATCCATACACAATAAAAGCACATGCCATAAACCAATACCATGATAAACCAAATTGAATAAATACCTTCCCCCGGAATCACTAATCTTCCATTAAGGACTAGCTTAGTCCTGAATGGAAGTGCCCGTTTGGGAGCTGGACGGCAGCGCGCTATGCATATTAACAAGGCATGCTGCCTGAGCTCCTAGGCTTACAAGGAGTGTGTATGAGTGCAGGGGGTGTGTCTGAGAGCAGAGCTCTCAGAATAAACATGCCCCTGCAATGTAGAACAGCAAAAGGTGTTAAGAGTACAGCTAACCGTAATGCGTGGGTGTGCCATTGCTTAGCTACAGTTATAGCATCTTAAAAGGCTGAAGAGGATAACAAGAAAGATATATGTACATGAAACAGCACAGCAATAGTGTAGTGGACAGAGCATTTGCCTAACAGGCAGACATTCCCAGGTCGAATCCCACTGCAGTACATTACATTTTCCCTTCAAATCACTCTATGATAAATATTTTTTGTGGCATAACCTAATAAATAACATACATTTGCGAACTCCAGTACTGCATTTAATGCAGATGTAAGGTGTCAGTGTCATAATGTTTCAAAGTCCACAGATAATCACATGTGCCCCATAAAGTATCACAGATACAAATGGAAGGTAAACTGTGTAATGAATGTTAACCTCATACATTTTCCAAATCACCCACCTACTCAAGAACCATTACACTATTATTGTCTAAGATGTGGCACTAGTAAGCAGTAGCAAGCATATTTAAGCACTAGTAAGTGGGTTTAAGCCCATTTGCATGGGGGTAAGCAATGTGCACACAGGTTAAGCAAGATCGAAGCTGTCTGTAAGCATATGTAACCGGAGGTTAGCATTGCTTACCCTCCAACAAACCAGAGCAAACCTGCTTACAATTGCTTAAAAGTGCCTTAGTCACTCTGTATCCAACAGCTCTTGTCCTGCCCAGCAATAAAATAGTCAACAATCCCAAGTTGCAAACCCTAGACCCTGCACACTATAGGCAAAGTGATGTACCACTAAGCCATGACAAATACACATACATCTGATGTTATCACAAACATATCATCCCGCACAGTAAGTCAACAGTACAGGAAATATATGTAATTATGTAGATGAATGTGTGTGTGTATGTACAAATATATATTTATATATATATATATATATATATATATATATATATATTTATATATATATATATATATATATATATATATATATATATATATATATATATATATATATACATACATATATATATATATATATATATATATATATATATATATATATATTTACCGCTGCTCCTCAAACCCCTGGCAGGATGCTAACAGTGGGAGAAATGGTGTAGACCAGCTAAGTCTAATCTTGACACAAATATAGGTCCATCCCTACTGGGACGAACCAAAAATTGTGAGTCAATCCGATGTTTACACGTGTCTCGAAAGATGAACAAGGCAAGGCTCGTATGTACGTGGAATAAACAGATGAAGAGCCTGAAGAAGCCTTGGTCGAGAGCATATTGGATGAGCACTGAGACGTGGAGAGAGGGCAATGTGTGGAGGTGTGGTATGGCTGGGTTAGCAACCAGAGAATGGATGGTAGCTGTGTAGGTGGAGCTCGTGGGGGTGGGGGAAGGAACCATGGGTATGAAATTATGGAAGATATATGCAAATGAAGCAGCACAGCAATAATGTTGTGGGCAGAGCATCTGCCTAAAGAGCAGACATTCCCAGTTCGAGTCCCACTGCAGCACAATCTATTTTACATGGCAAAGCATGTTATAACCAAAAAACCCACTAAATAACACATATGTATGAACTAGAGTTCTGCAGGAAATGTACATGTGAAGTGTCAGTGTCATAATGAATAAGGCACTAGTAAGCAGGTTTAAGCACAAATAAGCAGGAATAATACATATGTAAGCTCTATTAAGCACGTTTAAGTGCATTTGTGCTTGGGTAAGCATTGGCTACACAGAGTAAGCAAAGTAGAAGTTAACTGAGTGTAAGAAACTGTAACCGGAAGTAAGTTCTGCTTAGCTCTGTGCAAACCCACGCAAACCCACTTACAACTGCTTTAAGTGCCTTAACCATTCTGTATCCAACGGCCCTTGTTCTACCCAGCAACAAAATAAACAGCCTCTGCAAGGCTCAAACCCAGGACCCTACACAAGTGATTTACAGCTAAGCCATGCCAGATATAAATAAAGCTGATGTTTCAGAAACATATCATCCAGTCCAGGCATGCGACAGTACAAAGAATGTATAGCAACATCTAGATGTATGTGTGTGTAAATATATTAATATCTAAAAAGATACAACATATCTATATATGTAGATATATATATATATATATATATATATATATATATATATATATATATATATATTTATATATATATATATATATATATATATATATATATATATATATATATATATATATATTTCTAAAAATATCTACATAGATATTATTATATATGAACATATATACATGCAAATGCCTACACCGAAACATATATGTGTCTACACCTATATGTCTACATATACATAGCAAGTTACATATGTGTATGCAGATATATATATATATATATATATATATATATATATATATATATATATATGTATGTAGGTTTATATATGGGCATAGTTATATATATGTAAGCAGATATATACATCTATATAGGTATATATGACCATACATCTGGCAGATTAACAAAAATACATATGTCCACATGCACCGTTAATGGGGATGAGGTGCTCCACACACTATATGTCTTGTACGAATAGGCATCCCACCCCCACAGCCAAACATGTCCGCCTGCAATACACTACCAAGTGTTGCAGATCCCATAACCAGGACCTGATACAACATGAGCACAAGATGTTAACAGTACTACATCCCACATGTATGATGTCAGGCTGGTATTGGTAACATATCATGCAGTACAGTCTGCCTCCCATAGGAAATGTAAAATGTGGAAGCCATCAACATCCCCAGGATACAGATACACAGACACAGAATATATATATATATATATATATATATATATATATATATATATATATATATATATATATATATACACACACACACACACACACACACACACACACATGTGCCTACACATACACACGCAGATATATGTACAGCAAGATACATATGTAGAAGGTGCACACAATATGGAATAGCCACTATGCCTACAGTTAACACCTGAACAACTGGACACTGTATGGGCCACCCATACAAGTGACAATCACTGCCTGCAACATATACCCACAGAGAGGTCATAAGAAAAAACACCACACACACATTTCCAGGAATAGAAACCTTTAATTGTGTACTATTACAGTTCTATACACCATGTTGTATAGCTGTTCAGACACTGACATCCATATAAACAGAGTAATGCAACTGTGAAACAGTTATACTAATACAGTAGTCCGGAAAGGTTCACAACTGTTGCTGTCCAGGCCAAGCCCTTCATATTGTACAATGGTAAGGACAGATTGGGCCACAGGATACCAAACAAACAACAGTATGTAATGCAGGTGTATAGTCCAGCAGCCTCTACCTACATTTTGTTCAAAATCACTAGGTGGTAAAGATGTCATGTGACCAAATGGGTTGTAACTGTTACATAACAAGGCATAACTGACATCATCACAAGCACAGTGACAAACAGAACAGTCTGTATGGCAGGAGGCAGTAGGCTTGCATTAACCCAATTTATGTAAGTAATATAAATATAGGTGACATATATGGTACTGTACATCCAGATACCTTAAGGCAGCTCACCGCTGATACCCCACATTTTGTAAAAGCCTAGGTCATTTATGGTGCTCTCCCCATAGACTCAGTAATACAGGGCCGTATACCACTGTTACATTCACTGGCCTCGGGAGTGCATAAGAGCACACATGTATTGTGCAGGTGATGCCCACACATATATGCCCCAAGCCCCACTGTATGTGTGGGGGATACAACAGCAGTGGACTGATGGCAGCAATGGCAGTGTGATATAATCACAGCCCACTTCAGAACAACCCCAGACAGCATGTCATATGTGCAAAGCTTGGTATGTAGGTGGAGGACAGAGGCTGGAACACAGGCACAAATGTGGAAAACTGTTGCCATACATTAAGCAAGTTGCTGATGTTACAGGATAGTCTGCAACATACCCTTAGTCAGGGAATTGAGGTTAGAAACAGAAATGGATATAGCCATGTATGGATAGCACTCAACACACACACTGCCAGTGAAATATCTGACACAGGACCTGTGCGGTGGACAGACAAAACATGATAGGCACACCTCTGGCCACCAAGAGGATAGGCCCATTGAGAGCTATGCAGACAGACTGCATTCCAAGGTAAACTAGTATGTACACACACACACACCCTGTAATACCAGTACTATACAAAGCATAACACAACTCTACTCACAGTCTGTCTGTAGTTCCTGATCCTCCTACAAATATGTAGCTGCTCTGAGTGTGCCGGTTCTCCTGTTAGAGGTATTGCTACCTGCTGTCTGTAACACTGATGCCCACACACAGGAAGGATGTCCATCACACAGAAAATGTAAAGGGACCACACCCACATGATGCAGAGGTTTAGAGTAGGCGGTTGCCATGACAGTGATAATTGGAAGTATTACACATGTGTAATCATATATATATATATATATATATATATATATATATATATATATATATATATATATATATGGCTATCTGGATAATAATATCTACATATATTTCCATCATATGTCCTGGACATGGAGTGTAGCCCTACCCAAGCCTCTATAGTCCCACAGTCATAGTGCAAGAGGATGTCAGGTATGCATAGCAGGTATATTAGTAGACTATTGCTACTGTCATTGGGATTGTCTTCACAGACATGGTGTGTGTTGGAGGTCACATCTGCTTATAACATGTGTGCCATTGGTTACTGACAGACATCCTAAGCACATCTTAGTAAAGTACCCGTGCTAGCACGTAATGCCCCTGTGGACTGCAGCAGAGATATTGGCCAATATATGTGGACATTCTGACACACTCTGTACAGTCTAGAGGTATGCACATAACCCCTTAGTGCTAAATATGTGTACCATGCCTGACAATATGGATGTAGACAGCCATGTAGATGGGTATAACACATAATGACTGGAATACATTTGCCACCATAGGTTATGCATTCACACACCCCTGTCTGGCCTGACACATAATAACCACTGGCACAGGGGTGCCATGGGCGCATACTACCCACTGGATATTGACATACATCTCTACAGCATACCACTGCTCTGTCTGACATACATGACTGTTAAGGGAGGCCCGGCAGCAGTACATCTGGCAAGTATCTGCACAAGACATCTCACTGGGTTAGTACACTAAGCTGCTAGGCATGTAACAATTCACTGTGCAGGCTACAGGAAGACTGGCTCAACACTGGCCTACATCTTCTATGGGGGAATGCACATGTACCTGCATAAATAGCAGGCTCTACAGGCACAGGGTAAGATACACCTGTGTGAAAGTGCATAACCACAACCCATGTGAACACAGCCACAGTTGCATATGTTAAGCTAGCATAATATTACAGTATATGGACTATCTTTTCGACACCATCCTCATATGTGCCACTCACAGAATGACCCTACATATACTGGGCTGCCACACAGTTTGGTCTGATGGCTGTCTGTGGTATGGGACATGTGTGTATGGCCCTACAAACATGTAGGCCAATATGGTATCATACAGTGGAGCAGCATGTAACATCAGATAGGATGGGATCTGGAACAATGACATCTACCACAGTCTGTACACAGGCTAAAGTACACATTAACAATACACACACTGTTGACATTCACCATAAGTACACAGACCTCAGTACTGTACAAACATCCACAGAATGTCCAGGTCATGTCATCAAATATAACCCCTACTGTACATAACATGTGTAGCAGTCTGATATCTCACTGGCTTGTTATCAGATATGATGACACTAATTATGGTGTACAGCACATATGCACCACTTCATGCACGGCATATGTACACAGGTTGACTGAGTTGTGGCTGGAAGCACATACACAGGGCCAATAATGACATGTTGCTGTGATAACCTCATACATATACTGTTGTAACAGAGTTTATTGCAACATATGTCCTTTGAGGGATATGAAGCCAGTAACTGTCACAGCTTTCACCATCTACAGACTGCAATCCTCACACTACCTTTTGCAGTCCACAGATAGATGCTCCATGGGTAACACATGAAACCAAAGGCACAACACACTGCTCTGTCTGCAGATCATCCTGCCAATGGGGATTCCTCATAAACATGGAACTGACATGGCAGGTATTGAGACATGTAGGACCGTCATATCCACACATACACTGTTAAATCAACAGTACTCCAAATGCAGTATAACAACACTTACAGTCTGTAGTCAGGTCAGGCACATCCCCCTCCTGTGTGTTGCCCTGTTTCCACAGTGTATGTTGTTAGATGTAAATCCCCAATCCATCTGAGATGCTGTTTGCCATACAACAGATCTAGTTCCTGCTCACAGTGAATGAAAAGTGCCAACACCAACATGATGCTCCTAGATATTGGAGCGTGTTTCCATGCACTTGGCTATGGGAATGTTACCACAGCTGTTCCACTTGCAATCAGCTAGGGGAGGGCTGCAATTCATGCAGAGGCCATCAGCTGATCATGAGCATCACTTAAAATACACATGCTGCGCCAAGCAAAGCAGGTGTAGGTCTCCACATCCACCAGAGAGGGAGTGGGAGAGGCAGACAGAGGCAAAGACAAGTCAGGGAGGGGTGGGAGAGTAAGACCTAAGCATGTCTGTATCACACACCTACCAACACAGGGTATCAAACATCTGACACCTATGTAGTGCTATCACAGTTAGATGCAGTTATTGGATGCGCCACATGGGTTACCTGTTGTAGAGCCCTCAGAACATATATGTGATGGTGACTGACATCTGCAACAGGGATATGGTAGTTATATAGCAGGTGATGTACATGTGCCTGTCCGCATGAACAAGTGCCAGCATCAACACAGCCACACTCTCACAGGGATGCACACACATTGACACACTTGGCAGGGCCAGGATTACAACTCATTAGTAGTGGGATTGCCACAACACATCACTGTGCAGGTATCACAAGCACCACATGGGTCATATGGGGGTTGTATGGGCAAAGGGTATGGAGAGGTGTCTGACATCAGATAGCATGCTTCTGTATGCCAATGGGGGTTGTAGGGAGTACTGGTATGCATGGGTGTGCCAGATGGCTGTACAAGGCTAGGCGATGGGTATACCTTGGCATCAGGCCACATGACAATGGTCTGCATTGTGGCTCAGGGCTGTAGTGTCTGCATTTGGACACACAGGTGGGTATTGTATTCCCCATCCAGTCACCTGGGTGACTATTGTGTGTGGCCAATGCTGCGCATCACTTGCCATGTATGTATTCCTTAGTCCATGACATGGATGGTGTCTGGGATGTGCACACCTCCCAAATGCATGTACAGTGACATGTGAAACTGCAACTGGGGTGTCTGGCCCATGTTGTGAACACATATTTTCATCAGATGTGCCAGTCTTGGCCACCTTTGGTGGGAACTGGTAATGGGCAGCAGGTTTACCCTGCACCTACACTGATGGCATGTTAATGGCATTCCCTGTTGTCAGTGGCATCTGTCAGTACAGGGCATGTTGTCAGGCATGGTATTCCTTTGTGGGTCACATGTGATGGCTTGCAGGTGTCCATTGGGGAACATGGGGAAGGTGCACTGTCTGCATGTACGTGCATATTGGACAGATGGACAGGGTGCAATGCCCTCTGTAGCCTACAGCTATCCCCCGTACTTACTATCAGTGGCCAATATGCAGTGTACTACCCACATATTGGCTGTTGCCTATGCATGTGTGTGTATATGAGACATGGGTTGAGAGTGCTCTCTGGGTAATACTAGTGTTGCTAACTGTGATTACCTGGCCAAGATGTCACATGCATGGGTATGGCTTTGCACCCCAGCATCTCAGCTATTTTACATCTGTTATCCCTGTATGGTGGACATTGTGATATATAGTAGGGCCACCATATAAGAAATATGCAAAACCCACTCCACATTGGCCACAGGTGTCACACACTCATAACCACCTCCACACAGGATATGAGTTGCAACCCCCCCCCCCACACACACACACAGACACAGCTGACATGTCTAAGAGTAGAACCCTTACCTAATTAGCTTATTACACTATAGCAATACAGAGTTATAGTACATGCCATGGAGATTACTGGAGTATTCCTTCCCCAAAGGTGCATATCACATTGGATGACATCAGCAGGATTGCCAGGCCATATGAATTGTAGTAAGTGTGACTAGCCTACAATGCATTGTTCCCTACACAGACAGTGACACACACACAAAACATCCACAACCAACATGTGTGGTAATAGAGCCCCTAACAGTGATCTATATCACACTACAGCATGGAGCTGGTATGGGATGTACCATGGGGATTAATGGAGAACTCCTTCCCCAAAGATGTATACACAATGAATGACATCAGCAGGATTGCCAAAGTAGGCCATTTGAAATGTACTGCGTGTGACTAGCCTAAAATGCATTGCTCCCTACACAGACAGTGACACACACACAAAACATCCACAACTGACATGGGTGGGTATAGAACCTCTAACAGAGGTCTATACCACACTACAGCATGGAGCTGTTATAGGACAAACCACAGGGATTACTGGATAACTCCTCCCCCAAAGGTGTATTTCACAATGAATGACATCGGCAGGATTGCCAAAGTAGGCCATTTGAAATTAACTGAGTGTGACTAGCCTATAATGCATTGCTCCATACACAGACATTGAAACACACACAAAAAATCCTAAACTGCCATGGGTGGGGATGGAACCCTACCACAGTTCTAAATCACACTACAGCAGTACGCAGTCATGGCACACGCTACAGAGATTACTGGGCTACTGCCTTCCCAGAGGTGTATTTCTTGGTGGGTGAAATCAGCAGACTTGCCAAAGATGAGTATATGAATTGTAAGGAGTGTGAGTACCATAAAAAGCCTTGCTCTTTATATAGACAGGCACACACTTGCCATGTCTGGGATTAGAACACCTACCTCAATACTTTATTACACTATAGCAGTACACGGTTACAGGGTACACTATGGAGATTACTGGGCTATGATCTTTCCACAGGTGTATTTCTAGGTGGGTGACACCAGCAGCCTTGCAAAAGTTGAGTATATGAATTGTAAGGAGTGTGAGTACCCTAAAAAGCACTGTTCTCTACACAGACAGGGTCAGACAGACACACTCACACACTTACCATGTCTGGGATTAGAACACCTACCTAACTACTTTATCACACTACAGAAGTACGCAGTTACAGGACACACTATGGAGATTACTGGGCTACAACCTTCCCGCAGGTGTATTTATAGATGGGTGACATCAGCAGCTTTGCCAAAATTGAGCATATGAATTGTACGGAGTGTGAGTACCCTAAAAATGTATTGCTCTCTACACAGACAGGGTCAGACAGACAGACATACACACACATGCCATGTTTGAGATTAGAACACCTGCCCAACTATTTTATCTCACTAAAGCAGTGCACAGTTACAGGAAGCACTACAGTGATTACTGGGGTACAACTTTCCCAGAGGTGTATTTCTAGGTGGGGGACATCAGCAACCTTGCCAAAGTTGAGTATATGAAATGTAATGAGTGTGAGGACCCTAAAAAGCATTGCTCTACACACACACACAGGGTCAGACAGACACACACACACACACATTTGCTATGTCTGGCATTAGAACACCTACCTAACTACTTTTTCACACTACAGCAGTACGCAGTTACAGGACACCCTATGGAGATTACTGGGCTGCACCCTTCCCAGAGGTGTATTTCTAGGTGGGTGACATCAGCAGCCTTGCCACAGTTAAGTGTATGAATAATAGGGAGAGTGAGCACCCAAAAAAACATTGCTCTCTACACAGTCAGAGATGGACAGACATGCACACAAACACACATACTTATACACAGTTGCCAAGTCTAGGGTTAGAATTCCTACCTAACTAGTTTATCACACTATAGCAGTACGCAGTTATGGGATGCACCATGGAGATTACTGGGTTACCACTCTCCCAAAGGTGTATTTCACATTGGATGACCTCAGCAGGCTTGTCATAGTGGGTCTATGGGGAGGGCAGTGTGTGTGCATGGGCCATAACCCATTCATCTAGGTGCTGACATGCAGGCACACATGGGGTCATATTTCACAGGTATGTGTATACAGCTGCTAGATCACTACTTCCTTGTACAGTCATGTTGCACAGCTGGCACATGCACACATCATCTGTAATGCTGACAGATACTGGTGGATAGTATCTGCAGTGAGTAACATCTGCACCTTATGTGTTTTAGGCCCTTTGACTGTGCTGGGTGGGACAGGCCTGGATGGCTCCTTGTCACAGTCATCCTCTTCCACACATCTATGTACATCTACCTTTGGCTTATTATAGTGTGTTGTCCTGACATTTATGTCTGTATTCCTATCCACTGTGTGTGCAAGGCATGAGTGGTGCATACTGATGAGTGTCTGCACTAACAACTGCAACTGCCAGATATATCTGGTCCTCTGGTGTTTGCAGGCATGGCCTTCATGTGTTTATGCCCAGTATGACCTTTCAGTATGTTGTTGACTGACATTGCCTTCATTTATCTAAGTGTGTGAGCATGCCCAGTATGGCCGTCTGTATTTAATGTGTGGATCATGTCCAGGTAGTTTGTGCTGCAGTGCTGACCTTTGCATTGTACACTGACAGGTACCATGCTGTTTCTGCAGGGTGTCCATTGATCATTTGGCTTTGACTGTTACTACATTTCTGCATAGCGGGGGGGGGCATACCTGACTGTTCCTACATTTCTACACAGGAGTCGGGGGGGCACCTGACTGTTATTACATTACTATGTAGGATGTAGGGGGCACACCTGTTACTACATTTCTACACAGGATTGGGGGGCACACCAGACTGTTATTACATTACTATGTAGAATGGGGGGGCACACTTGACTATTTCTACATTCCTACACATGATTGGGGGGGGCCACACCTGACTGTTATTACATTACTATGTAGGATGGAAGGGGTACACCTGTCTATTTCTACATTTCTACACAGGGTTGGTGGGCACACCTGACTGTGGGGGCACACGTGACACTTTTACACATTTGCTATGACTTTACTGGTATGTCAAGTACTCCATTTCATTCTGTATTGTTAACTATCATGCTGACTAGAGGCATACCAGTGTACTACAGATCATGGCTTTGGTTGCCCTACATATGATTGTCTGACTTCCTACCCTTCAGAACTAACATCCCACTGCCTGCCCTGTTGTGGTCTGTCTGTGTAGGCCTGCAGTGGAGGTTAACCGTAGCCATCATTCAGGGGCCATGGCACAGGCTCTGTTTGGGTTTGTCTACACCTGTTCTGCTGGCTGAGACTGTTGTTGGGTATGTGAACCATCCTGACTGGCATGTGTGGGTCATATGGGCACACATGTCACTCAGCACATTTCTTGTAGTGGGTTTTGTCACCCTGTGTAGTATTGGCTACTATGGTTACTCCAGTATGTGTTACAGATGTCATGATGCAACTATGTGTGTCTACTGTCTGCTGCCATAACATTCAGCCACCCAATTCCCTTGCATGCTCACATCCATACTATAGCTACAGGTAACAACACATTCTACTTCATTCGGCAATTGGTAGGTTGACTGACTTATCTTGAGGGTGTGCCAGACTTGTGGATAATGCTGGAGGGCTGCTTATGTTGGATGCACATAGTACACTCCCTATACATGGTTGAACACAGGTAGTGTCATGTTTGGCATCTCTTTTACTGTATGTGCCAGTCAGACAGAGGTGTCCCTACTGTGTCAGTGCATGTGCTATGCGTTGCCTCTTTGCCAAGGCCAGGGCATACTGGGTACGCCTCCTTCTGCCTACTGGGGCAGGCTCAGGTTATTCCTCCTCTGGGTCACTCTGTGCCTGTGCAGGCCTTGGCATTGGTGGGGGCTGTGTGACCCTGCCCCATGCTGTTCCTGCTGCAGCTGTTTCCACAAGATCATATTGTGTAGCATTGCACATACCATAACAGTTTGGGTACATGTAGTTGATGAATACTGCAAGGCTCCACCGGATGTGTCCAGACACAGGAGCCATGACCTGAGCATCCCAAACACACACTCTATTATATGTCTGGCCTGTGCGTGCACCTCATTATGGCATTGTTGTTCAGGGGTGTGTGTACATTTCTGATGGGTCTCTTCAGCCAAGCTCCAGGTTGTACCCAGCATCCCCTACTAATTGACCGCAGGGGATGTCCCCATTGGAAAATTTCTGGTACAGCTGCGTCAGTTGCCATATGTGGGAATTATCATAGCTTCCATGGCAGCCAGCACACACATTCATTATAATGCCTTGGGCATCACATACAACCTGGCAGTTGATGGAGTGGATGCCCCTGCGGTTGATGTAGGCCCTACCCTGCTCACCGGGTGGTGCTTTGATGCATATGTGCATGCTGTCTATAGCACCCACTACCCCAGGGTATTCTGCTATTTGGTGAAAGAGGTGCATTTTTCTGGTCAACACCTCACGGGTGTTGAGGAAATATACGTGCTCACTGGCATGTGCTGACATGGCATCCAGGAACTGGTGGAATACTCTGGATGCTGATACCTGTGAGATCCCCATGATATCATAGGTTGGTACTAGTCTATCAGCCCTAAGGCCTATGCAAGCCTAGCCATACCAATTCCCTGGATATTTCTTCCCACAATATTTACTTCTCTGGACCCCTGTCTAGCAGGGCGACTGACATGATCCCCGGGGTGAATTTCCTATCTCCCATCCAATCATCAAGGTTCCTTTTGAAGAGGGCCAATGAGGTGCTCTACTTGACATGTATGGGCAGTCTTTTCCAGAGTATGGGGAGTCTCTGGGTCAGGAACCTATCCCTCCAGCATGTTTTGTTCATTGTGATGACAAGGTTTAGATCCCGGGAGTGTGTGGCTCTGAGGGATTGGGATTTCTTTAAGTGGAGCATATCCAACAGCTCAGGGTTTGACATGGCCTTGTATGTTAAGCAGAGATCACCTCTGAGTAGATGATATGCCACAGAGTATAGCTGGAGTTTTTTTAGACGGTCAGCATATGGCATCTGCTTTAGGCCTGTGATTCTTTTAGTGAGATATTTCTGTGGCCTTTCCAGCTGTTGTAGATGTCTTGTGAGGTACATACCAAACGAAGCATTATACTCTATAATGGGTCTAATGAGGGATGAGTACAGTGGGACAATGACCTTGTTTTTTCTGGATGAAAAGCCCTTAGTGATGAGGTGTGCCACATAGAAGAATTTCCTGACTGTTGTGGCAATGTGGTTATCGAAAGTGAGACCACTGTCCACCTGTATTCCTAAGTCTCTCATCACACTTTCGATGTTTCGTGTCCTGCCACCTATGTGGTAATTCATGGGTACATGTTTTTTTCCAAAGGGGATAACTATACATTACTTGGCATTAAGCTTGAGCCCATGCCTCTGGCACCAGGCATCTGTTTCTGTAAGGCCCTTTTGTAGAATATCCACATCATTTGGAGATTCAATAATGGTTCCCAGTTTGCAGTCATCTGCGAACTTTGTTAGCCAGAATCCCTTAGTGTTGGCCTGTACTTCAGAGAAGTAGATGCCAAACAAGAGTGGTCCCAGGACTGAACCCTGAGGTACTCCACTTGTCACTTGTCTGGAGCTGGATTTGGAGTCGGCTACTTTTACAGTCTGGGTTCTGTCAGTAAGCCAGTTGGCAACCCATCGAGACATATAGGGATTTATGCCCAGCTTAGTAAGTTTATCTATGATTCCAGGGTGGGGGATGGTGTTGAAGGCCTTGGCGAGGTCCAGATAGGCTGTGTGGACCGCCTTACCCCAGTCCACAGCTCTAGAGACTGATTCAAAGAAGTCAATCAGATTCAGGAGACAAGATCGGCCCTTCACAAACCCAAACTGGGTGGGGTCCAGTGTTTGAAGGTTGCCAGTGTCTTTGTTTATAAGTTCCATGATAATGCATTCCATGCCCTTGCAGATCAGGCTTGTCAGACTGATGGGATGTTAGTTCCTGGGATCCAAGGCGGATCCTCCCTTGTAGAGTGGGATAAATGTAGCTATGCGCCACTCAGTGGGCACGAAGCCTGAGGTGAGGCTATGATTAAACATGACATTTAGGTGAGGTGCCAGTTCATTTTGTGGTTTATGTAGTACACAGCCTGGGATGTCATCTGGTCCCATGGATACTGTATTCTTAGCTTTGGAGAGTGCGGTTTCTATCTGTGTGGCTGTGATTATCAGAATTTGGCAATCTTTTGATATTGAGATGGGCCCTTTAGGGACTGAGAGGGGGGTGAAGTTGGCATTAAATCGATCTGCCAGGATATTGGCAATATCCTTGGGATCAGTATATTTAATGCCATTCTGCTGTAGCTCAGAGCAGATCAGAGCATTGCCATTTAGATTCTTGACATAACTATAGAATGCCTTGTGGTTGTCTTTGGAATTTTTGGCAATTTTATTTTCGTAACTAGCTTTTGAGGATTTTATGAGGGATCTCAGATTCTTACTGAGTCTGGTGAGGGAGTTTTTTGCATCCTGGGATTTTCCTCTTTTCTGCAACAGGGGACCACCAGATTGGCTTCCTTTTTTTGGAGAAGAGCAGCTTGGTGCTGTTTGGGATGGCATAATTCATGCACGAGTGGATGTGCTTGTACAGTGCCTTAGTGTAGGATTCTGCAGTCGAACTTCCAGATCCCATCTGCGTGGGTTTTATGAAGTTTGTCACTTCTGACTTCAGTAGCATGAAGTTGGCTTTGGAGAAGTTTTTTAAGGAGGTTTTCTTACTGGGGGGTGGGGGTGGGATGTGGATGTCAAAGATGATTTGCTTATGGTCAGACCTGACCAATGAGGGGGTGAGCACTGTTGTGGAGCATCTATCTCCCATGTTCGTAATGACCAGGTCTAGGATATTGGAGCCCCTGGTGGGACAATGGATTAGTTGATCCAGGGCATTGGAATTTATGAATTCCAAGAACCTTGGGAAAAGGAGTTGGTACACGAGTAGTTTTCCCAATTAATGGTAGGGTAGTTGATATCACCCAGTAGTTGGGTGTTTGGTTGTATCTTAATATTTTCCAGTATGTTTAGAAAGGTGTAGTGAGAATCTTGGGGCATGGCAGGGGATCTGTAGCAAGCTACAATTTGGATTGCAGTCTTACCTAGTGTTAGTGGCACCTGGAGAATTTCAGATGCATTGTGTTGGGCAACTAGCCTGGAGGTGTGAATATCTTTGGTGAATATGGACACTCCTCCACCTTTAATATTTCGGTCTTGGTTTTGTGGCCGAAAAGTGTGGTAAGAACTGTAGCCTGGTATTGCAGGGGTGCTCTCTGGATCCTTGAATCAGGTCTCAGTTACTGCATAGATATCGATGTTCTCCATTTTTAGGAGTGCCTCAAGAGAGTGCATTTTGAGGTTTAGACTTCTAGCATTGAGTAGCATTACTTCAGATTTTGCATGCTTGTATCTGTTATGGTGGTGTTTTTATCCTTTGAACCTTGCCTAAAAAAGGCACTATAGGGGTGGCAAGAGCTTTAGCCAGTAACCTGAATCCCAGGGGTGACAGGTGCAGACCATCTCTGGCAAAGCATCGTGGTTTGTCGATCATGTCTTCCCAAGCACACAAATACTGGATCCCCTTTGAATGACACCAAAAGCTTAGCCAATTGTTGAAGTCAATCATTTTGACCTTATACTGTGGTATCATTCTGGGCGAAGGTAGGATGCTACTCAGGGCTAGGGTCATACCTGCCTGGGTCACATGATCCAAGAGCTCTTCCATATCTCTTTTCATGTAGTCCAAGGTGGTACATCTCAAGTCATTCACTCCAGCATGGACAATGACAGAGTCGTATTTGTACTTGTTGTGGAGTGACTTAAGTGCATGCGTTATGTGGCGGATCCTAGCACCCGACAGGCAGCTGACTGTAATTTTCTCCTTGTTCAGCCTGGTGAGTGGGACATCAGTGTGCCTGACTATAGAGTCACTTATGACTAAAGTGTTGGGTACATTGTCTTGCCTTAGGGGCTGTTGTTGGGAGGCACACTGGTGTTGTGAGCTATGTGTCACTTTGGTTGTGACTGGTGTTTGCTTGCGTTTCGGCTTCAGAGGTCCTTGTTTCTTGGGCAGCTTAATGTTAAGGGCCTTCGCATATGTGGGTTTAGTGTTGCTATGTGTTGGTGTTGATGGTGTGGGTTTTGAAGGGCTATGAGTTGCTTGATGTGTAATGCAGGTGTTAACCTTCTCTTCTTGACTGACTAGCACAATCTTGGCTGGAGAGAGCTATGCTTCCAGTTTGGCTATGTAAGTGTATCTCTCGCAGGTTGTAGTGTTGGGTGGTAGGAGGAGAGGATTGTCTGTGTACATGAGGCAGTTGCCGCATTGCCCCAGCATGCCCAGATTCACCAGGTGGACAGGAGAAATCACCAGAAGCTGACCCTTGGACATGCCTGTTTAGGTGCTTTTTTGTAAAGTTTAAGAGCTGTTTTCCCTTACCTTTGCAAGGTACTTTGCAATTATAGGCTGTTTAGTGCCTGTGATTAATTTCTCCTTATTGACAAGGAGAGCTGAGTGCTTGAATCAGTTTCAGGCTTCCTAGCGCTTTCCAGCAGGTTCTAGAGCAAGTGCTAGTCACAGTGGTTCAGATTTTAGTGCTACTACTGAGAAACCAGCTAGTTCTAAGGGAAAATTTGAAGAGCAGACTTTCTGGCACCTTGAATAGTTTAACTGTAGCCTCGCAGTGCTGCACGATGTGAAAAATGTGCAAATACATGCGTTTTTAAGCCAGAAAGTTGAAAGGGATAGAAATCAGCCCAAAAAGGCTAATAAAATTACAATTCCAGAGCTGGAAACCACTCCTCTAGTGTTAGATAGGCAGTGCAATGCTCACCAGTCCCATTGGTAAGCAGTAGGACTTCCCACTACCACAGCAAGTTCTGGATAGCTCTGAGCACAGAAAATAAAGTCCTGAGACAAGCAAAGCCTGGGATATGGACTGGCTAGAAAAGGTGGGAAACGAGCAAACAAGATAGTATTTTTTTTTTGTTGAAACAGGCTAAACAATGCAATAATACAGTAAATAAACACAGAAAAGGCTAACACACCTGAGTGTGTAGTCCTAAACAGTAAATGCAATTAAAACTCTACAAAATTAGCAATTTAAAACGTTTTAAATGAAGCAAGGCAAGCGCACAACTGAAAAATGATTTAAGAGGCAGTAACACAGCAGAATAAGTAGCTAGTCTACATATACAGTGAAGTCTATATATACAGAAAAGCAGCTAAAACACACAAACACTTCAGATGCAGTGCAACCTAGAGCACTTGAGTTGCAGCAATATTAAGGCAATTACAGTTATAATAAATGCTCTAGAATATACTCTATGTTTCCAAAATGTTTTAAAAGCACAGTCAGAACACAAGGAGATTCAAGCAAAATTTTGTTTCCCCAGTTTTGCTTTGGGAGGTACCTGTGGCTAGTATACCAAGGCCTACACATACCTTGGTATCTACTGGAATGGGTTCCCCTCGTCCAGTTTGGTGTGTCAGGTGTGGCTGGCACAGTTCAACAATTTGCTGTAGGAGGTTTCTGTCCACCCTATATCACTCCATTATCTCCAGCTGATGTAACCCCTGGTAGGTTACCCTAGGTCTGTACACTCTTCTCCGTCTCCTCACTGTGGGTTGCTCGGCAGCATTCACATCCTCACCACCCTCAGCCTCTTGCACATGCCGTTCTATGTTGTCTGCTGCAGCCCTTCTCATTTTATAGGTTTGTTTGTTAAAATTTCCCCACTTGTATACACCTGTGGTGTAGAGTGTGGGAAAAAACAGAGGGGAAGGTGTTTGCTAAGTTTATAGTAGTGTTCTGGGCTGAACTGGTCTGCTACCTGTATAATTGGCTGATTCTGATACATTTCACCTGCCAGCTAAGCTAGTTCTCCTTGATTACCTTCCTACTGCTGTTTTCTCTTCCCATTGCCTTCCTGTTTAAGCCCATGTGCACACCACACAAACAGAGTGCTCAAATGTGCACACTGCTGCTATTTCCTGGTTTAACTTCTTTTTTCTTCCTGTCAAACCTGGTGCGTGGCACACACACCCGCTTAGGCTTTCTAAAGAGTGCTAGGCAGGTTTAGACACACCCCCTAGCTTAGCTGTGCTAAGCTAGGAGCAAACCCAAGCCACAGTGCTCCAATCTGCTTACAGTATGTCTGACACCCCCCCATGGTGCCACCTACCTCCTAGGCTTGCACCAAGCTATTCCTACTCTTACACTGTTGGGACCTGACTCACATGCTGGGGAAAACTGGGATTCACTATCCTTCCCCTCATTTGCATAGGATTGTCTGCTAATGCATAGTCACATGTCTCACACTGAGCCTCCCCCCTTAGCAACCACTACTCACTGGCCAAGTTGTTTTCTGCCTGCCATTGACTTGCATGGCAGAATACTGATTTTAGTTAGAATGCTTATTTTAGGTTATTTTAGGTTTATATTATTATCCCCCCCGATCCCGTTTGCGTGTCATTGCCCTACGCTTAAACAGCCGAGATCGGCTAAAAAAAAAATAAAAGTTGTTTTTTTAATTTTTTTTTTGTTTGCAATGCCAATGGACTTATACATTGACATGCTTACTACTTGATATGCAGCCTTTATTCGGAGCTGTCATAGCTCCATTTCTGCAGATAGCACTAGTCTTGCACGTACTGTTGCAAGCTTCCTGGATTGCAAAATCACCTCATTTGCATGGATTTCACCTGCAAATGGGGGGATTTGCATACCAGGGCTTAGTCCATGCAAGATTAGTGCAGGAACGCTTGTGCATGCCCCTGCAGGCTGTTCATGGATCGCATGGCAGACATATTGCCTGCTTGAGCTCCTGCACCAATCTTGCACTCCGTGCAAGCTTTTGAGATTCCGGGGGCTTCTTTTTTAAATGTTATTGTTGGTCAAGGGAACAGAGGGGATGAGGAAGTGATGGATGGGTATAGTGTTAAGCAAAGGAATGCAGAAGGTCAGATGGTAGTGGATTTTGAGAAAAGGATGGACATGGCTGTGATGAAAATGTATTTTAACAGGAGGGAGGAGCATAGGGTGACATACAAGAGTGGAGGAAGATGCACACAGGTGGATTATATCTTATGTAGAAGGGCCAGTCTGAAGGAGATTGGAGACTGTAAAGTGGTGACAGGGGAAGGGGTAGTTAGGCAGCATAGGGTGGTGGTTTGTAGGATGACATTGGTGATCAAGAAGAGGAGGATGAGTGTGAGGGCAGCACCAAGGATCAAATGGTGGAAATTGAAAAAGGGTAATTGTGAGGTGATGTTCACGGAAGAGTTAAGACAGGCACTGGGTGACAGTGAAGAGTTACCGAATATCTGGGTAACTACAGCAGAGCTAGTAAGAGAGATGGCTATAAAGGTGCTTGGTGTGACATCTGGAAAGAGGAAGGAGGACAAGGAGACCTGGTGGTGGAATGAAGAAGTACAGGAGAGTATACAGAGAAAGAGGTTGGCGAAGAAAAAGTGGGATTGTCAAAGAGATGAAGAAAGTAGACAAGAGTATCAGGAGATGAGGTGCATGGCAAAGAGAGAGGTGGTGAAGGCTAAGGATAAGGCGTATGAAGAGTTGTATAAAAGGTTGGATACCAAGGAGGGAGAAAAGGACCTGTACCAATTGGCTAGACAGAGGGACGGAGCTATGTACAGCAGGTATGGGTGATAAAGGATAATGAGGGAAATGTACTCACAAGCGAGGAGAGTGTGTTGAGTAGATGGAAAGAGTACTTTGAGGGGTTGATGAATGAAGAGAATGAGAGGGAGAGAAGGTTGGATGATGTGCGGATAGTGAATCATGAAGTGCAGTGGATTAGCAAGGAGGAAGTAAGGATAGCTATGAAGAGGATGAAGAACGGAAAGGCTGTTGGTCCAGATGACATACATGTGGAAGCATGGAGGTGTTTAGGTGAAATGGCAGTGTAGTTTTTAACTAGATTGTTTAATGAAATCTTGGAAAGTGAGAGGATGCCTGAGGAATGGAGGAAAAAGTGTTTTGGTACTGATTTTTAAGAATAAGGGTGATGTGCAGAGCTGTAGTAACTACAGAGGGATTAAACTGATCAGTCACAGTATGAAGTTATGGGAAAGAGTAGTGGAAGCTAGGCTAAGAAGGGACTTGATGATTAGTGATCAGCAGTATGGTTTCATGCCAGGAAAGAGCACTACAGATGGGATGTTTGTTCTGAGAGTGTTGATGGAGAAATACAGAGAAGGTCAGAAGGAGTTGCATTGTGTTTTTGTGGATTTAGAGAAAGCATATGGCAGGGTGCCTAGAAAGGAGTTGTGGCATTGTATGAGGAAGTCGGGAGTGTCAGAGAAGTATGTAAGAGTGGTACAGGATATGTACGAGGGTAGTGTGACAGCGGTGAGGTCTGCAGTGTGAGTGACGGATACGTTTAAGGTGGAGGTGGGATTACATCAAGGATCAGATCTGAGCCCTTTCTTATTTGCAATGGTGATGGACAGGTTGACAGACAAGATCAGACAGGAGTCCCCGTGGACTATGATGTTTGCAGATGACATTGTGATCTGTAGTGAGAGTAGGGAACAGGTGGAGGAGACCCTGGAGAGGTGGAGATATGCTCTAGAGAGAAGAAGAATGAAGGTCAGCAGGACCAAGACAGAATATATGTGTGTGAATGAGAGGGAGGATAGAGGAATGGTGAGGATGCAGGGAGTAGAGGTGGCAAAGGTGGACGAGTTTAATTACTTGGGATCAACAGTTCAGAGTAATGGTGAGTGTGGAAGAGAGGTGAAGAAGAGAGTACAGGCAGGATGGAGTGGGTGGAGAAGAGTGCCAGGAGTGATTTGTGACAGACGAGTACCAGTAAGAGTGAAAGGGAAGGTCTACAAGAGGGTAGTGAGACCAGCTATGTTATATGGGTTGGAGACAGTGGCATTGACAAAAAGGCAGGAGTCAGAGCTTAACGTGGCAGAGATGAAGATGTTAAGATTTGCACTGGGTGTGATGAGGATGGACAGGATTAGGAATAAGTATATTAGAGGGTCAGCCTGGGTTGGAAGGTTTGGAGACAAAGCCAGAGAGGCAAGATTACGTTGGTTTGGACATGTGCTGAGGAGGGATGCAGAGTATATTGGGAAAAAGATGCTAAGGATGAAGCTGTCAGGTAACAGGAAAAGAGGAAGGCCTAAGATAAGGTTTATGGATGTGGTGAGAGAGGACATGCAGGTGATTGATGTGACAGAGCAAGATGCAGAGGACAGGAAGAAATGGAAACAGTTGCTCTGCTGTGGCGACCCCTAACGGGAGCAGCTGAAAGAAGAAGAAGAATTAAACTTTTAATAATAGAAAACAAACATTTTCCAAAACAAATAACTGTATATAAGTCCACAACCTGAGTAATATAAAATTTTAAAATAATTAATAATTTTCAAGCAAGTCACTAAGTTTAAGCCAAGACTTGTTAGAATGTGAAATATTTGCTTTTCTAATAAATACGTTCTTAATACCTGCACTCTCAAGGTCACCAAGGCACCATGTTTCACAGTAAGGAGCTTGATAATAAAATGAATGAGAGCATGAAATCTCCAAATTTACTGGTGGTAACTACTAGTAGCCCCTTAGAGGTTAAGCATAAGACTTTTATGGGGCAGTAAGATATGATGAGCTCCTTCATACAGCAAAGCCCCAGACTGAGAATGGGCAAATACACTGACACTAGGATTTTGGAAACTATCGCACACCAGATGGGAATCCAATGAGCACTGTACAGAAGTGGAGTAATATGTAGTTAACCTACTATACCAGTAAGTTAGTCTTGCTGCTGAGTTCTGCAAAATCTGTAGATGATCCATTTCAGTGTAAGACAACTGTAAGTAAAGGGGAATACAATAATCTAATCTGGAGGAGATCAGGACAATTGAAAGCTCCACATGTGGTACTACATGCTTAATCCAGGAAAAAACTGCTTAGATGGAAACAAGATGATCTCACTACAGCTGACACCTGGTCCCAAAATATCAGTTCTGAGGCATGAATGATATCACAATTCTGAAACGTTTAGACAAATTCAGGTCCTACAAGTCTTACAAATTAAGACGCAATTAGGCAAGGGAGCAGCAGAGGAGTCTCTTACAATTGCTTCAACAGCCAAGGCTTCTTAGTGGTGTTCAATTTAATCACTTTTCAGACAGCTACATATGTGTGGTATAAAGTCATCAGCCAAAAAGTAGTTATGTGCCATTTCATCCCTGGGAAAAGAGAAATAGATTTATAACCTCCTTTACCTCAGTAGATCTCCTAAGGGGAGCGTGCCCACAATGAATACTAATGTGACCAGAATAAAACTTTGTGGAATTCTGCATTCAAAATGACATAACGGAAAGAGGTGAGAACAGAGCAAACTTTATGTGTAGTGTTCACAGGTAAGAAATAAAACAGTCAAGAGCCATAGCTGGAATCACACATTAAGATTGCAAACATTCTATTAAACTGCCATGATTCACCGTTCCAAACATCACAGAGAGATCCAGGAGGACAAGCATCATAATAATGCCACGTATCTTTTGTCATAAAGAGATCATTAACCATTCTAATTATATAATTTTCCATGCTATGGCAATTACAATAACCTGACTGGCAGGGAGGGTCCAGTACAGTGAAGGCTAACAAAACTAGCATAGAAAGACAAGGATGTAGCCCATATGTTGTGTAAAAACATACAATTCCTTTTTGTGTTACAGGCAAATACAGTGCTACCTTATCATGTGCTTTAATAGCAACTGTGTCAAAAAACAGATTTTCCCAGGTCTCATTGACCCCTAGGGGGATAGCAGCCATCAATAAACCCCCGTATGCTGTTGGTATGGCCGTGCAGACCCAGCAGTTCGAAACATTAAAAGTCTCAGCATACACACGTGTAATTGCCTGATAAGTGTTGAAGTTCAGATGCCAGTCTATGTTTGGTTCATTACGTCTAATCAGTTCAACTTTCGTGGCAGGAAAAAGGAGTGGCCACAACAAAATGAACAGTGTGATTAGCATAGCTATTAAAATGATCATACACGTTTTCTGAGGTTGCTCAATGTCTCTATTCACTCTGTACCTGGCCATTATGTTCTTGTTGTACAACAGTAATGGTTTTTGTCCAATTCAAAGTTCTTAACCAGTTTACAGTGTGTCAAATGAATCCAGGAAGCTTGCTCCATGATCTTGACTGCAGTGGATGTCGACAGTAGTACCTGGTATGGTCCTTCCCACTTCGGAGAACTCCAACTTTTTCGCTTCACAATCTTCACCCAGACCCAGGTGCCTGGGGCTACTGGTGCTTCCGATTTCGGTTGCTCTTTATCTGAAACAGAATTTAACTGCAAAAGTTTGTTATTCAAAAATCGTCTCATATACCCTGCAAGTGAACTGTCAGCCTCTTGCTCTGCAGACATGAGAGGTTTCCACTTAGGCGTATAATATGCCCTCCCAAACAAAGTTTCAAAAGGAGTTAATCCCTTTGCATTTGGAACAGTTCTCATGCTCAACAGTGCTAAAGGCAAACAGTGCACCCAGTTCTTCTGTGTCTCGCTCATCAACTTCCTAAGCTTGTTCTTCAACACCCCATTATGCCTCTCTACTAACCCTGCAGATTGGGGGTGGTAAGTGCAGTGATTTTTTAACGATATTCCAAAGTAACGACTAAGTTGCTGTACTGTTTGGTTCACTATAAATCTTTTCCGGTATGCCAAATCTGGGTATAATTTCTTTAACAAGGACCTTTGCAACAGTAGCTGCATCTGGATTTTTAGTTGGAAAAGCTTCCACCCATTTGGAAAACATATCTATAATGATAAGGCAATACTTTTTATTCTCGCATTTATTCAGTTCTATGAAATCCATACAAATAGTATGAAACGGATATGGTGGTGTAGGGAAACTCCTTTGCTTAGGCTTCAATGCCCCTTGTGCGTGATGCTTGTTACAAACATGGCATGCTGCACAGAAATTTTTTGTGTAATTTGTAAATCCATAGGTTGTAAACACTCGATTCACTAACTGTACCATCCCCCCTGTTGAGACATGGCTATGCCCATGGCTCAACAAAGCTGCATATCTAAATAAGTTAGATGGCAAAATTGGTTTATTTTCCTTGGAGATGTACAGTCCCTTTTCAAGGATTGCTCCTCGTTTTATCCACTTCTGTTTTTCTACATTTGTAGTAAGTGTCTGCATTGTTTTTAACATTTCTAAATCTAAAGTCTCAGAGGGTTGTAATTCCTCACTCAAAAGAAAAGCTTCTAAGGCTGAAACTGCTTGCTTTGCAGCTGTATCAGCCCGCGCATTACCTTTTGAAATCCTATCCTGTTGCTTGGTATGAGCTACGCATTTGCAAATAGCTACTTTTTGAGGTAACTGAATAGAGTCTAATAGATCTAAAATGAATTGCGCATGATTAATTGGTTTACCAGTAAATGTTATCATTCCTCTATTTTTCCACTGCTGTGCAAAAACATGTACAGTAGAAAAAGCATACTGACTGTCAGTATAAATATTCACTTTCTTACCTTTCGCTAAGGTACATGCCCTTGTCAAGGCAATCAACTCTGCTGCTTGTGCAGATAAATTGTGTGGTAAAGATTTTGCTTCTAAAGTTTCAGTATCAGAAAAGACTGCATACCCCACTAGGATCTGTCCTGTAGGACCCCTCCTGCATGAGCCGTCCACATAGTATGTCACCTCGGCATCATCCAAGGGAACATCCGTAAGGTCTTGTCTAGGTAATGTATTTTGCTCAATCTCCTGCAGGCAGCAGTGTGGTTTGCCATCTGCAGGGGTTGGGAGCAAAGTTGACGGATTCAAAGTTGTGCATCATTCAGTTGTCATATGAGGTTGGCTCAACAGTATAGTCATACAGGAAAGATGTCTAGCAGGAGAAAGATATGCTACTTTTTCTTGCAGTAAAATAATTGCAACTGCATGAGGCACTCTCAATGTGAGAGGGTGGAATAACACTAAGGCCGAAGCCTGCACTGCCATTGCAGCTGCAACTACTGCTTGTACACAGTGGGGCAGGGACCGTGCCACTGGGTCTAACTGTGATGAATAGTACGCTATGGGGCGTTGCTTGTCCCCATGCTGCTGTGTCAATACTGATGTCATATAACCCTGCTTACAGTCTACAGTTTGAAAAAATTGCTTATGATAGTTTGGTAATCCTAAAACTAAGGATGATGCTATCAGTTGTTTCAGCTTGCAGAAAGCTGCTTCTGCTTCTGGTGTCCATTGTAATAAATCCTGTGCTGCCATCAGCTTTTTGAATATCAAATTGGCCAGTGGAGCAGATTCCAAAGCATAATTTGGTATCCAACTCTGACAAAAGTTAGTAGTTCCCAGGAAGGACATAATTTCCTTCTTGGTAGTTGGTCTAGGTGCTTGCAATAGTGCTGTTTTTCTATCTTCGTCTAATATTCTACCTTCCTTGGATATTACATATTTGAAATACTTAACTTGTTTTCTCCAAAGTTGTAGTTTGTTCTTGTTTACTTTGTGTCCTTGGGTGGCTAAAAACTGTAATAATGCTATGGTGTCCTCTTTGCATTCTTGCTGGGTGGGGGATGCCAGCAGAATGTCATCTACATAAAGTAAAATCTGACTGCCATTCAGTGGGATAAATCCCGCCAGGTTGCTTGCCATTTCCTGTGCAAATATTGTTGGACTTTCACAATATCCCTGTGGTAATCTTGTATATGTATACTGTTTCCCCTGAAATGTAAATGCAAACCAATATTGGCTGTCAGGGTGTATCGGTATTGAGAAAAATGCATTACTAATATCTACCACAGAAAAATACTTTTGCTGAGGCTTTAAATCATTCAGTAAGGTGTACGGATCTGGCACCGTTGGTGCCCTGGGTATAACTGCATTATTTACAGCTTGTAAATCTTGGACCATACGCCATTCCCCGTTCGCTTTTCTGACAGGAAATAAGGGTGTATTACATGGTGAATCGGGAGATTCTATTAAGACTCTTTCCTTAAGTAAGGCTGCTATTATAGGTTTGATTCCTATCTCTGCATCCTTTCTTAAGGGATACTGTCTTTTCTGGGGTCTAAACGCTGACTTTGGCGTAATAGTAACTGGTCCTGCTGTTCGTATAAGTCCTACATCTGATTTCCCTGTTGACCAGAGAATCTCTGGTATGTTTCACAAGGCTTTTTCCTCTTCTTCTAATAAGAGTAATACTCAGCTATTCTCACTAGCCTGTGAGTGCACAGCTGGGTGTGTCTGTGTTATCCAATTCAACTTCTGTTTCTGTACTCCTTGTTCAGAGAGTTCTAATTCTGTTTGCTTTTCCCACCTTGTGACTTTTTCACCTAAGTCTGACCATTTCAAATTTCTATTTTTAGTTAAGCTAACATGTGGCAATCGATTAGATTTGTAGAGGGCTAAAAATTCCTGGGGCAATGAACAGCTCACTACACTGTTTCCTTCTGTGTCCCAGTACAAGTTTCGTAACACTAGTCTGTTTGCGTGGTTTTGAAACAATTCCTGCTCATAATCTTTATCAGGTCCTGGTTTATTACAGTAATATAGAGTACAATGCAACAAATGCTGTTTGTTAATGTCGAGGGAGGGGGATTTACTGATGGCTATGTTCATCAGTTCTTCGGTTACTGCCCCTGGACCAGTCGTAACCAAGTCCTGGCTGTACCAATAATATGTCTCACCCTCCGGTCGCACTACAAAAGTATCCATTTGTCGCTGTGCTTCCATACCCTGCATGGCTGGAACTACGGCTATGCCAAATATCTGCATTAAGTCTCTACCCAAAAGGTTTGCTGGGCATTTTGCAGAAACTACAATTTTACTTCTCTGAGTCATTCCTGAAACGGGGTCTGTTATCGCTATGTCATGGGAGAGTGGCTCCCAATACAGCTGTCCATTAGCTGCCTTCACTAGTATATAATCTGGCGATTCTGAATCTTCCAGTAATTTGGAAGGATGTATCAGGGTCCGTGAAGCCCCTGAGTCACACAAAATTTTAATTCCCTCCACTCTACCAGAAGCGTCACTTCCGGTTTTGTATCTGCTAAGTAAAGCTCTAGGCTTAATAAGGCTAAGTCCAAAATTTCAGTTTCTTCAATGTCTGCAAATTCATGTACATCCTCTACCCCTTCTATCACATCCTCTACCCTTGCTATCACATTTGCACTTGTCCTTTCCTGTTTATTTTCATTCAGTGATTCCTGACTATCATATAGTCATTCCTCATCTTCCTTATTCTCTGTAGTCACCTTTTTATTTAGCCTGCAATCCCTTGCTAAATGTCCCTTTTTCCCGCATTTAAAACATTCACCTTTTTTCTTTCTTCCTTCGAAATCTTCTGAAAGCTTGTCAGATTGTTTATTTCCCTGGGTATTTTTCTTACCCTTTCTCCCAGTTTGTACTACAAATACTTTTGACCCATCTTCTGCTGAAAATACTTGAGTTTTCTTTTTCTTTTTACTATTAAAATGTCTCTCTGCATGTCTAGCATATTCAAGTAATGGCTGTAGTCTACTTGTACGATGATCTACCATGTGCTTTGTAATAAAGCTGCTAATGGGAGTTATACTACCCTTCAAGAATGCATTCTTTAGCTGTTGTTCATATGAGGAATCTTGTGTCTGGTTTTCTGGTATTTGCATTCTGCAGTGGTTATTAAAACACTCTAATAATCTAGCATAATATCTATCAACTGTTTCACCTTCTTGTTGAATGCATTGATTAATGCAAGTCTATGCTCCAGTTGCATGGACTATGCTACACTACAACATTTTCCTTTACTGAGCTCTACTGCTATCCCACAGATTCATCCTAACATTTCATCAATCTATAAGCAGTAAACATTCCAACACTTGTACTATTCTGTACCATATCCCTTACCTGAAAAACACTCTAATCTGTTTCTAGACTAACACAATACCTAACAGAGATTATCTTACTCTCATCCTACCTATACCTTTACCCTATTTTATGCCACTATGGGCATTTATTTACTTCTCAGTTATACTAAAGCATAAATGTATTACAACTTTATATTTACTAATATTCTGAAGGGAAAAAAAAAAAAAAAAAAAATTATTTATATATATTTGTATTATTTGTACTACTTGTATATTCTACTAGAGTACTGACTGTATATTCTTCTAGTTATCACATGCCATGTAAATGGTCCTCTGTACTACTTATAAATGTTAAGAATTGCTTTGTACTGTTTTCATCTAATATTGTATTGTATCATGGAGCTTTTCTCCCCGGGCCTCCGCTGAAAATGGACCTGTGTCCAGTCGGACTTTCCCGGTTAACAAAAATAAAATAAAATAAAAATAAAAATAAAATAAAATAAATAAAAGTCCAATCAGCCCTAGGCTTCCACTTTTCAGAGATTCGGTCTGTCAGACCTTTCACTCTGCCATCCAGTTCTGCATTAGTATGTGGGAGTTGTCTAAGCTGTGCATCACGAGGATTCTAGTCGCCACTGATCATGTGCCAAATTGGACCTACAATTTGTCTAACTACTTTTTCTACTTCTTCTCCATTCAAATGGTAACTTAATCTCATACCCTGTAAGTCTTCTAAAAATTTTAGAAAATTCACTTTCGGATGGGAAATTCCCTCTGTGGCTTTCCAGATATCTTCCGGTGTCCACGGTCTATAAACTAAAAGAGTCGGATACTGTCCTGCCTGAGGATTTGGTACTTCTATGAGTGGACATATTTCTTCCTCACTCATAGTTTGTGATTTTCTATTTATTTCACATAGCTCAATCTCCCTTCTCAAGTCGCGTGTTCGAGACCTTGTCTCGATAGGATCCCTGACAAATAGTTTTGATGCTGTAGAAACAGCTGGGTATAGCAGAGGTGGATCAGCTTGTCCACTCGCTTTATATTCTGGTAAGGGAAGTGGAGGGGGCGAAGGAGGGGCCGTTGCTATTACCAAGTTATTATCTTCTTTGTCTAAGAACATTGTTTTTGAATTTTTAATCTTTTGTTCCCTGCGATTTGCTTCCTCAAGCCACCTATGTGCCTGAGGGACTCCTAATTGTCGTTGCTTTTTTAATTGACCCTTTGCGTCTGTTTTTAGTTGCCTGACAAGTTTAATAAGTGCAAGTTTATCTAAATTACCATCGAATTTATACTTATCAACCCATTTTGTATAGTACTTAACATTGTCGGCACGCTGTAATTGCATATACTTTGCGTCCTCAGTTAGGGGCGGGTCTCGGGAGCTTTTCGTACACTGATTTCCCATTGTTGCCTTAGCTAAGCTGTAAATTGTTACGTAACCCTTTTTATCACATGGTACCACGGTTCTATACCTTTTCATAGTTTATCTAGAATAACTGCCTACCTATTCTGTTTCCTTGATCTATGACAAAACAGTAACCCCTTTTTCTGTCCCTGATCTGCACATGCAAATCTTCCTGACAAAAAACAGTTCTGTAGTTAGTCCCTGATCTTAAAACAGAAATAAGGTAATTCCTTCTTACCTGACCCTCCGTGCGTTGATCCACCGGATCGTTGACTCGTCCTCCAATCCCAGATCAGAAACAGTGGCTGGCCTCTTTCAAACGACAATTCAGTCGGAGGTCTTTCAAAACAGAAGAGCTGATTTGGCCTCTTCTTCATACGGATGCATGCCACCCGGCCCAATTCTGACCTAGGCCTAGAGCGAGAGGTACTTTCCGGTCCAAAGGACCAAACTGTCAAAGGAAAAATATACTAATATGCTGATTTATCAATTTTTATGTGAAACTTCCTCAGGAAAACAACATGGCCTTGATTACTCCCAGTTAGATACATGTTATGTTACCATTCAAGGTACTATGGCTAATTCAAGCACAATGCTAGCAGTTCATTTCTCTAATAATCCTTTGTCTACTTTATCTCTAAGTTACTGCAGCTGCACATGTTCTCATGCTTCGAACAGAGCTGATTATCTAAAATCATTACATTTACAGAATATAGTATTGTTCATTCATTCGTTCCTGACCTAGCAGATAAGCACCTGCTTCTCAAGTACATTTCCAAAAGGCATAAACATGAATATTGCTGTGCTAGCAGTTACTAGTTCAGAGGGCAACTTGCAAGTTTCAGAAAGCATACTGCAGTTTTCAAAAAGCGTCTTATTCAGTCTCATATCAAACTCAATTTATATATAACACAGTGCATGGAAAAATAGAATGAAAAGCGTATTAAATCTTTTGATTATTAATTGGCATTAAGCATACACACATTAATACATATTTTCTAACATGTTGTTAATCACAAATTGAAAACAAAAGATAGGGAACTCAAAAATCTGGATTACTGAACACCAACAGAGGCATAATTTAAGGAGAAGGAAGACAAACTGTGACACCTTTGAAGTTAGAAATATTATGACTTAACGGAAGTAATTTTGTTAGTGAAAAATCGAGCAGCTACTTTGCATTCAATGATAGATCATTTCCTTCTGGTGGCCAAGCAGGCTGGACTGCACTGCCTCTCCACTACCTGAAAGTCTGCAACTGTTTTATTAGCCACTGAAGAGATTTCCCTTGAGAGAACTCCTGAGGTTTTATTGGAAATGCCTGCTTGATATAATGTATATTGCTAATCAAGCTCAATCTTGTCACTCCAAATACCATCCTGTTTTCAGCCTGAACTCAGCTTTATGCATGATGCAAATGGAGGGATCAAACCAAGGTTCACACTGTTCATAGAGAGAGGGCATCAGGCTAGAGTGTTCAAGCCATGGGAGAGAGTGTTGAGAGTGTTATTCTCTTCCACAAGGGTATTGGCAGTATCAACACCACTATCCACAAGGAACTGAAGAATTGCACCAGAAAATGTGTCAGCAGTGACCTGTCTGGCATTGTGAATTACCATCATCTCAAGACTGGGGGGACTCTGAGATGGTAGGGATAACTCAAAGTGAGCTAGACAATGGTCTGCCTGTAACATTGGTTTCACCACCAGGTCTGAGGAAAGTAGTAGAGTGTATGCCCAAGCTTGTATGTTGCAGAGCTAACTACCTGAGCAAATCCAAAACATTTCATAATATGGCTGAAATCATGGGCAAAAGACACTGTTTCATCATCATTTCAGACATTAAAGTCACCCAACACAGCAAGGTGCTTATGACCCAAGATTTAACTGTTGAGGAAATTGGTGAACTGCAGGAGGAATGTCCTCACACCACCTCATGGATGGTAGACAAGGAGAAACTTCAATTTCCTTTTGCAACTATGATATTTTCAAAGGAAATCGTTTCTCTCGCATCAACACTGGTAAGATTACTTTTGTTAATACTGCATACTGGCATAGCCGGTTTTAGGCACCAGCGAACCCTGCGGTCGCTGGGGGCCTCCTGTTCCCTGGGGGCCCCCAATAACAGCAAGTTATCTTATCCTGATATTTTGTCACATCTGTAAAACCAACAAAGGCTAGTGCAGCAGTCTTGCATACTTAATAAACTATGAGGGTAATAACTCTTATTTATATCTCCCTTAAAATTCAAATATATTTCTAGTTGTAGTAATGGTGTTTTGTCAAGTAACAGGCATCAGAATGCCATTAAATATTTTACTACTGACATAGTGCTCCTGGCTTAGTTAAACCCTGCTTTTGGACATTTTCTCCACTAAAAATAACTACATAGCCAGCTTTTGGTCCCTGCAAAACCATGGTTTCAGGGGGCCACCTTAATCATCTTTGTCTGTGTGGGGCCCCACAAAAGCTGCTGCTGGTTGGGGAAAAATGAGGAATGAAAACTGCATTAATATCCTAATTATGCTCTTTAACATGAACAGGGCTGTGATATGACCCTGTTAGGATAAAGATGATAATGAACATGAACAATATAAGCACTAGAGGGATCAGCAGCCCAGAGTGACTTACCTCAGTGGAAACTTTGGATTTTAAGAAGAGCTAATGCTTCCATCATCAGGATAGTTTCTCTTTCAGGTAGTTTTATAACTAATACCAGAACACCAGATATTATAACTCAATTTCTTTGCTTAAAATTCAGTACAATCCCAAAAATAATAGAATAAATGCTCAGAATCAGAAATATGTTTAAATATTACTCTAATTCACTTAAAAAGTTACTAGAATAACATATTTTGCATCGACATCTATTTTTGGACAATAAGTATAAAACTCAGATGTCTGGATTAATTGACTGTTTGCTATCCTGAATGATTTACCACCAAATCAGACTTTTTACAAAGGATAAAGCAAAAGTATGAGCAAAATCAGGGAAGGTCTGTGAAAGTAGGGACAGTGACAGGTATACATTACTCCTCAATGAAATAAATCTTACCGCTTCTGCTGTCTGACGACTGCTAAACAGCAGTGACTAATCTGGTGTGGCAGTACCAATGTTGCACAAGGCATTGCTGTTTGCTGAAATAAGTACATAACTAGTACTGCTGTGGCTTATGCATTTTTGTGTGTGTGTGTGTGTGTGTGTGTGTGTGTGTGTGTGTGTGTGTGTGTGTGTGTGTGTGTGTGTAAAAAACATCACTGATTGTTATCTGTGCATGCACCCAATAATGCCAAGACACAGACATTATTCTTCTGTGTATCAGTAAAAAATGTACCTAACAAGTAATTATATTTCAAAAGTAAGACAACATATATCACAGAACATTCAGACACTTAGATATTCTTGGAGTCTGGTTGCCCCACTCACCAGACTGTCCAAATGGATAATGGGGACTCCCTTTATCATCCTTGACTCTGTGGGGCCCCACCAAAGCTGTTGCTTGTTGGAGAAAAATATATCAATTTTCTGAATACGCTGTTTAACCTGAATGGTACTGAGATATGACCCTTTTAGGATAAAGCTAATAATAGCCTCTGTTTACAACCACACCCATTCTAAAACCAGCCCTGCTCAAATGTGTGTGTGTGTACATAAAGCTGCTCTGGGTTATGAGGGACTAGAGATTGTGTGGATATTACATCTTTAATTTTCATCACATTCAAACCTTAGAGGTGTGCACATAAAGTCATTATAGCTTGTGTTTGAGCTGAGGGCAGTGTTTCTCACAGACCTCAGAGGTGTACAAAGAAGGTTACTATAGCTTGTGTAAGAGAGGTGTACTGTTTAGGAGCAACAAATTTGAATATTACTGAAATCATTCTCACAATCACGCATTAGGCACATATACATGTGGCTGCCTTTGACGGCTGGGGTGAAGAACATGCTATGTATATGTATATCATCAGTCACTTGAAATATATGACAAAGGCAATTTAAATCTCTGCTTTCATCCCAGTCTAACACCAGAGGGATGCATAGGCAGTGACTGTCTTTTAGAGGGTTAGGAGGTAGGCAGTATTTCCAGATAAGACTTAAATATTCTCACAACTACTGGCTTGTTAGTTTACTGTAAGCTACAATTTTGTCAGCTTTGAAAATTAAGCCTTGGGCACAAATTATGTCTTCCTTGAAAGAAAAAATAAGACTGAAATTCTTTTTCTTCATAATTTTAATTAGGCCACCATTGGAGCAAAATGTTGAGAAAATGCTCTAAAATGCATCCCAGACCATCTGTAAACCTGTGGCTTCTTGGACCCTGACTTGATTTATTTCCTAAATGGTTATTACTGGTCTGTCTTGTTCAGGAAAGGTGTCTTGAAAGGATGCAAGGAAAACTAAAGCTGAACCACAACAGTGAATTTCTTTCCTTAATCATAATTTCTGTTCAAGCTATTATTGGATGAAAATGTTGTGTAAAATGCACTTCAGAGCATATAGAAAGTTATGCCTTCTTGAAAAGCTTAGAGTAAGGCAAAATGTGAAAAAGGAAGAAAAAGTAACATGGATGGTATGGGGAGCCCAAAAGGAGAAGGACTCAGAGGAGATGACTGGGTGTGTGTGTGTGTGTGGGGGTGATGGTGGGTGGTGTTGAAATGTAGGTCCAGTCATCATTTCACTTTAAGTCCAGACCTGCACATAGACTTGTTGCAATGTATCACTGTTGCAACTAAGTGCCAGTAACTCTAACTGCCTCTTTGTTAGACAGCTCAACATAGTGAAAGTGTGATACATAGACCTGTTGTAATGTAAAAGCTTGTAGCTGCAGGTCTGTCTGTGGATACTACTCCTAAAAGTTTGCAGCATGCAATAAAAGGTTGCTTAGGATGGATGGCATTGTTAGGATGATACTTATACTGGAAGTGCCTAGGGGGCCCCCATCTTGACATTTGCTGGGGGCCCCCAAAATGCTAACACCGGCCCTGCATACTGGACTCCCAGCCTCGATCTTATTCATTTGAGGTCATTGTATAACAGAGACTCCAGATGGCATTGCAGCAACTACATGAGGACAGAAATTTCATCCAGCCTAATCTCAGTTGTAAAAGCAAGTTTAACAGTTAACAAAATGTAAGAAACAATGCCTGGTTTCTAGTGCATCAACCTAATTTTATTTTATTTATTTAACAATTGTTTACCGAGGAAGTCTGACTGGGCAAATATGCCTATTTTCAGCAGAGGCCTGGACAGAAAAGCTCCAGATAATAACAACATAACAGTATTTTAAACAATAGTGAAACAAACAGAGAAACTATAGTAATAAATCACATAATAACATATTACAGTTCAAGTCAGTAATAAGGCTAACAGGATCACATAGTAGCACATATTTTGACAGTTACACTTAGTATGCAGAAATCATTCAGTGGAGTAGCGACTCAGAGATACGACAGGTTAATATAAAATGGAGTACTGTCTCAGATATACCTGTCTGGTACTGTAAATTATGTTTAATGTTGTTCTACTTACAATCACATGGGAGCAATAAGCAATTAGAGATATAGTGGAAGTAGAGAGTAAAGGGACCGAGGGTGAGGATGGGACTAAATAAGGTATTCAGAAAGCATACAGATATAGTGAAAGTAGAGAGTAGAGGGACCGAGGTTGAGGATGGGACTAAGTAAGCTATTCAGAAAGCATACAGATATAGTGAAAGTAGAGAGTAGTGGGACAGAGGGTGAGGATGGGACTAAGTAAGGTATTCAGAAAGCATACAGATATAGTGAAAGTAGAGAGTAGAGGGACTGAGGGTGAGGATGGGACTAAGTAAGGTATTCAGAAAGCATACAGATATAGTGAAAGTAGAGAGTAGAGGGACAGAGGGTGAGGATGGGAAAAAGTAAGGTATCCAGAAAGCATACAGATATAGTGAAAGTAGAGAGTAGAGAGACCGAGGGTGAGGATGGGACTAAGTAAGGTGTTCAGAAAGCATACAGATATAGTGAAAGTAGGGAGTAGAGGGACCGAGGGTGAGGATGAGACTATGTAAGGTATTCAGAAAGCATACAGATATAGTGAAAGTAGAGAGTAGGGGGACCGAGGGTGAGGAGGGGACTAAGTAAGGTATTCAAAAAGCATACAGATATAGTGAAAGTAGAGAGTAGAGGGACCGAGGGTGAGGATGGGACTAAGTAAGGTATTCAGAAGGCATACAGATATAGTGAAAGTAGAGAGTAAAGGGATCGAGGGTGAGGATGGGAGTAAGTAAGGTATTCAGAAAGCATACAGATATAGTGAAAGTAGAGAGTAGGGGGACCGAGGGTGAGGATGGGACTAAGTAAAGTATTCAGAAAGCATACAGATATAGTGAAAGTAGAGAGTAGGGGGACCGAGGGTGAGGATGGGACTAAGTAAGGTATTCAGAAAGCATACAGATATAGTGAAAGTAGAGAGTAGGGGGATAGAGGGTGAAGATGGGACTAAGTAAGGTATTCAGAAAGCATACAGATATAGTGAAAGTAGAGAGTACAGGGACCGAGGGTGAGGATGGGACTAAGTAAGGTATTCAGAAAGCATACAGATATAGTGAACGTAGAGAGTAGAGGGACCGAGGGTGAGGATGGGAGTAAGTAAGGTATTCAGAAAGCATACAGATATAGTGAAAGTAGAGAGTAGAGGGACCGAGGGTGAGGATGGGACTAAGTAAGGTATTCAGAAAGCATACAGATATAGTGAAAGTAGAGAGTAAAGGGACCGAGGGTGAGGATGGGACTAAGTAAGGTATTCAGAAAGCATATAGATATAGTGAAAGTAGAGAGTAGAGGGACCGAGGGTGAGGATGGGACTAAGTAAGGTATTCAGAAAGCATACAGATATAGTGAACGTAGAGAGTAGAGGGATCGAGGGTGAGGATGGGACTAAGTAAGGCATTCAGAAAGCATACAGATATAGTGAAAGTAGAGAGTAGGGGGACAGACGGTGAGGATGGGACTAAGTAAGGTATTCAGAAGGCATACAGATATAGTGAAAGTAAAGAGTAGAGGGACCGAGGGTGAGGATGGGACTAAGTAAGGTATTCAGAAAGCATACAGATATAGTGAAAGTAGAGAGTAGAGGGACAGAGGGTGAGGATGGGACTAAGTAAGGTATTCAGAAAGCATACAGATATAGTGAAAGTAGAGAGTAGGGGGACAGACGGTGAGGATGGGACTAAGTAAGGTATTCAGAAAGCATACAGATATAGTGAAAGTAGAGAGTACAGGGACCGAGGGTGAGGATGGGAGTAAGTAAGGTATTCAGAAAGCATACAGATATAGTGAAAGTAGAGAGTAGAGGGACCGAGGGTGAGGATGGGACTAAGTAAGGTATTCAGAAAGCATACAGATATAGTGAAAGTAGAGAGTAGAGGGACCGAGGGTGAGGATGGGACTAAGTAAGGTATTCAGAAAGCATACAGATATAGTGAAAGTAGAGAGTAGAGGGACAGAGGGTGAGGATGGGACTAAGTAAGGTATTCAGAAAGCATACAGATATAGTGAAAGTAGAGAGTAGAGGACCGAGGGTGAGGATGGGACTAAGTAAGGTATTCAGAAAGCATACAGATATAGTGAAAGTAGAGAGTAGAGGGACCGAGGGTGAGGATGGGACTAAGTAAGGTATTCAGAAAGCATACAGATATAGTGAAAGTAGAGAGTAGAGGGACCGAGGGTGAGGATGGGACTAAGTAAGGTATTCAGAAAGCATACAGATATAGTGAAAGTAGAGAGTAGGGGGACCGAGGGTGAGGATGGGACTAAGTAAGGTATTCAGAAAGCATACAGATATAGTGAAAGTAGAGAGTAGGGGGACAGACGGTGAGGATGGGACTAAGTAAGGTATTCAGAAAGCATACAGATATAGTGAAAGTAGAGAGTATAGGGACCGAGGGTGAGGATGAGACTAAGTAAGGTATTCAGAAAGCATGCAGATATAGTGAAAGTAGAGAGTAGAGGGACAGAGGGTGAGGATGGGACTAAGTAAGGTATTCAGAAAGCCTACAGATATAGTGAAAGTAGAGGGACCGAGGGTGAGGATGGGACTAATTAAGGTATTCAGAAAGCATACAGATATAGTGAAAGTAGAGAGTGGGGGACCGAGGGTGAGGATGGGACTAAGTAAGGTATTCAGAAAGCATACAGATATAGTGAAAGTAGAGAGTAAAGGGACCGAGGGTGAGGATGGGAGTAAGTAAGGTATTCCGAAAGCTTACAGATATAGTGAAAGTAGAGAGTAGGGGGATAGAGGGTGAGGATGGGACTAAGTAAGGTATTCAGAAAGCATACAGATATAGTGAACGTGGAGAATAGGGGGACAGATGGTGAGGATGGGACTAAGTAAGGTATTCAGAAGGCATACAGATATAGTGAAAGTAGAGATTAGAGGGACCGAGGGTGAGGATGAGACTAAGTATGGTATTCAGAAAGCATACAGATATAGTGAAAGTAGAGAGTAGAGGGACAGAGGGTGAGGATGGGACTAAGTAAGGTATTCAGAAAGCATACAGATATAGTGAAAGTAGAGTGTAGGGGGACCGAGGGTGAGGATGGGACTAAGTAAGGTATTCAGAAAGCATACAGATATAGTGAAAGTAGAGTGTAGGGGGACCGAGGGTGAGGATGGGACTCAGTAAGGTATTCAGAAAGCATACATATATAGTGAAAGTAGAGAGTAGAGAGACCGAGGCTGAGGATGGGAGTAAGTAAGGTATTCAGAAAGCATACAGATATAGTGAACGTAGAGAATAGGGGGACAGATGGTGAGGATGGGACTAAGTAAGGTATTCAGAAGGCATACAGATATAGTGAAAGTAGAGAGTAGAGGGACCGAGGGTGAGGATGAGACTAAGTATGGTATTCAGAAAGCATACAAATATAGTGAAAGTGAGAATAGGAAGAGAGAGGCTGAGGAGGGGAAAAATGGGTACAGCCTGGTGAGGAGCAGGAGCATAACCTGTTTTCATTTAGGTGGGACTTTAGCAGATTTTTGAAGTGCATTAGGTTTGCTGTGCTTAGTATGTTCTGGGGAGTGGAGTTCCATGATTAAGTTATGTAGTTAGAATATAGTGACTTTCTATAACTGTTGCTGGATTTTGTAACTTTGAGTATTAATTTTTTGAGGATCGTAGAGTCCTGCTATTCCGGTGGGTTTGTACTAGGTCCTGTAGGAACTGACATTTGTTGGGGAGGCAAACTATGGAATGGGCTATGGTAAGTTGGTTTAGAGTTAGTAGGTTGGACAGCTCTACCCATTTGAGTTGTTTCAGAGCAAGACAATGATGTGTTCTGTGGTGCAGGTTAGCAGCAAATCTGGTTATCTTATGGTAGTATGATTCAAGTTTGCTTAAGTATGATTTTTTTCAGGTTAGTAAATATAGGGGAGGCGTAGAGTAAAGTGGATAGTAGGTGGGTCCTGGCAATAGCTTGTCTGAAAGAGTTTGTTAAGAAAGGTTTTATTCTGTAAAGGGAACCTAATTTAATGTGGGCCTTTTTGGTGACATGAGATATATGTTTGCCAAATTTTAACTTATCATCTAGAAGGATATCTAGTAGCTTGGTTTCTGAGGTTGGTTTAATTAGAGTGCAATTGGATGAGGTGATTGTAAAGTCATGGTTGAGAGAGTTTGCTTTGTGGCATTGGTTAGGGAACAGCATTAATTTGCATCAAATTAGTTATGCTTCAGTACAGAGTGCTAAGGGGTGCCAGGGGAGAATGGGGTCCTTTCTAACTGACATTGATAGCTCATAGGGACCATGGGTATTGTAAGAAGCAGGAATATCTTCTCCTGCCTTTACAGAATTTGCATTATACTCTGGCCCTAACACTGGATGCATCCCTGAGTGCTGTCCATTGGTCATCTGTGGTGATCACCGTGATGTTTCCACAGTAAAAGGAAATGTCTACAGAGAGAAAAAGTTGATGCAAGCAGCTTAGATTAAACAAAAGGGATTAAAGACAACAACAATGATTGAGTATAACATAAAACCATAATTAAGTATTGTATGTAAAAACAAATTATAGTATTTTTGTAATCAAAAAGATGATTATATGGCATAGCTGGGTGTATCACAATAATGAAGTGAAACACAATATTAAATATTTGTCAGAAACAAAAGCAAACTAATCGTATTTATATTAAAACTACTATAAAATGTAATGTACCATAAAATTTGTGGTAAAATAAAACTGCAATAAGGGAAGTGATGAATCACTTAAAACAAAACATAAATAAAATATGAACAAAATCCACTGAAAAATAATAAACTGAGTTGAGAATTAATGCAACAATGAGAGTCCAGTTATTGCTGAATTTAAAGCCTTAATTGAATAGCCAGGATTAGCAAAAATGCCTTGAAGAACCCTAGCATTAGATAGGGCTCAGGAAAATAATTTAGGCACATAGCAGTGATAAAATAATTACCAATTGATATCATGTTAAAACAAACTTGGAGAGCTGAAATTTGGGAAAGTGATAACCTGAATGGACTCCTCAATGGAGACTATAAACCGTTAAGGAATGTCTTGAAGCTCATCAAAACATTTTCCTGAGTAATCACTTTAAAGGATATTTCACATTTAATAAATGAGGAAGCTATAGTAGATGCAGCCATATTATCCAATCGATTCAAAAATTGTTACATTCGAGAAAATGGTTTGCTGAGTTAAGCACAAAAAACATACTGGTAGTAAGAATGAGAAAAAAAAGGTTAACGACATACTGATGATAAATGAATTTAACGATAAGGAAAATTATTTAAAGTACATTCAAATTGTTGAAACATGTATGTGGCATCTAAAGAAAGTTGTGAAAATATTGTTGACGATTTTTGACATGGAGTATATAAAGCATAATAGATGTTGTTGCAGGTTTTATGATGAATATATAATTAAAGATAGCAACAGTGAACATATAGTTTCCTATATTTGTAACAACCCATCTTATTTTATGTTGTCTTCTGTTCTCCTACATATGAAAATGCAGGGAACACCCATACCCGCCACCTGCAGACTCTTGCACTCACAGTCCTTAGACAAAGCCAAGATTGAATAATATCCGCTGATGTTTTATTTTAATTGAGAACAATGATTCAAGGGGAGAATAATGTTTATTTATCCTACAGTCAAAGCTCTCCACACAAAAATCATTATTTGACCTATAGACAAAGCTCCACACACAAAAAAAGAATTACTGACCTCCATCCTGCATCATGCAGTACTTATACTGAGGTGCTAGCTTGTTCACCCTTCCAAGTTCTGTAGTTCTGTTGGACATATGCATCATATCACAATACACCTACAAAATAACTCAATTGAGAAACCCATCCATATAAAACAAAAAAGAGTATACTGTAAAATCAATCATAATTGGTCATTGGTGACTACCACAAAACAGTTAGTAACTCAACTGCTAAATCTATCCATACAACTATAAAACAGCAGACTAGAAAATACCTCCTAACTGGTCAGTGGACAATAAAGACAATAAAATAATGTAATAACTCAACTGCTAAATCTATCCATAAAACCAAAAAAGAGCATAGTGGAAAGTCCTCATAACTGGTAATAATGCTATGTTTAGATTCCCTGACTTTGCTGTTAGAAAATTGGATAAAGACTGAAATTTAGCATGCTGCCTCCCTGTTAATAAGTACATTAGTATGCTTAGTAACTGCATTTTGGGTTTTGTCATGCATTTGATTTTGTAATTGTGCATTGGAACTCGTGTTTCTCCATAACACAGAAGGATATGATTGACCCTGTGAATGCTTTTTCTCAGGTTATAAATTTGTAAGCCTTCTGCAAGTTAGTGAGATCCTAACCTCTTCTAGCATGACATCTAAATACGCAGAAAAGCTTATTCTTAGATCATAGAGTCACATTCTGTGCCTCTCTTCTTGGGAGTTATTATGTGGGGATCAGAGCTTCTTTACAAAGGATAGGCTCCACGTCTCCTAAAAAGAGGTCATAGCACTGAACAAAATGTTTCCTCCCCTCTGTCATCTTTGAAGGGTCAAATTAATGGGCATTCTAAGCTAAACTCCAAAGATAACAGTATGGAATAATTGGGACTTAACAAAACTTTCAGCCTAAATAAAATATAAATTGAATAATGGCTTATTTACTTTTGAGGGAATTAGGTTATCTGCCAGCTCACAGGCATTACTTAATCAACTATTCTGCATTCCACAAACACCTTGTCACAACTCTTACAACTCTATTTGTCCCACTGCACAAGGAGATGAATTGTCTATTGTCATGTTAATCTTTCAAAAGTAAAATTAGTAAGAAACAGATTATGGGTATGGATATTCTACACCAGGATTACAATAAACAGCAATACTGTTTTGTAGCGTATTACTGGAATCCCTTCCCATCTATGGAAAATGCCTTTTAATGCAGTGACTTAAATTATCACTTTCTTTAGTAAAAGAACTATGCTTCAGTCAATAATCAGCTGCGAAACTTACCATATTATCTAGATCATACAGATGGTAAAAATGATGCTGACAAGTAGCATCCTGACAGGCATCCCTGACAGCGGTGCTAAGATAACTATTGCCTTGGGCCACCCCTATTCACACAGATCATGGTCATGTGACATTCATCATATGCATCAGACTGACTATCATAAAATCTGATAGTATATCTAAGTGTGTTTTTTGCTTACTTTACTTCAGTACCTTGCCAATCCTTTCTGCTATAATAACAAGAAAAATACCATGCTAATCAGAAGCCATGCTTCTGAATTTGTCATGAAGATTAACTGCTTTATAGATTTTATTTTGCATCCTGAATCTGTATTTTTGATTTATTGTTCACCTTATGCCAGTTATTTCATTGTAAAGGTTAGTGAAGCATTCTGTGGCATTCGGCAGGAGGTTGGTGTAATAGTTAAGGTGTTTACCTCGCACTCACAAGGTACAAGGCTTAATTCTCACCTTTTAAATAGATATTGGCTAGGCTTCAAGTGGCCCACAAGGGCTTGCCTAGTACTTTATTTTAATTTGAACAAGATAAAAATCAACATTCAAAAGTAAAATAGAAACGAAAAATCCGGACTCTGAACTTCGAAATGTGCGTCACTTTATATTATGCCTACACTACATGTTATGATGTAGTGTGCTGCAAGGTGACTGTTGTATTTTCAGACATCTCATCTGGCCCTCTTTTGGGCGAATGTTCCTATTTTCTGGTGTGATTTATCTCCGCACCTGATGTCCCCAATTTTGGAGATATGTCCCTATTTTCAGGCTTGATTGAGCCCTTTGCACATTTTTTTTAATCCCACTTCATTACATTTGATTTTTGATGCCATCTGGTTCAAATAAAACCACATTATATGACCAAGATACTGCTGGTACCAATAATTTAAAAAAAGAGGACAAAATCTTATATCTCCCTTTTGCAGAAGCAAAAATAAACAACCTTGTATGGTACAGTTTTGCAATACAGTTTATTAAAGTCCACAGATTTCCTTCTGCCCCTTTGTTAATGTACTTATATTTTTTCATAATTTTTTATCATTCTCCCTTATTTTAACACGTCTTAGTAGTATCTGACATCTTACATTTGTGTTATTTGTTATTTAAATTTTATGTTCATTAAATGTCCAGATTTTGAGTACCTATTTTCAGTATCTGCCTGTTTCGGAGGTAAGAATAGTTTGTACATGCTGCAGATGAAGCTCAGTCTGCAGAATCATTGTCCAAAACCTTTAGTAGCAGGGATTGTTCTAGGATATCAAAGAACATTATTACACTTAAGTTTCCTAAAATGATCATCCCTACTACTCCTCAGAATTAGGAGTTTACTGCAGTTGGATCTGACATACAAACAATGCAACCAAGATCTTTGTTCACTAGGTTACACACTACAGTACTATAAAGAGTCAATAGCATTCCTAATACTATGTGGACTCCCAAATTATTATTCCCCTTGTATGTCTTTTTAATGTATTAAAAAAAATGAAATGGGATAAGCCTGATGCATTTTGTATGCCATGAAACTCTAATGATTGGAATAAATTATTTAATACTCACATTGGGAGTAACTAGCACTTAAAATATGAGAAAGTCCTGACTGTGAATGCCCACAATATTTTGAAGAATTCTTCTATCTCAATGCAGTCAGCTAAAATGCAAATACATATTTTGTTACTGCAAATATACTTGTGATTTTATAGGTTCATAGGTAGGTACAAGGCTATTGGCCCTACGGCCTATACAAGCCTAGCCAAAAAGGCAAAAAGGTACCCTGGCTTTCGCCACCCAAAAAAATTATTTTCCTGTGCCCCTGTCAAGCAGAACCACAGAAGTGATCCCCGGCGTGAATTTCTTATTACCCATCCAATCATCAAGATTTTTCTTGAAGAGTGCTAATGAGGAGCTCGGTTTGACATAGATATGTTTTACTGCAACCCTAAGCTTCTATGTGTGTTACAATATTCATGGAAACAGACCATTTTCTGTTGCTTTGGTTACTAAATAAATATGGCGTAAAAATACAGCACAGGAACATGGGTGTGGGAGGTTAAAATGCTATGAGCATTATATATAGGTTCATAGATTCATAGGGAGATATTAGGCTATCGGCCCAAGGGCTTACATAAGCCTAGCCAACAAGGTTCCCTGGCTTATGCCACCCAAGAAAGTTATTTTCCTGTACCACTGTTGAGCAGAGACACAGAAGTAATCCCTGGGGTGTATTTCCTATTTCCCATCCACTCATCAAGATTTTTCTTGAAGAGTGCTAATGAAGAACTTTTTTTGACATAGATGGGTAGCCTGTTCCAGAGTTGCTGACCTAGTTTCTTATAGTTTCTAAATGCAGCTTAACATTGGACCAAAATCACTTTATCAAAGGCCTCTATGGGAGGTCTCCCACCTGTTTAATCTCTTCTGCTTTTATCTCCTTTCTTCAAGCTTAACCAGTTTTTCTCTGCTTTATGCCTCCATTTTTGAAGGCAGTTAAAGATGTGAATTCTTTCTTTTGTTTGGGTAACACAGTTGCAACAGTTACAAAGGAAACCACTTTTCTGCATCACTGTTATAACCACCTTTGTAGCATCGGTCTGTGTCTTTTGGCAATTTGTTTAATCATAAGACTATGGCAGTATTTTCCATTTTATTAGCAATGTCCAAGTGAGTGTAAGATTTCTGTTCTCCCATGAGTTGTCTTCCTCTTTAATGTTGCATAGATAAGACATAAAATATTTTTTCTAATACTTTTTTTTCCATTCTAATGCCCTGTGAATGGGCTTCACTGCATTTAAAATGACCAAGGCAAACTGGATTATTTTATTAAGAATACGTTCTGATTTTTTCATGATGAAAATACAGTCATATCTGGGTAAGACGTTATCTTTCAAAGTGATTGACATTTTAAAATAAAAAAGGTGAGTATCATAAATCATATTAAAGGAATGCTGCATTGACTTAGATCCCTGACTAAAAACAAAAATAAAACAGAAACAATATAAAATAATAGCAACCAAAGAAAGGAAAGATAAGGATACTTAAGTCCTTACTGACATTTCTTCACTAAGCCCTTCCCCCATTGTTCTTTGCTGTTGCCCTCACAGCCCACTCACCCAGACACGGCTGCCTATGGAAAACAAAATAAAAGATTAGACAGTTGGGCAGGAGTAGGCAGTGATGCTGATTGATTGAAGTGATTGAGATGAGTTTAGCTGAATGAAAAGGGTACACTGGGTGTTCTGAATGCCATCGTCTGTCAGGGAGATAAATGACTGAATTATTTAAACAGATAGTTAGTAGGCTATAAAGGATTTACCAGCAGGACAAAGTAAGAAATAGAAGAACAGGGGGTAATGTGTGGGATATGTAACTCTGGAGGTCAAGCAGGTGCAAAGTGTGGGTCAAATGTTACTATATTTGTGTTGCCTGCTTTCAGCATAACTGTTATGTACTTAGCTCTGAGGGTAAAACATCTGATTGCATCCCTTTTAGCTACCTATTTCACAAATGTTTATAGCTTTTGAAGTGATGTCTAGGTACAGAGTTGTAAGGGCTACTCAAAGCCACAAGAATTCATAGTATTCTGCAGAAAAATAAACTCTCATTCCAGTGAATTCCTTAGGAAAAAAGTATTTATTTATCTAGTATTTCTAAACAGGTTCATATACCAGACAATAAGATGCCTGGTTTCAAACATGATTAAAGGGGATTACAAAAGCAAAGCTTTAGCACCAAGTGCTATGATTCAGACAAAGTTTAACATGCAAAACAAAGCCCACTGATGCATTAGAAAAGCACTAGTCATAAAACAATGACATTTAAATAAACTAATAAAACATATAATAACAGACACAAACTGCCATGAAAGAAAATGTGCCAGAAGTAAGTGATGGCAAAGTGATGATTTATAAAGTTTGAATGGTAGCCACTTTTATGACCCGCAGACAGTACTGTGTGTCATTGATGGCAGGCAAAGTGCTATTGAAACTATAAGTTAGTATCATTTTAAAATTAGAATGAAAAACTTCTTGATTGAAAAGCATTCACACTGATGTTAGGGATCTAAAACAATGACACGAGAGGTATTAGAAAATGAGTCAGTAACAAAACAGTGCTTCAGCAGGTCATGCAATTGATGAAATGTGTTCTGGAACATGATTTGGATGCTGCGAATCAGCAGGTAAGATGTCAGAGAAATTAAATACTACAAGCAAAAGTGGGCAAACATTTGTTCTTCATTTTTGCTACTACCTTTATTTTCAAGGCACTTGACATTCAGTGTAAGTAGTACCAGGTGGAGCAAAGGCAGGCAGCAATGACACAGCCTTAGAAAACAGTCAGGTGTTATCTGTCAATCTTCTTCTTCTTCTTTCGGCTGCTCCCATTAGGGGTCACCACAGGGGATCATCTGTTTCCATTTCTTCCTGTCCTCTCCATCTTGCTCTGTCATACCAACCACCTGCATGTCCTCTCTCACCACATCCATAGACCTTATCTTAGGCCTTCCTCTTTTCCTCTTACCTGCCAGCTCCATCTTTAGCATCCTTTTCCCAATATACCCAGCATCCCTCATCAGCACATGTCCAAACCAATGCAACCTCACCTCTCCAGGTGTTATCTGTCAATAAAAACTGAATATACTTTTATTGCAGGATATCTCAGAATCTTCTCCTTTATCAAGTTTGCGCACTTCAAATTGCCTATATGAAGTTTGTGAAAAGAGAAAAACTCTGAAGTGTTGCATCGAAGTTCATAATTAGTGGAATACCATCATACTATGGCTGAGGTCATGGGATTGTAAGCAATGGGTCTATATTACGTTATTGAACTTTTAAAAGTTCAAACTTCATATGCTCGACACCATATGATCGAACTTTTAAAAGTTTGAATGTTTCAACGGAGATCTCCGTACAGTGTGGAATGGGAAGATTTCCCTTTCCTGCACTGTAGTGCAATCTCGGAGTTGGTATATTTAAAGAGTGCGAGGTGTGGGGGGTGCAGGGGGGCTTGCCCCTCTGCTTAAAATGCTCAGATAGTTTTTTTCTGTGGTTCATTTTTTTTATTAGATTTTCAAACTTTTAAAAGTTTGATCATAAGGTGTTGACCGTATGACGTTTGAACTTTTAAAAGTTCAGTCATCTAATATAGACGCTAAGCAACTGATGTCTTCAATTTATTTATTTATTGACATTTGATTATTATTATTATGAAACAGGAGATACACCCCGGGGATCACTTCTGTGTCTCTGCTTGACAGTGGCATAGGAAAATAACTTTCTTGGGTGGCGTAAGCCAGGGAACCTTGTTGGCTTGTCTTAGGCCCTTGGGCCAATAGCCTAGTGCCTACCTATGAACCTATGAAAGTCAAGCTGGGTAGGAACCCATTTTCAACATAGGCCTGGGGAGAAAGCTTCAAAGTATTACAAAACATTTTACGAATAATAATTTTATGATTTTCAAAAATAATCCAAAAACATCCACAGTTTAAATAATTATATAAAATTCGACATAATGTGAAAACATTGGTTAAGAACAGATATAAGTTATGGGATGATGATTTAATATTTAGAGAAACTGTAGCCAGTTTATAGTAAAATGAAAGATAATTTTGTATAATACAAACAGGAATTGCAATATGAAGTGAGAGAAAAGTAGGCTTCGAGTATATTTAGAAGGAAAGCTGGAGAGAGAAACTGAGAGAAGTAAGGAAGTGAGTACAGAAAGGAGAGAAAGGAGATGTGAAGACTGAATGCGTATTTGCCCACAATTAGGGATATAGTTAATCCTGGTGTTGAGCAAGAAGAAAGCCAGATTTTGGCAATGAGTCTTTCAGAATGGTTTTGAAGAATGGAAGGGAAGGTATTGACCTGATGGATAGAGATAAGGAGTTCCAGGCCTTAGCGACATAGTACAGTACAGACAATGCCAAGCAGATTTGATAGCTTTGTTGACAGAAGATTTTGGTCATTTGGTCATTTAAGCTTCAGACAGTTAATAACCCGTTACCATATGCACACAAATGCACTCACTCACATTTGTGTGCATTGACTGACATGCTTGCATGTACATATACACACCTATATTCACACACACACACATACACACACATTCCAACACATGTACATGGACACACACACACAAACACACACACACACACACACACACACACACACACACACACACACACACACACACACACACACACACACACACACATAAATACTCATCACAATGCTTTATTTATTTAAATATTTTGAACTGAACAGTTGGACTAGTTGACTGATGGTTTCAAACACAACCCAGTACAACTGTAAAAGAACAGTAAATGATAAAATCAACAAATATAAACAGTAAATATCAATAACACATAAACAGTTAGTAAAAGCATAATAATATACATTTCTGTAAAATATAAAATATTAAAGTAAACTACACATAGTTTGCAAGATACTTAACAAAATAACATTGCTAAATCATGTGAAGTATTTATCGCATGTATTACCCCTTATTTCTGGAAACACCTACAATCACCTCTTTAAGCATTCATTCCCTTAATTTTGGTTTAAAGCCTTTCTTTGTTTGCTCATTTCAGATTTTAGCTGATACCTGGTAACAGGCTTTATGGTGCAGAGTAGTAAAGCAATGATTGCACCCCAAGTTTGAGTAGCAGCTCAGGTGCTGAAAGAACCAGGTAGGAGTGGTAATGGACCTGGGCAGGAATGGTGGAAGATGTAGATTTCTTTTGTCAGCACACCTGTCTGGGAAAGGGATTTAATGGCTCACTTATTGGCAGATGTGTTATATGGTCAGGTCAGTTTTAACTTGTATTTTTTACTGTTGTAAGGGCTGCTGTTCTGCATTTGTAGCACTCTAATTACATTGTATCTAGTGTTTCTTAGTTAGTATTAAACATCTGTTTGCGATTTCCCCAATACCTGGGCTCCAAACCAGTCATTTTATATTAAGAGGGTCAAAGTCTGCACTCTTGTGGCAGGAGAGTGTTGATTTCACCTATCTGAGCTGGGAATTACTGGTGGAAAGCTTACTGTGTGCTTACCTGATTGGCCTTTGTGCATACTTAGTATAAAACTTGCTTTTCTCTGCTTGTATTTAAGGCACATCTTTGCCCAAAGCTTCTTTTCACTCAGCAGAATTTAGTAGTGTCTATACACAATCAATAGAAATGGTGTTTTCCTTATAAAAACTTCTTCTGAAATTTTCCACAGTCCCACACTACTCAAGGAATAACTAGTCTGTATGCTGAGCAGCATTGCAACATTTAGTAAGCTCTAGATTACATTATTACAGTACTTAAAACTGTCATTGCTCAACACACTACTCAAGGAGTAACTAGTCTGCATGCTGAGCAGCATTGCGACATTTAGTAAGCTCTAGATTACATTATTACAGTACTTAGAACTATCACTGCTCAAACACACTACTCAAGGAGTAACTAGTCTGCATGCTGAGCAGCATTGCGACATTTAGTAAGCTCTAGATTACATTATTACAGTACTTAGAACTATCACTGCTCAAACACACTACTCAAGGAGTAACTAGTCTGCATGCTGAGCAGCATTGCGACATTTAGTAAGCTCTAGATTACATTATTACAGTACTTAGAACTGTCATTGCTCAACACACTACTCAAGGAGTAACTAGTCTGCATGCTGAGCAGCATTGTGACATTTAGTAAGCTCTAGATTACATTATTACAGTACTTAGAACTATCACTGCTCAAACACACTACTCAAGGAGTAACTAGTCTGCATGCTGAGCAGCATTGCGACATTTAGTAAGCTCTAGATTACATTATTACAGTACTTAGAACTGTCATTGCTCAACACACTACTCAAGGAGTAACTAGTCTGCATGCTGAGCAGCATTGCGACATTTAGTAAGCTCTAGATTACATTATTACAGTACTTAGAACTATCACTGCTCAAACACACTACTCAAGGAGTAACTAGTCTGCATGCTGAGCAGCATTGTGACATTTAGTAAGTTCTAGATTACATTATTACAGTACTTAGAACTATCACTGCTCAAACACACTACTCAAGGAGTAACTAGTCTGCATGCTGAGCAGCATTGCAACATTTAGTAAGCTCTAGATTACATTATTACAGTACTTAGAACTATCACTGCTCAAACACACTACTCAAGGAGTAACTAGTCTGCATGCTGAGCAGCATTGCGACATTTAGTAAGCTCTAGATTACATTATTACAGTACTTAGAACTATCACTGCTCAAACACACTACTCAAGGAGTAACTAGTCTGCATGCTGAGCAGCATTGCGACATTTAGTAAGCTCTAGATTACATTATTACAGTACTTAGAACTATCACTGCTCAAACAGCAACTGTTTTTTACACTGGACAGCATCACGGGAAAGGTTATCTGTAGATTACTATAAGTAAACACCCATCCTTCATCTGGTTGCAAACGCCCTCCATTCTTTTCACTTGTTAGGCACATATTAAGAATGGCAAGCATGAATAGGCACTCTCCTGCTATCTCTGCATCTAGCTTGGTGGACATGGGCATCTTGAAGCAAGGTAGCAATTGTCTTATGTACACTGACAACCACTTAATTCTGAAACAGACAAATACAATATGTAAGAGATGTAGTTACACAATGTCACTGGTGTGATGCCCCACCACTGGCCCAGTAATGAAGGAGCCTCAATCCTCACCACTGGCAACAGCTAGAGGATGTACACATTGGGAGGATGACAAGTGCACACACTGGGCTGTTTTTTCCTCTTTCTCCAGATCCCCAATAAGACTCCCCACTGGCACAGCTATAGGGCTGAGATCTCAGCTGAGTGGCCAAGTTAAGACCTCCAGCACCCTCTCTGTCCAACCAGTGCTTCATGTCCTTGCCCAAGTAGTAGACACACACACACACACACACACACACACACACACACACACACACACACACACACACACACACACACACACACACACTTTGAGATCTGATTTATATACAAGCACATACACACCTGGGGAAGGCTAGCACAGGTTTACTAGCTAAGCCCCCTTTTGCCCAAACTATAAGGTAGTTCTAGCTGCCACCAGGCAACTCTTTATTAGCTACTTAAGGTCCTTAACAAAGGATGCCCAATCCTACTGTGCAATGTTACTAATAATCCAAATGGTAGGCTATTAGAAGTGGGCTGTACAGTGTCAACAAATAGATATGCAAGTACGCTAAGAGCTTAAATATGTCTCACAAATATCAGCCACAAATATAGAGTTAACTATATTTAATAATAAATAATAAAAGAACAAGACAATACTCAGACAATCTACACAGTAACATCAAAGTTCAAAATCACAGGAAATATGTTAAAACAACATTGCAGGACAGTCTCAAATAAATGCAGAATACATCTAAACTAATCTTTACTATATTCATATCTATATTCTATGCCCTAAGAACTTACTTACAGACATTGCAAGTGCAGATGATAATGATGAGTGGATGTTCTTGCTAGGTCCAAGACAAAATACAAAATGCCCAGTATCTCTCTGAGAGAGTTCTTAAATTAATATCAAATATTACTGCTGGGTTAGCTTGGATTACATAATTTTTTTGTCACCTGACTTTAGTTCCCAAGTTCAACTTCCACTGTCCAACATTAACATCTCTGTGAGAAAAATACATAGCCTTCAGATGTCTGCTCACAGCTGTGCAGCTGCTAGGAAGTCATAAAGCATTAAAATACTTCTGCATCTTAAACCTAGTAATTACTTCTCTTTCAAGACAATAGAAAAACTTTTAGCTCTAGACATTGTGTCTGCCTCTGCATTGAAACTGATAGATAACATTTCTTGTTTATGGCCCAACTATAAAGTAACTTAACCTCAACTATTCTTAAGCTTTGCAAGTTAATCTTCTATGTTCCAGCAGGGTATGCTGTAGTTACATTCTTCTGTATAAATCATATCAACATTCACAATTGACATAGAATTATTTACAAAATTTCAGATAGCTGGGCATATCAACATTTACAATTGACAGAATTATTTACAAAATTTCAGATAGCTGGGTAGAGTGACATCCCCCACCCCCACCCCAAAAACTCAGGCTAGTTTTTCAAGTGACCCTTGAGAAATGTTACTTGAGAGGGTTGAGCCTATCTGGGAATACCTTACCCCTGTCCTTGTCTTGAGAGCCCATCTGTGTTGGCATTGCTAACTCCACTGTGGTGCTGCACTGTCATTTCATATGCTTACAACCTTAGGCTCCACCTTAGCAACTTGGCGTTTTGCTGGCTGGCTCAATGTAGCCATGTTAAGGGATTGTGGTCTGTAACTACAGTGAATTCCTTCCATATAGATATGACTGAAGTGCCCACAGTTTGGCTAGGCATTCCTTTTCTACAGCTGCATAGCATTCCTCCCTGGGTTGGAGCCTATGACTGAGATATACCATTGGGTGCGCTTCTCCGACTGAAGAAACCTGGCTAAGTACAGCCCCCACCCCATGGTTTGAAGCATCCAGCTGTACAATAAATGAATTGCTGTAATCTGAACTGGCTAACACAGGGGGTCCTCCCAAAGCTCCTTTAAGCTTCTGGAAGGCCTGTTCACATGCTGGTATTGACACTACCTTATCTGGCCTGTTTTTCCTTGTCAGGTCTGTGAGGGGAGCAGCTATGGTACTATAATTGGGGACAAACTTTCTGTAGTACACACTGTCCCTAAGAATGTCCTCACCTGCTTTTTGGTAACAGAGGAAGGCCATGCCTGACTAACTTCCACTTTGGCAGGTTCTGGCCTGATCTTACCACTACCCACTCTATGTCCCAGGTAGGAGACCTCTGCCATACCCACCTGACATTTGCTGGGCTTAATGGTCAACCCTGCCCTCTGTAGTCTGCCCAGCACCTCCCTGACATGCTGAAGGTACTCTTACCAGGAATGGTCATAGATGGCAATATCATCTAGGCTGGCAAGGGCAAAATCTCCTGCTCCTGCTAGGATACAATCTACAAGCCTCTGGAAAGTTGCTGGGGCATTTCTCATCCCAAAGAGCATCTTCATGAACTCATACAAGCCAAAAGAAGTCACAAACTTTGACCTCTCTCCAGCACTGGGATTCAAGGGCACCTGCCAGTAACCCTTGGTAAGATCAATAGTGGTAAGATACTTAGCCCCACCCAGGTGTTCTAGGGCTTCATCTGTTCTAGGCATGGGGTAAGCATCTGACTCTGCGTGACAATTTAATTTCCTGTAGTCCACACAGAACCTGGTGCTGCCATCCTTCTTTGGTACCAGTACCACTGGGGAGGCCCAGGGACTGCTGGAATCCTGTATTACCCTTAGTTCCAACATTCCCTGTATCTCCTCCCTCAGAATCTGTTTGACTCTCTCAGGCACCCTATAAGGGGGTTGCTTAATAGGCCTTTGGGGTCCTGTATCCACATGGTGCTGCACCAGGTGGGTGCACCCTGGTTTCCCAGTGACCATGTCCCCAAACTCCTGGTAACACTGCTCTGATTTTTCGAACCTGGCTAGGGAATAACTGCTGGGACATTGCTTCCCCTTCCACTGAGGTGTTAGTTCGAGTTTAACTGAGGAGGTCAGTCACCAGATGCCCCTCAGACTCTCCTGCCATCTACTGAAAATACTTAGCACAAACTTCTTTCAATCATGGTAAGGTTTCATCGTGTTAACATGGTACAATGTGTGCTGCTGCCTCCTGCCTAGCAGTTCTAATATGTAGTTAACATCACTAAACTTCCTTACAAACTTGTAGGGTCCCTTCCAAGAGCTTGTTGTGTCTGACAGGAATGAGAACCATTACCTGCTGCCCTACAGCACACTCTCTAGCTCGAGCATTCCTTCTGCCATTGGGCTTCTGCCAGGTTCTCCTGGGCCAAGCCCATGAGTACCCACAAGCAGCTGTGGCTCACCTTCAGTCTCACTGCTACAGGATAGCTCCCTCCCAAAATGCAAAATGTCCAGTTTCCATCTGAGAGAGTTCTTCAGATGTCTGCTCACAGCCATGCAACTACTATTAAGTCATAACATAATAAAACACTTTTGCATTGCTTCTCTTTCAAGACGATAGAAAAACTTCTCACTCTAGACATGACTGCTTCTGCACTGAAACCGAGAGATAACATCTCTTGTTTATGGCTCAGCTATAAAGTAAATTAACCTCAACTATTCTTAAGTTTTGCAAGTTAATCTTCTATGTTTTAGCAAGGTATGCTGTGGTTATATTCTTGAAGCTCAGTACATAACATACAGTGCTGTATAAATCATATCAATATTCACAAATGACATAGAATTATTTACAAAATTCCAGATAGCTGGGCTGGCAGCATGACAACTGGGAGCAAGACTCTCACATACAGAAGCAAAAAATGCCAAACAGGTTGTCAATGATACACACAAGCAATACTCACCACACTTACAAATGACCACACACATAGACCCACATATGCGGAGGTGCTCACATGTAATTACGCAAACCTCAAAATCCTCTCAGGTGTAGTCCTCAGAAACTTTGCATGCGCACAAACAAGACAACTCCCACCACAACAAAAATGACCCTCTTTAAGTGTAACTTAGACAACTGGCTGGACGACTGTAAATTTACCCTGGGGGTGTTTCCGATGTCCCTCTTGGATAAGGGCAGTCAGTGCTGATCATAGACTCGCACTGTCAAATATAGACCATACAACTTGGTAAATAAGGGACCAAGGGTATAACATGGCTATGCTTATAAAGGCACTAGGGCCAGTAGCCTAGTAACCTCCTATGAAAATATGAGCCTATGAACAACAGATAAAACTATATCTCATTGACTCAACTACCAAGACCATAAGGTTTAACAGAATACAACCCAATATTTTCGTCATAGGGAACTCCCTTATGGGACTTAGTGATGTCCCTCTCACCAGACTGGATAAAGAGAAGGTTAAAATTAGTTTCCTGTCAGGGGCTAGAATTCACCAGATCACAGAAGCACTCAGGTCACTAAACCCCAAATACCTGTATAACTCAGTCATAGTCTACATGGGCATAATTGACCTAAGACATACCTATGTGGATTATATGAAGAGAGACATAACTGAGCTCTCAGAATTTGTGTCACAGGCAGGTATAAGTCTAGCATTTAGGAGCATTCTACCATCTTCAAGGATGATGTCACAATAACAACAGAAAATGATTGACTTTATTAATTGGCTTAGCTACTGGTGTCATTCAAAGGTGTCCAATATTTGTCAGCCTGAGATAACATGATTGACTAGCCAGATTGCTTTGCCAGGGATGTTCTTCACCTATCGCCACTAGGCTTTCAGATATTGGCCAAAACTTTATCCATCTGTATAGTGCCTTTTTTAGGCACTGAAAAACAGGCAAACCTTCCAACATAGCAAAATCTACTCAGGATAAGCTAAAGGAATTACTGCTCAGTGCTAGGAGTCACAACAAGAAACTACACTACCTGGAAGCAGTCATCACCCTGAATACTGCTGATGTCCATGCAGCTACTGAAACATGATTCAAAGCCTGGGAAATCCCCCTGGCAGCACATGGCTGTAATGCCTTTCACATGTTCTGATCACCCACTGCATATGAAAGGGCAAAAAATGGAAGTGTATCCATCTACATAAAAGATAAGCACACCTCAAGACTGCTCAAACAATATGACATGTTTGAGCTACTCTGTGGCCAACTAACCATAGGAAAAAAACACTACCATATCCTTTCTAGCTACAGGTCCTGAACCATGAACCAGGAAACCCCATACAACATACTTGAATTTACTAGAATCACTTACCATTCAGCTTAATACCATACTCATGGGAGATTTCAACTATCCCCTCTTTTAACTGGGAAGCATTCATGACCACTAACATACAGGCTCAAAAATGTATATACTTTGTCAATGCAAATGCCCTGGAGAAGCATTCTAGACCTGGTAAACACAAATATGGGAGAGCATTTTAGCCCGCAAGTGTGATGTCCTCACTGGCTAGACAAGATCAAAAAGCAATCTCCATTGAAATAAATATAATTAGAACCCTCACCTAGTCCCAAAATGCTTAAGAAGTTTTCTAAGGCAAACTACATCTTATTAGCTGATGGTATAGCTAGTTCCAAAGCTCCCCCCAAAACCAGTAAACACAGAAACCTGTGCTGAGGTGTACACAAAAGCCCTGTACGACCATATAAACAAGTGCATAGAAATGGAAGTACCAGACCAAAATAAGCCTAGGACAAACCTCAAAAAGAAACTACTCGGGGGCGTGGCCAAGGATGAACACAGGATAGCAGCAGATTTCTTCAGCTCCACCAATTTCATTACATTGACAGGAATTAATTACTTAAAAAATTAATTCTTGAAGTAATTTTCTTTCTAAATATGTTTGTTTTATATAGTTCTTGAACTATATCTAAAAAAGAAAGGAAATCTTAATAATATTCCTGTCAGAAATTACTTTGGAAATTTTCCTGTCAGTTTATCAGTCTGAAATGAGTTCCAGTAAGACAAATTCTCAAGACTCCAGCATCAAGAAAGAACTTCAGTCTCTGATAATTATAGTCCAGCAACTTACTGCTAAGATGGATAAAATGGATACTAAAATAGACACTTTCATAGAAAAAACTACAAAACAAATAGACTTGTTACATATGGACCTGCAACAACAGAAGATCCAGATGACAGGCATAGAAGAAGCTGTGAATGACATGGAAAATAAAATACAAGAAGAGGAAATCAACATTGAGTTTCTGCTGAAACAAAATACACATTTACAAACAAAGCTGGATGACCTGGAAAATAGATCTAGGCGCAATAACATTAGGATTTTTGGACTGCCAGAAAATATTGAAGGTAACAATATTACTTCTTTTTTAACAACATGGCTCCCTAAAACTTTAGATTTACCAGAAGCATTCTCTTTTGGTATCGAAAGAGCACATAGATCTATAGCTAATACTAACTCTAACAAAAACTATCAGTTATAGTTAGATTTCTATCATCTTTTGATAAAGAGATGGTTCTTAAATCTGCTTGGGCTAAAGCTCCTGTTAAGTTTAATGAGACAACTGTGCGTTTTGACAATGACTATTCTTCCATGGTAATTGCTAAAAGAAAAGTTTTTCTGCCACTAATAAGGGAGCTTAAAAAAGCACAGTTTAAAACATACCTTCTGTTTCCTGCCAAGCTTAAAATCTTCCTTCCTGATGGTCCTAAGGTCTTCGATGATTTAGACTCTGCTTTACTGTTTGTCAAAGAAAAAGGATTTTGGATAAAATAGAAGAAATGGAATGGGCTAGTTCTTCATTAAAGAGATTGGCAACTGAAGCTTCCTGGAAGACTTCAGAGAAGAAGAAGAGACTAAAATACAAAAGATTTGTTATATGTTTTTTTTCTCTCTCATCATTTTAGTTCATTATTAATCTTTTTGAATATAGTTCCTGCATTTCCAGAAAGCCACAAATATTTTGGAAAAGATTTAATCAAAGTTATTCTCTATGTGCAAAGAAATGTTTTGTTTCATAACCAGTCAAAATGCCTGAGGATTTAATGGCAGGCTGTGACTCGATTTGTTTTTCTTTCTGAAAAAAGTAAGGTTAGTAATTTGATACATTGTTTTATCTTTATCTTTTTTTTTTCTTCTTCTTTTATTATTTTCTTTGTTTAAACAATGACATTCTATTTAGATTATGTAGTGGGTAAAGGGTGGGGGAGGGCAGGGAGAGAACAGTAATGAAAATATCATTAATAGAATAATAACATATTTATTTTTTGTAAAAGTTTATAAGTTCTTCAAATGCTATTTCTAATTATACTTTCTTGATTATACTGCTTATGCTTGTTTGTAAATAATCTGTCATGCTTTAACTAATAATAATCAGAACTAAATAAGAGTAAATAATATGTTTTATTTTTAACTCTATTAATATAAACAGTAAGTAACATTCCATTGTATATACTTCTTACAGCTTTCTCTTACATTTTTTATTTCTGCCTCACTCCTTTTATTTTCTACTCTCTTTTCTTTTCTTTATTAATATATAGAAATGCTTTTGACTGTGTGGGCACAGTGAATAATAGGATTTGTATGAAAATTGAGTTGGGAGAAGAATGCTGAGTTTTATTGCTTGTTGGTAATTTTGAGTTTAATTTCACTTGCATAGAAGCTGTGATGATCTGTGGAATACATTGTGGAGGTTCTGTCATGTTTAGATGCATTTACACTGCTAAATGAATGTTTGTCACTAGTTTTTAATACGTTTCCCGCCAAAATGTTAAGAGAGACAATCTGGGATGTGGGCTGTCTTATGCACAATGTCCTTGAGTTACCTCAGAATCTTCAAATCACAGAATTTTCACAGAGAAACTGAAAGCAGTTAGTATAAACATTGACAAGGTTATCACACTGACACACCACAGATTCATGAAAAATACTCTGTTCATAAAATATGTCAGTTATAATGAGTTTAAATGATGTAGTTTCTTGTAGTAAATAAATGTCTTATTTTAGAAGGCATAAAAATGAAACATTTATTTAAATGTTTTTGAAAATCTACTTAACAGCAGCATAATAATCTGTGTTAAAAATTTGTGTTCCAAACATATACTTTACTATAACTCATTTAATTCATCTGATTGACAAACATAAATAATCTTATAACTCTATTCTGGAAGAAATGTCATGTGATATATTTTAAAGCAGTAGGTTAGCATGATTGTAAAATCTGGTTACCAATATGTGTTTGCTGTGCATTATTTTGTATAAAGCAGACAGATTTATTCTAGGGACAGCAAGTAGGATAGTGCTCTATAAAGACACAACTCAGTGAGATCAGATATACATATATATATATATATATATATGAGTGTGTGTGTGTGTGTGTGTGTGTGTGTGTGTGTGTGTGTGTGTATGTATGTGTGTGTGTGTGTGTGTGTGTGTGGGTGTGTGTGTGTGTGTGTATATGTGTGTGTGTGTGTGTGAGTGTGATGGTATTTTTTCTGAGAATCTGCATAACTATCCAATATGATTTATAATAATTTCTATGAATACAATATTTTACTCTATTGACAAAATGAATGTTTGCCACAAGTTTTAATAAGTTTCCCGCCAAAATGTTAAGGGAGACAATCTGGGATGTGGGCTGTCTCATGCACAGTGTCCATGAGTTTCCTCAGAAGCTTCACTCACAGAATTTTCACAGAGAAACTGAAAGCAGTTAGTATAAACATTGACAAGGTTATCACACTGACACACCACAGATTCAGGAAAAATACTCTATTTATAAAATGTGTCAGTTATGATGAGTTTAGATGATGTAGTTTCTTGTAGCAAGTAAATATCTTATTTTAGAAGGCATAGAAAATGAAACATTTATTTAAATGTTTTTGAAAATCTACTTAACAGTAGCATAATAATCTGTGTTAAAAACTTGTGTCCCAAACATATACTTTACTATAACTCATTTAATTCATCTGATTGACAAGCATAAATAATCTTATAACTCTATTCTGGAAGAAATGTCATGTGATATATTTTAAAGCAGTAGGTTAGCATGATTGTAAAATCTGGTTACTAATATGTATTTGCTGTGCATTATTTTGTATAAAGCAGACAGATTTATTCTAGGGACAGCAAGTAGGATAGTGCTCTACAAAGACACAACTCAGTGAGATCAGATATATATATATATATATATATATATATATATATATATATATATATATATATATATATATGTGTGTGTGTGTGTGTGTGTGTGTGTGTGTGTGTGTGTGTGTGTGTGTGTGTGTGTGTGTGTGTGTGTGTGTGTGTGTGTGTGTATGTATGTATATATATGTGTATGTGTATATGTGTGTGTGTGTGTGTGTGTGTGTGTGTGTGTGTGTGTGTGTGTGTGTGTGTGTGTGTGTGTGTGGGTATGTGTGTGTGTGTATATGTGTGTGTGTATATGTATGTGTGTGTGTCTGTGTTTATGTGTGTGATGGCTTTTTTTTTAGGTAATAACGCAGGTGTTTCTGAGAATCTGCATAACTATGCAATATGATTTATAATAATTTTTATGAATACAATATTTTACTCTATTGACAATAATGAGTTTAAGTAAATGCTCATATACTAACAATTCAAGATTTTTGGAAGCTGTTGATAGAATTCACATGACAGAAAATAGATGCATCTTAATGCATGTAATGTCTGAATCATATTAGCCAAAGTTTTTGATTTAAATAAATGTTAGAACATAATTTTCTCTCCTCTTGATTTCTAACATTAAGATTATTTGAATGCTATTAGAATACAAGTGTTATATATTACATAGATCTATATAATAGTATGAACAGTTTAAAAAAAAAAAAAAAGTTTATTTTAGTTTATATGATGCTGTTTTACCAAATGTGTAGTTTTGTCTTGATAGATAATTGAATTGAAAACTGTTAACCTCAGTTAAATATAACTAGTATTAAATTGATAAGGTGGTAGCTGAGGTACTGCTGCTTAGGGTAGGGGTTAACTTGAGTAGTAAATACTGCTCTAAGTTGGAGTTTTCAACTCCAGGCGGGATGCAAGGTTTAATCCTTACATTATTTTCACTTGTTCATTGTTATATGTATATAGTTTTGACATCCACAATATATTTTGTACACTCATTGTCACTACAAACAAAATTGAATCCTATACAAAATCCCATAAGAGATTTAATAAATACAGCTATATTTAAAGGTACACCTAAAAGAGGAGATGTAACATTATTTATCTTGTTATTTGTTATTTCGATCATAAGATTCTTGAGTTTTAAAATGCCAAATGACATCTTTAAAAGGAATTTCTTTAAACATTAATGGATTGAATAATCCGTGTAAAAGGGCAAGCCTAATAAGATACATTAATCTACACAAGGCCAATCTAGTCTTCCTGCAAGAAACCCATCTCTTGAAAAAAGATATTGATAAACTAGCCACTAATAAGTATACAGTATTGGTTAGTTCAGAGCACACTCAGAAAAAAGAGGAGTGGCTATTTTATGGAATAAAAGTATGCCCATTCCTAAAACCATTAAGTCTTATCAGGATGACAAAGGAATGTTTTGTATGGTTACAATACAAATTAATGGGAAGACTTACACTTTAATTAATGTATATTGGATACCTGGAATTGGTATTAATACAGTGAAACATCATATTGATAAGATCATATCATTCTCTGTAGGGGATATTATTTTAGCTGGTGATTTTAATTGTATACTACATGAAAGTGATACTACCACTATAAAGAAAAGAAGAATTACATCTAATGCAAAACATTTAAATGATTTTGCTAATTCTTATCATTTGAATGATATTAATAATCAGATAGAGTCAAAATCATTACCATACACCTTTTTTCCTAACAGATACCAAACTTATTCAAAAATAGATAGGGTCTTTATTTCTAACCAGATGGTAACAGATTTAATTAATTCCAAAATCATTTCATGTCCTATATCTGATCATAACTCGATTGTTTTTGAATTCATGATAAAAAATACTCATAATGTTCAGATCAAAAGGATACCAGCATACTTAACTCAGCTAAAAGACTATAAAGAATATATACTTTCAGAAGTACAACATTTTCTAGACATAAATAATACTCCTGAAGTCTCCATTGTCTATGTTTGGGATGCCTTAAAATCATATCTATATGGACAAAGTATCAGATGGTATAATAACAAAAGGAAATCTTGGGATAAGGAATTGTTAGATATTCAAAGTAAACTAGACTCTTATAAACATAATAATAAAGAAAATATTATGGACAAGAAAGTTATTGAAGAAATAAACAAACTAAATGAGAAATACAAAGAAATGTTAACTCATAAAGTTAAAATAACTTTAGAGAAATACAAGTTTTGTCTTATTCAATAAGCCCCAAATACTTACATAGACTTAAAAATAAAACAAAAGATTGAATAAACAAAACCATATCAAAGAAATCTTTTCTCTAAGGAAAAGAAGAATGTTTCTAGTATACCAGAAATACTGGATGAATTTAGAAATCACTTTCACAAGATTAACCATAACAACATTAACATGGAACCTAAAGATAAAATAAAGGAGTTTATAACCACAAACATGAATAAAAAGCTTAATAAACAACAGATTAAACTATTGGACAAGAGTATTTCATATACAGAAGTTATTACACAAATAAATAAGCTTAAATCAAACAAAGCACCGGGTAATGATGGTATTATACCAGAGATATATAAAATCCTTTCTAAAACTACATATTCATTAATACATAAGGTTTTTATTCTGGCCCAAACTGAGTTAATAACCCCCCCATCTTGGCAATATACATTTATTTCACCAATTTTAAAACCTAATAAAGATCCAACTAGATGTTCTTCATATCGACCCATCTCATTACTTAATGTTGATTATAAAATGTTTATGAGTATTTTTGCTGATAGATTGAAGACAATTATCCCCGGCATTATAGACATAGATCAGACGGGCTTCATTGTAAATAGAAATACTTTTGATAATATAAGAAAAACTTTAACATTAATTGATTTTGCAAATAGGAAAAAGAAAGATTTAACACTTATTAGTCTTGATATAGGTTCAGCATTTGATTCAGTAAGTTGGGACTATCTGTTTACCTTACTGAAATGCACAAATTTCTCTGATGCATTTGTAAATTTAATTGAGCATTTATACAAAGGAACGCTGGCTTATATTAAGGTAGGAACATATGTTTCACAAAAAATACCCATTCTTAAAGGTACAAAGCAAGGATCTCCACTTTCTCCACTATTATTCACTTTAGTAATGGAGCCTTGGGCTAATTTGATTAGAAACAGTACTGACATAGAGGGTTTTGAAATAGAAGAAAATACAACATCAAAAATTCAACTTTGTGCAGATGATGTTCTAATTACATCAGCAGGATCTAATTCTTCTATGCAGTCTTTATTTGATAAAATGATGAATTTTAAAAGTATTTCTGGTTTAATATTCAATGAAGAAAAAACTAAAATACTACCTATATATACACGAAAAAATACTCTCATTAGTGATTTTACTAAATATGTACCCAACACAGGTCAGATAACTTATTTAGGTATAATACTATCTAAAGATATTAAATCTATTATATATAATAACTATAATACCTGTTTTCTTAATATACAAAATCTTTTTAATACCTGGAATAATATGTTTTTACTATGGAGGAGAGACTTACAATTATTAAAATGATAATATTCCCCAAGATTTTATACTTAATACAATCAATAATACTTTCACCTACAAAAATAACTATCAAGAAACTGAATACACTAATGTTAAATTTCTTATGGGCACCTAATAGACCTAGGATTGCATTAAAGAAACATACTAATAGCTGGTCTCAAGGGGTATTTCTTTTCCAGACTTTAATTTATATATTATCTCTTCTATTATAAAAGTTATTACTTTATTAATAGATCGGTCATATGTCAAAATGGAAAGATTATTTGGAGCTAATTAGTATGCACTTCATGAAAATCTCCTTAACACATAAAAATATGATTATAAATAACTCCATGTTGTGGTTGCTAAAGGAATTTTGTACTTCACCTATTACACCTAAACATATGGTCTGTTACCCATTAAATATTATTATTAGTTATCGTAACTTTATATTCATGCACCCTAAGTATAGGGAATGGAATTTTATTGTATTCCTATAATTTATACTCAGGGTATGCTTATGTCATCTACTTCTGAAGGAGCTCATTTAGCTATAGATAATAATCTAAAGTACTGGTATCAGCTGATATCTGATAATAAAGTTAAAAATCTAGATTTCTTAAAACAAGAATTTGATCTAAGAGAAACTTGCTGGTTAGAGGTTCAGATCTTTAGACAACATCTCATTGATAGAATAGATCTAATGTCTATAACAGTTAAAGAATCTATTCCAAAACTGATTGATTACTTGATAATAAATTTACAGCATAAAGTTTCTGATAAAGGTAAACTTTCATATATACATAAAATTATCAGACAAGAAACTTTTTACAATGTAGATTCATACTGGAATTATTTCACCTCTATTAATGGGGACCCACCAACTCAACAAGATAAACAATATATATTGGAATCTGCTTATAGAACTACATCTTCCATTGTCTGGAGACTTTATACATGGACATTTTTACATAGATCTTTTATACACCTTTGATGATGAATAAAATTAATAATAAAGATAATCTATGTAAGAGATGTAATGTAGAAATTAATGCTGACTGGGCTCATATGTTTTATGACTGTATGAAGTTGAAAGAATACTGGAAGTCAATTAATGAATTTTTGCAGGCTCTTTTACAGATAATTTCATTATTTCTAAGTCTCTTATATTATTCAACACACCTGTACCTCAATGTGTTAAAAAGATTAAGCTTCCCTTGTTATGGTCTATCCTAGCAGTGGCTAGGAAAATAATAACTAGAAATTGGATTTCAGATACACCTCCTTCGTTCAATGAATTTAAAAATGTTATGAATATAATGTGTCATATGGAAATAAGCACAATTAGAATGAGAACAACTAGAAAAACATCACATTTTATTGTATGGGATAATTTACAAAATTTGTTAAAAAAATTCTAATTTCAATAGCACGGTATTTTAGTTTAATTAATTGATCTGATTGTAGTGGATGTCTTTGTAAATACTTTAGTTGTTTTGTTGAATATTATAATAATACCTATTTTTAATTATTTGTATAAAATTGTTATGATATTTCTCTTATATGTTAAAACAATAAACTTGTTTTGAAAAAAAGAAATATTACACTCCGTATACATGCAGTCTACACTTTGTGGTAACCTTTATGAATCCCTGTCAATATTTAAAACTGCAAGAAAATCAGTAGGAAAACTAAAATTAGGAAAAAGAAGGTGTGAGTTATGCCTGTGTTGTCTGTTCACTCAAAATAGTGTACATTTAGTGTAGGCGTTATTGAGTCCAGGGGTATTATTTTTATTGTTATGTAGTGTACTACAAAGCCTTAAGTGCAAATTATGAAAAATGTGTCAATAGTTGGGAGAGATGAAACTGAGGAAAAAAATCTTTAAACAGCATTTGAAAACAGATTGTCATAATATTAGAAAAATAATCAACTGCAATAACATAGTATAGATGTTGGTGGCTCAATGCTGTACGCTTAACTTACAAAACTGCACTTTCAAAATTATGCACTTAAAATGTAATATTTACAAGCTAGTCTTTAATTTTCATTACAATACATTGTAACTACCACCAAATCATTAAAATAAATAAATGCCTGCACCAAATGGTTAAAAAAAAAAAAAAAAAGAAACTACTCTGTTGCACCCCTGATATAAATAGGTTGTACAACAAAAGAAAGAAAAAAGAAAGATAATCATGTCTAGAAGTAAGAGAGAATGTGCACAACAGAGCATAAAATCCCTCATTAGTCTAAATAAGTCTTCAAATGCAAATTTTGAGGCAAAAATAGCATGTCAAGCTAAGGATAGCCATGAGGCATTTTTCATTTATTTCTGCAATCTTAAAGGCAAAACCCAACAATGTGTGGAATTATTTATAGATAGCATCACCTATACTCAGCCAGAAGATATAGCAACTCTGCTGGCTGATAAATTTACCTCAAATTTCACCTCACCATAATCTCCGGTTCCCCCCAATAAATACCCCCCACCCTTCCTTTACCAGTTATCACCAAAGATAAGGTCACCACTGTATTCTCTAACGCTAAAAATATGGCTTTGATGGGTCCTAACAATATCCCAGGATTCATCTTAAGTAGACGGAAACAGGACCTATCAGGCCCACTAGGATCTCTATTTAACCATGGCCTCCAGATTGGCTTTGACATGTGGAGTGGAGGACAGCAAAAAATCATCCATCTGCATAACAGAGGAGCATCAAAAGACCTGGGAAATGACAGACCCCTAAGTTTGATTAGTCTTATATGCATGGCCATGGAAAGAATAATCACGAACTTGATAAATAATGACATAGGAAACCTCCAAACACTGGACACAACTCACTTAGGCTTTGTCAAGGGTGGTTCATGCCTGCTCAAACTAGTGGACTTCATACCTCTCAACTGTACAGATTTTTGCAAAATGTCCAGATTTTTTTCTCTCATATTTTTAGTCCGTTCTTCCTAAAATTGTGGTTTTCTGGAAAATTTATTTATTTATTTTATTTATTTATTTATTTATTTGCAGTTGATTTACCAGGATAGTCCATTGGGCCAAAAAGAACCCGTTTTCAATGGAGTCCTGGGGAGAAAAGCTCCAGTACAGAAAAATTAGGTACATACACAAGATTGCTAAATAATTATACAAAATGGTAGATAAAAGTCCTAGGGAGAAAAGCTCCAGCACACACAAAATTAGGTTCATACACAAGATTGCTAATATTTATACAAAAGTGGTAGATAAAACATTTAAACTCAAAGTTCAAAACATTCAGAACAGTACAAACAATGAGGATTAATGTGAAGTAAATGAGCTTGGAAATAATGTGAGATACATAGCAGAGGAGTTTTGCAGAAGGAACCTAAAAGTACCTTACAGGGTGGATACAGAGGGAACACAAGCTTTGTTAGGTAAAAGTTTGGTACCGTAAGCATATTGGTGGTAAGGATGTCATGTATTTATGAGGGGTGGGAGCAAGAGCAATCCCATTGGGAACTTAGATGTGTATGAAGCTGTTTTTTGAACATGTAGTGGTTAGAGGTGGTACGAATGGATGGTGGGAGTGAGTTCCAGAGATGGGAAAGGTTGCAGGATAGTAAGTGTTTACCTGGGGGGTAAGATGGTTTATGAATTACCAGTAGGTTTTGATTGTTGGACCTTAAGACTCTATTTGGTAGGTGCATTTTAAAGGCAGAAGACAGGGAGGGACAAAGAGAGGGGTTGAGAATGAGCTTATGAGCTAAGGTCAGCTGTATATAGATGAGATGATTAGATAGTTCGAGCCAATTTAGTTTTTGGAGAGAGAAACAGTGGTGGGTGGAGGATTTGTGGCTATTTGCGAATTTGGCAATTTTGTTATAGCAGGAGGAGAGCTGGTTTTTTAGTGAGATCTGGAGATTAGTCAATAATGGAGCCCCATAGAGAAGAGAGGGGATAAGAAAGGAGGAGGCGAGAGTGATTTTGGAGGAGCTAGTAAGATACTGATTCTGACGGTAAAGCATACCTAGTTTTTGATGAGTTTTTTTAATATTAAGTTGTAGATGAGAGTTGAAATTAAGCCGGTTGTCGATTTGAACACCTAGTAGCTTAGCTTCAGATACCAGTTCCAAGGGTGAGTTGTCTTGGCTGGTAATAGAGAAGGAGTTTATGTCGAAGGAAGTGGATTTGGAGGGGGTAAATACCATTAGTTTTGTTTTGGAGGCATTGAGTGCTAAGTGATTTGTTTTCATCCAATCTTCAGTAATTGAGAAAGCTTCCTGTGTGAATTTTTGGAGTGAAGAGGAAGAGGTGGCAGAGCAGATAATGGTAGAATCATCTGCGTATTGGATGATATTAGCAAATGGAATAGATTTGTGGAAATCATTGATGAATATATTAAAGAGGAGGGGACCAAGAATAGATCCTTGGGGAACTCCAGTGGGGGTACTAAGGAATGAGGAAGTGGCCTTCTTCCATATTATGGCTTGGTATCTGTTAGATAAATAACTGGAAAACCAATTTATGGAGGAGGGAGAGAGGTTAAGTTGTGACAGTTTGGATAAGAGTAGGCTGTGTGAGATAGTGTCGAAGGCTTTGGAGAGGTCAAGTAATAGGGTAGAGACAATGTGGCTGTGATCGCGAGCTCTGTTTACAATCTCAAGAAAGGACAGGAGGGCTGTCATGGTACTATGATTTGGCCTGAATCCATGTTGTGTAGGGGTTAAAAGGTTATTATCTAACAGATGTGGAAGGAGTTGAAGCTGGATGCACTTTTCTAGAATTTTAGATATGGGGGACAGGATAGCAATGGGGCGGAAGTTGTTGATGTTGCAATTGTTACCTCCTTTATGGAGGGGGATGATGAAAGCTTGCTTCCACAATTGGGGCACCGTGCATTCATGGATGGAGCGATTAATTAGAATGCTAATGGGATAGGCAATTGCTTCTGCGGCTATACTTAGGAAGTAAGAGGGGATATTGTCCGGAGCATTGGTGCATGGCTTCAGTTTCTGAAGAAGTTTTTTTATGGTGGAAGTGGGTATAGGTTTAAATGAGAATGGAGGAGAGTGGGGAGAGGATTTGAGGAAGATATGGGCGAAGAGGGGGTTTGAGTAGTGGATGAGGTGGAAGATGGACAATGAGATGATGAGAATGAGGAGACAGAGGAAGTAAGGGGAGGGTTGTTTGTGGGAGAAGGTAGGGATGAATTAGATGTTGAGGAGGGGCATGTGAAGGAGGATGTGAGTTTGCTAATAGAGTCAATGAAAAAGGAGTTGAACTGTGTAGCTAGATCTAAGTCTGGGCTATTTGGGTCTGGGGTTGGGGTGTGTGGCTTACTCGGGTTAAGGAGGGTAGAGATCCCCTTCCAGAATCTTTGAGGGTTAGTTTTGTTGTTGTTTTGGAGTGTGAAGAAATATTTATGTCTATCAGAGATTATAAGCTTTTTTACTTTATTACGAAGGGTTTTGTATGCATTATGTTGTTCTGGGGTTTTGTTTCTAAGATAGAGTCCCCAAGCTTTATCTCTAAGGCGCATACTTGATAGTGTGGTCTTGGTTAGCCAGGGGGCTGAATTTGTTTTTATTCTTTTTGTTCTTAGTGGGGCTTGGGAATTGAGTATTTCTAAGAAAGTAGAGTTGAAATGAGTAACTGCATCTTCTAGGGGTAGTGTCTTTAGGTTATTCCAGTTGATTGCTTTCAGAGAATATATGAAGGTTGATGGTTTAAAGTTTTTGTCATTACGGGTAGTGATGAAGTTATGGGTACGATAAGAGATACAGGGGAGTCGGCGGGTGAAAGTAGGCAAGTGATCACCAAGGGGGTCAGGAAGAGTGCCACTGTCTGAGAAATAGTGGGGATGTGACACTAGAATCCAGTCAAGGATGGTGCCACAAGAGGGGTTTTTTGATGGGTGTGTTATTGTGTTGATTAGTTGGGAGAAATTATATAGGTTGATATTAAGAGGGTTGGTCGAAGACTGGATGGAGGTCCAGTCGATGTTTACATCTCCTAAGATTATGGTTTCATTACTGATATTGTTTGAGAGCCAAGAGAGGATGTTTTCAAGTGTGGAAATGTTGTCACCTGGGGGAATGTAGAGAGATGCTAGACAAATGTATTTGTGCTTATTAACCTGTAGGAGGCTGAGGAGTACTTCAGCGTTGTTGAATTAGAGGCAAATCATTAAAGACTGGAGTTAGAAAATAATGACAGACTTTTGAGTTTCAGACTTCATACCCTTCAGAAAATTCGTGTTAATGGAAAATCTTTTATTCTATCAACTTTCTAAATTTCCAAGAACAAAATGTGGAGTCAGGCAAGGCTCCAGATTTAGTAAAAAATATTTTAATAAGACACAAGTGCTTTCACAAACTGCTTCCTCAAGTGTATTACCAACTCAGTATAAGTGATTTATTTCAATACCCAACAAATCACATGATCCCAAAAATAAAATCACATGATCCTTCCTAAAATCGCCTTATACATCATAAAATACCTAAAACACATATACCTACTAACATATTCTAATAACCAAAGACCAAAACTGAAGTCCAGACCCCTTCTGAGATAGTGGGTTAGATAGATATAGGTCTATTTTATATTTATTAGGAGCATTCCTGTTTTTTAAGGTTATACACCTGAGGAAGCAGTTTGTGAATGTGCTTGTGTCTTATTAAATGATTCTTTACTGAACCTGGAGTCTTGCCTGTGTCCACATTTTGTTTTTGGATATTTCATGCTTGCATTTGTTTGGATACAGGTGCCTGGCGGCTGTTTTTTGGACTTTCTAAATTTGTAAAAGCAATATTTTAAAATTGTCTGTATTTGTGGGCCTTTTTCCCACTTTTCTATATGGCTTTGTGCAGACTTTTTTCTCTAAGAGGTTGGGAGGTGAGGTGGACTTCTTTGAGAAAGTCACTAGGGCCATGGATGAGGATAAAACAATGTAAACTACCTACTCAGACCTGGCTAAGGCATTTGACACAATTATCCACTAAACTCACAAAACTGGACATAAATTCCTACATCACCAGATGGGCAGTCGAATGCCTCATGGACAGGACACATATTGTTAGAGTTGGTGAATCAAGATCCAGCAAGAGGCCTGTTATTAGTGGTGTGCCACAGGGCTCAGTGTTGAGACCTTTCCTATTCACAATATACTTCTATGAAGTCTAGGCTAATGTAGCAGACCTTTGGCTAACTAAGTTTGACAACTGCAGATGGGGGCAGTCATTGAATCCCCCAGTGATGCAGATATCCTTCAGAAGGGTCTGATTTAGACAAATGTTTGGTACCGGAGCCATGGCTTAAAACCAAATGCAAAAAAAATGTATAATCATACCCTTTGCAAAGTCAGATAGCCCTGCAAATTACAACATTACTGGCACACCCCTAAGAGTGGACTCAGAGGTGAGAGATCTAGGTATTCAGACAGATAGTAGCCTGAACTTTGGCAGCCATGTGTCCACAGTGGTAAGTCCTTCTATGTGGCAGAGCTTATAAGTAAATCACAACATCCAAATCCAAGGCAGTTATAATCTCACTGTACTCTTCCCTCATTAGACCAATAATTGAATATAATGCACATTTTGGCATGTATTTGGCCAGGCACTTGCAACAGCTGGAGCAGCCTCAGAGGTTCCTAACAAAAAATACAAGGTGTAAACAACATGTCCTATGTGGTTAAACTAAAAGCCCTATCATATTACTCTGCTTTCTATGACTATTAATGGGTGATCTATGTCTAACCTACAAGGCACTCACAAATCCATCCCTGATGGAACTGTCGCACATTCGCAAGACAAACGTTATAAGGTTCACTCAATCTAGGGATCTAAACCTGGTCTGTGATGCAAACAAAACATGTTGGGAGACAGATATGTGTCATGGAGATTACCCGTTTTCTAGAACAGGCTGACTGTTTACTTAAAGCAGAACCCTTTTCTGACCTTCTTCAAAGGTAGTTTGGATCAATGGATGGGGAATAATAAATTCACTCCTGGGGAGTCACACATGTCCTTTGTGAACAGGGCCTGTCTGTAAAATACTCAAAGGCACAGGCACAAATCTAAGCCATTCCCTAGTCCTTAGGGATCAAAAATTGGGTACAATTAAGTAATAATGGCTAAGTTTCTAATGGCTGTTAAGCTGTTAGCCTTGTGATCTTCTTGAACCTGTGAACCTATGAGAAGAGTAGGCATGGCAGTAACTGGAACCCAATAAGTGTCTTCTAGAAGCAGATGGTTAAAGTTATTGTGATTCAGAAAGGAAAAGGAACCTAAAGATTTAAGTGTAACTGTATTGGTGCTGAAGTTAAACTTTAGAAACAGACTATTTTATTAACAATTTTACTATCAACTTATTACCAAGCTTTTATACTATGTCAGACATAATTCCAAAACACAGATCACAAACTCAACCACATCTTTCTTAAGTTCATGTAGTTGAGGGGTACAGGATGTTTGGACCCCGCTGATTCGCCCCCAGATGATTCGCCCCCAACCAATTCGACCCCTGACGGTTGGACCACAGTAAAAAATAGTTCTGCTTCCATAGCTGAGGTTATTATATTCCAGTTTTTGGTAGTAATACATTTTTTATAGTGCTTTATAATATAATGAAAAAAGAAGATGTCATATCATTTAATATAGTTTTAGCGGGGGGGGGGGTATTCATATCACTGTTTCTGTCTGAATTTCAGATGATGGGTAGAGTCCATGATAAAGCTTAGTTATCGAGTCTTGGTTACCTGTGGAATGATAATGATAAAAGTGGGGTATCTTCACTATGCTCTACACACACACACACTCGCACCACACACACACACACACACACACACACACACACACACACACACACACACACACACACACACACACACACACACACACACACACACACACACACACACACACACACACACACACACACACACACACACACACACACACACACACACACACACACACACACACACACACACACACACACACACACACACACACACACACACACACACACACACACACACACACACACACACACACACACACACACACACATACACACACAAAACACACATACACACACACACACACACACACACACACACACACACACACACACACACACACACACACAAAACACATATACTCGCACCACACACACACACACACACACACACACACACACACACACACACACACACACACACACACACACACACACACATACACACACACAAAACACACACACACACACACACACACACACACACACACACACACACACACACACACACACACACACACACACACACATACTCACACCACAAACCCACACACACACACACACACACACACACACACACACACACACACACACATTTATTTATATACACATGTGCGTGCAAACACACACACACACACACACACACACACACACACACACACACACACACACACACACACACACACACACACATATTATGCACACACATGGGCCCACACACATACTATAAATAATCTTCCACATTTACATACCCCTGCAGCTTCCATTGGATTAAGTACTGAATTTGCCCATAGTAACTTTTAAATGAGGTTTGCCTTTTGGCTAGTAGCTTCACCTTTTTGCTTGTACTGGTGTGTGTGTGGGTTTAAATGTCGCTTTATCAGCCAGCATTTGGTATTGTTGCTAACCATTTGCATGGATGAAATAGTATAGCAACTGCATATCATTTTGAGTTAATTTCATAAAAAAGCTTTATAACTTAAGGAAATGGCGTATGCATTTGTGATTTGTGTTTTGGAATTATGTCTGGAATTTTACAGAAGCTTGGAAATAAGTTGCCAATCAAGATGTTGATAAAATAGATTCTGTTTCTAAATTTTATATTCTGGATGCTAGCAGAGACCCACAAGTGTTTTGCTTTTCAGATATGTCATACACAGTACATTTTTATTTATTTTATTTAACATTTGTTTACTGGGAAAGTCCGACTAGGACAGAGCCCATTTTTAGTGGAGGCCTGAGGGGAGAAACGCTTCAGATGCATGTCTTTTGAATGTGGACAGAAACTGGACCTCCTGGAGGAAGCCCACAGAAATGCAGGGAGGACATGCAGACTCAGCACAGAAGGCATCCCAGCCTAGAATCGAACAGGAGAACCTCTTGCTGTGAGGTGGCAGTGCTAACTGCAGTACCACTTCACCAATTGCACTGTGATTACCCAAAGGCTGCTATGTGAGCTTAAGGGCCTGATTATCTCAATATGGTTTTAAACCAATCTTCTTTTATTTTTATTTGTTGAAAAGGTACACACAGAAGATAACTGAAAACAGTAGGTCAGTAGCTCACTTAAGGCGAACAAACTGTAATTTACCAGATAATAATAGGCAGAATTAGAAAGGGCAAAGTGTTATTAACAAGAGGACACCAAGGCTGTTAATCTGTGATATCCTGCAGTAAAAAATTAATGACCGTTAGCCATTTATTATTCCTATTTTCATATATATATGTTCATATTTTCATAACTGAGAGACCTACATTCTGTTTTGGGTTATGGTGTGATATGCCATGGTGGGAAACAAGACAATCATTGTCAATGTCCACATGTTTCACATTATATGGAGATTTTGCAAGCCTGTTTGTAAGTAATTATGAACATAAGCTTTATGTCGCTATGTACTTAATACTTGAAAAACTGCGGTGGTGGTGCTGCGGTAGCGTTGTCGCCTCACAGTTACACATTGCCCTTTCGATTCCCAGTTAGATCGTCTTCTGTGTAGCAACATGCGTGAATGGGCATTCCTTCGTTGAAGGTTGTGCGTTAGGCCCGGCAAGCCAGTACGTAAAAATCTACTGCCAATCATTAGCGGACTGGAGTTCCACTGTGGCGACCCCTAACCGGGAAAAGCCGAAAGACAGAAACAAACAAACTTAATACTTGAAAAAACAAGTGCCTTAAAAACGATTGCATGACATCAGGTGAAACGTTAGATATTATTGAAGAGAACTGGGTTGATATTTGCACTGTAAATTGCATTTTTGAGAGATAGTCAGTGTTATTTTTATTGCTAATTATTCAGTTAAGCATATGTGTTTGTATTTCTGTAAATATCTTAATAGAGACACACTCAGAGAGGAGTTTCTTCCTAAGATGTAATTGCATATGTCTGGTTAACAAAAGTACTCTAACAATATATGTCAAGGCTTTACAGTTTTCAAGATATGGCAATTTGTGAAAGTTTATCCAAAATATAATTATAGTTTTGTGTGCATTATTATATGTTATGGTATTTATGGAAGGGCTATGAATGGATTCACTTATTATCACTGTAAATAATACTTCTTCATGATAACATTGCTCTAAACAGTACAGTTTCATAGCTTTTATTATTCACAAAATATTTGCATATGTTTGCCTTAAATTTTTTAAATTGATTTTTCAGAAAATGCTCTGGAATGTAAGGATGTATGTACGGTGCTAAAGGTGTAACATTCCACAATAAATAGCCACTCATGAGTTAAAAGCAAGTGTAAACGGGGGCAGCCCTTATATATCAAGGCTTTGCACCTCTTAGCTAGCATCTAATTATGATGAGGTTACTGTATTTCAGATATACATGGTGCATTTACTGCATGATGGCAGTTTACAGTAAAGAAAGTTACTTAATATATATTTCAGTGACAGCAACATTTTTAGTGACAGCAAAATTTTGAGAACTGCATGCAAGGAAGTTTGCAGGTGGAACTGTACAGTTTTCCTAGCCCAGAGGTGCATTTGTGATTTCCCTTCACTTATCAAGGGTAGATTTAAAGGTATGCTTTCTTTATCTGATGTCCAGCGAGTCTGTTCCAGAGAATGAGGATGTGCTGGGTCAGATATTTGTCATGTCAGGAGATTCTAAGAATGCTCTGATGAAGACTTCATTTTTGATATAAGTATTTGCTGTGTTGCTGATTTTTTTGGAAATAGACAAGATCAAGAAAGACAGTTTTTCATAGCATGGAAGGTCAGGCAGATATCAGCATGCAAGGGCCTGTATAAGATGGAGTATAATAACAACATATTTAATAATTTAGGGGGACTAGTCCAATAATTTTCTTATGTATAAATCTCTGTGGTCTCCCCTGCTGGGCAAGGTGTTTGGAGAGATACCTACTGAAGGGATCATTGTATTTACTGATAAGCCTAATAAGGGAGGCAAAGAAAGAAATTACATCTTGTATGGACTTAAATTAGATGCACTTGAAAATTGTTTAGCTATAAAGATTTTCCACCTATAAATGTTACATGGGGATAAAAAGACAGTTATTTGTTGATAGATCTACCCAAATTCCTAATGACTGTACTAGTTCTAAGAGGCATGTCTTTTATATGATATGAGCTATGGAAGTGAGACTTTGTAACCATTTAAACATAACCCTTTTTCACATTAAGTTTGAGCTGATTGTCAATATACCAGGCATTTGTCTAGTCAAACCTTTGCTTGAGTCTATGAGTTTTGGTAGGGGAATTCACAACAGCAAACAGTTTCCAGTCATCAGCAAATTTGCTAAGCCATAAACCTTTGACTTCTGTTTTCATACCAGAGAAGAAGATGCGAAAGAGGAGGGGGCTAGGACTGAGCTCTTTGGGGGTACCTCTTTTGTCATTTTTCCTATCTTTCTCAATTCAGTGTCACTTTCCTACCTTTCTTGACAGTCATGATGGATGGTTGCAGCTGTTCTTCCACACAATCCATCCATTTATTTGCTGGATTCCCTCCTTTCATCTTGCCTTCTTCCTCGGTGTCCCAAATATGCTTCATCAGATTGTCTTCTGCATTCCTGTACAAGTGACTAAACCACTATAATCTGTTCTCTTTGACTTCTCTTAGACCTTCCCTGCAATTGGAGCCACTTGGACTTCTGTTCTGATGTCCTCATTTATTCATCTGTCCCACAGTGTGCATCTTATCACCCATCTCACACTTCATCTCGTTCACCTGTAGCTTCGTTAACTGCTTTGCCTTCAATGTCCATGTTTGTGAGCTACACAGTAGTTCTGGTCACTCCACTATTTTGTACACCTTTCTTTTCTCCTTCTTTGGCATTTTCGGTCACACAGTATCCCTGATACTCTGCCAGCTGGCTGCATCCCCTCTGTTTCTAGCTTTGAATTCTTATTCAGACCTGCATTTTCCTCAACCTCCCCCACCCCAAATACTTGAAGTCGTTAACCCTTTTCCACTATTTTTCCTTCTATTTCATATTTCACCTTCTTTTGATTTCCTCTATTTGCTGCCATTACATCTATCTAACCTATATTCAGTTTCATCCAATGTGCCTTCAGTTTTGCATTCCATTCTCCTATTATTTGCTGAAGTTTTTTTTCAAAGTCTGCCTGTAATGCCACATCAACTGCATACAGCAGCTTTCTTGATCTGTCCCCTCCAACCTGTTCACTAATGTAGTGCATCACCAGTGGTGTGGGCTCCCAGTTATGGAGGGATAGTTAAAGCCATCCACAAGGTAGTGCTTTGTTCTATAGCAAGTTGTGTCAGTTGTCTAAGATATGCCTCATGGTCTGCTAGTTTCATAGAAGGGATATGGTAACTGGCCAGTATGTGACACTGGGTTTTGTTTATTATAAGGAGAATGTGGAGGAGATGTAAATCATTGTCCTGCATTGCAAGTCTGTAGGTGGAATGATTTCTTAAGAACACAGATATGCTCCAACCAGCTGCAACATTTAATTCAGCATTGGGTCTGAAGGAGTGGTAGGCATGAAAACTGCAGGGTGCCTACACTGTTCTGAAACTATGTTTCAGTGCCTATGCATTAATCATCAATATTTTCAAGGGTTAGGAAAGCCTGTAAGGAGTGTAACTTTTTGTTTAGGCTTCTAGCATTGAACAGAGCTATGGTTGTATGGTTTTGATTGTGGTTATCTATGTGGATAACTTGAGGATACTGGCCTTGCCTGAAAAAGACATTATGGGGCAGCAAAATTCTTAACCAATATACAGAAGCTATGGGGAGAAAAAGGTGCTGACCATCCATAGCAAGGCAGGAGGGATTATCAATCATCTCATCCTAGGCTTATATACTTTGGATCCCCCAGAATGTCAGCTGTACATAAGCTAGTAATTGCATTTAATTATCTTTTCACTGTATTATTGTATTCTGGTGCTATTCTTGCTAATGGTAAGATAGTGTTCAATACATATTCTGAGAGTTCAATCATATGTCTCTTTATATGATCCAAGGAGATGCATCTCAAGTCATTCACTCCCATGTGTGCAATGATCAGGTCAGATGTATAGTTGGGGTGAAGGGACTTCATGGCTTTATTGACACTGCACATCATATTACCAGAGAAAAAAACTGTTACCCTGTCTTTGCTCAACCTAGTGAGCAGAGCATCTGTTTGTCTAATTATGGGGTCATCATTACCCAGGACATTGCCAAACAATCTAGCTTGTTCTTTCTGCTTTAAGGCCTTCTGTGTGTTAATTATGTGACCTCTGTTAGTATCTACAATTCATATAGTGTAAAAGTCAGCTGTATGCTGGATATAAGCTGTTGATGCTGGGTTTCATGCAGGATGTAACTTTGAGAGTATAGTTTGACATCTAGTCTTCAGATCACTAGGAGGCTTTGCTAAAGATTTGTTAAAGACACCAGCATAAGACAGCTAAATAATTGTGCGCTATGTATGTTGTATAACAGAGTAGGAGTGAGACAGTGTTTATTTAACTGCACATAGCTGGCTGAGAGAGAAGAATGTCTCCAGTTCATATTTAATATTTAGTTACTAGGCATGCAGTCCAGGGCTCCATTAAGGAGCCTAGACCAAATTCCTAGCTGCCTCAAACCACTTTCTGGTCATGTGACTTGTTCAAGATAACATAAAAGGCAAATGAAGGCTGAGGGAATCAAACTCGGTAGCACAGGAAGTATCTGTTAAACAGTTTGTAGTCTTAATACTCTGTGCTAGCTGCCAGTTGAGTTAGGGGTTTATACCTCTCACTAAAAGAGTTATTTGGGTTTAGTAGGAGTTGATTATCAGTGGGTATGAGGCAGCTCATGCATTGCCTTAGGATTGCTTGTGCTATAAGACTGTTAGTGTGTGTGTGTGCGTGTGCGTGTGTGTGTGTGTGTGTGTGTGTGTGTGTGTGTGTGTGTGTGTGTGTGCATTTGTGTGTGTGTGTGTGTGTGTGTGTGTGTATTGAATCCTTATGATGAGTCGGGGTCTATATCAGCTTATCGAACAACCAAATTAGCAAAGACATGGGACAACAATTTTTTTCCCAGGGAAAAAAAATCGGTGGGCTGTTGTTAGGAGTTTGCCATTTCCTCCACTGCAGTGCGATCTCAGAGTTGGTATATTTAAGTACGTGGGTGTGTGGGTGGCGGAGCCCCCCCCCACTTTATTTTTTTTGCAGAACAGCGATTTTTCTCCCCTGGGGAAAAAAAATCGCTATTCCGTGTCTTCGCTATTTTGGTTGTTTGACCTTTTGAGGTCAATCAACTAGTGTTCAATGTTATCAGCTTTCGATAAGCTGATATAGACCCAATGAGTCATGCTGCTACATTAAAATAAGTAATAATCTATAGAAGGGCTGGGAAATACTACAGATATAGATCTATGTTGTGTTGGTTTTATGCTCAGCATAAGCCAGTGCTGCTCAGTGCAACTGGTAGTCAGGCGGCGCAGATTGATTCAAGTATCAGAAAGTTCATGCAGCTCATCTCAAACAGTTTATACACAACAGAAATGGATAAGTTACTGATTGATGTTATAAGAAAGTACCCTTCCAATAATATAAAAAGAGAGACCTTTACTTGACATCCTTCCAGCTATGGAAATACTACTTCTGCGGTTCTGCCCCCAGTGCATCTCTATGTAGTAAATACAAGAGAAGAAAACAAAACAACTAATAAAATTAGCTGATATCTGAAGCCCACATGCTTTAAAACCACCAGGACCTGTAGCAATGCTTCTAACTCTTAATTATTTTCTGTGGCCTATAAACTACATCATGGTGATCTGTGCCTTGTTTTCAAAATGACATAGTTTCTTAAAAATGAAAAGCAAAGTTAATATCCATTTCAAGGATCTATTTTTTTCACAGAATATCAGTAAGTCTTGATTCATGGATAAATTCAACACCCTGCACCTCCAACACCTATAGAACCATCTTCCCCTGAATGCCGGACAGTGTGGATCCTGTAAATTCATCCCAGGTTTCACCGTTTACAAACTTCTAACTTTGCCAAACTAAATATTATCAAATCTCAGCCTTCTCTGTTCCTTCTATACTTATATCCTCTCTTTTTACCAACTTCTCCCATTTTCTTTCCTTTATCCTACTCCACTCTGAAAATATTTTCACTCTATATGTATTTGTCAAATTAACCCCATCATTTAGCGTACTGTCAGTTCACCTTCAAGAATTCTTATTCTGTGGGATTTCTGGCTTAGCCAACAATGGTTGATGTACCATGGCTCAACAAAATAACTCATGGTTATGTTTAGTTGATCATGTATTATTACACATGACATTCGGGTGCACAGGCTTAACTTTACTCACTCCATTTATAAGAGAACCATTTCCTGTCACATTATATGAATCCCTGATTCTAAAATTATGTGAATAACTTAGTTTTCAACTGCATGAAATACTGTTACTGCCACTTTGCAGATAATTCCCTCTGATTTTTCTACACCCTCTAACATAATGTCAGAACATTTGCAGACTGTGAATTTGCCAAGTCAAACTCATTACTTTTCATGCAGACTTTCCTAAAATATTAGGTTGTTTTACTGACAAAACTAGAAAGATTAGATACTATTCCGAGTATTTGTTATTCAACACAGCATTGTTTAACTCAACAGTCTCAGTCTGGCCCAGAATAAGTCTGCAATGAAACTTACAATACCTGCAATAAGTTTTTCTAACCTAGTTGGTTGAACAAACTCATACTGATTATATTGCACTTAGCACAGATATCATTTATGCAGTTTTTCAGTACAGATATTTTACATCAACACATTTTCTGCACTTCTGACTTCAAGGAATAAATTGTATTTGTTGTCTTAAAATGTAGATCAACTACAGTCTGACAAACTGATACTTATGCTATGCTGATTAGTTGGATAACTTTTCACTAACTATTTTACCTTCAACTTCTTGTAAAAGAGTTACTTTTTCCAAAAACATTTTTATTTTGTTTTCATTATAAACATATGCAAATATACATATAACAAATACAATAAAACAATAACAAAACTATTTACAGTATTTACATTCATCCATGATAAACAATCATTTTATCCATGAGAAGTTATCAGTATTTGTTCAAAAGGTTTTCCAATTTTTTGCTATGCTATTTTTTATGAGTAATATTATGAGTTCTATAACAATGGTTTGCAGTTCTGTTTTACAAACAACTTTTGCTAAATTAATACATTCTTTAAACATGAAATCTTGTTTACTTTTCCAGTTCAAATTAATAACTTTTCTGACAATTGCAAGAATTGACCAGAGTAACTGAATCTGAGATTCGGGTATTACATTAGGTATAGGAACATTGAATAAGATTAGTGAGTTAGAAATATGACAATTATCAGACCATAAAGCCTTTACAAAATATTTGAAGTCTTTCCAGTATTGAACAATATTTCTACATTCAATAAACATGTGAACCCAGTTGGCCACTAGTAATACATCACATTTCCAGCATTTACTTTCACTGTTTTTGAGTATAAGATTTATTTTATGTGGAATATAGAAACTCCTATTGATAAATTTCATTGTATACACTCTCCAATATAATGAAGAAGAGGTTCCATATGTAGATTTCAATAAAAGTTTTTTGGATTCATCAGATATTTGTTCTCCATTAATTTTTACATAGTAATTCCAAAAATCTGAGTCAAACTTTAGAGTGTCTTCTCTTAGTATCATATAGATAGGTGAGATACTTAATTTTTTTATCATCTGTCTTTTCAAGACACCTAATAAAAAGCTGGATCAAACTATGTATAGATTCAGTCTCTAGGTTGATTGATACTCTCATTTTGTTTTCTATAAACTGCCGTAATGAGTGTATAAACAACCAACTGTCTTGACTATTATCAAAACTACATAGAAGAGGGTTTAATACTCTTATTTTCAATAAACTGATGCAAGAATATCAAGTTATTTTCCTTTCATTTTTGCATTGCGTGGTGCTGTGGTAGCGTTGTCGCCTCACAGTTAGACGTTGCCCATTCGATTCTCAGTTAGAGCGTCTTCTGTGTGGTGACATGCGTGAATGGGCGTTCCTTCGTTGAAAGTTGTGCATTAGGCCCGGCAAGCCAGCACGTAAAAGTCTACTGCCAATCATTAGCGGACCGGAGTTCCGCTGTGGTGACCCCTAACTGGGAAAAGGCAAAAGACACAAACAAATTGATGTTGAAAGAATCTAGGCAATCAGGGAAATATGCTATAGGGAATATAAGAAATAGGAATTGTTTAATGTTGTAATTACAATCAATTATATTTTTAAAGTTATTAAATATTTGATTAATGCCATAAGAAAAATGATCAAACTTCTTATTAAATAAACACAATTCACATAAAAGCCAATGAACTCTACTTATTCCGTATTGTTCCTTAAATTGATTTTCTATAGTTCTGACATCAGTTATATGAATCTCATGTATTATTTCCCAGCCAGATATATAGGTAGGTGAGAGCCAATGTAATATTTCAGTAATTATAACTGATTTGGAATAAAGATCTAAACTAGGGAATGCTATCCCATTACTGTTCGAAACTCTAATGTGCCATTTATATGCAATCCTAGGTTTTAAGGGGAACCATAAAAATTTAAGTAGCATGGAATCTAATTTTTTAATAAGTTTTTGGGAGGGGGTAGTATCAATGACTGCATATAAAACAAACTTTTAGGTAAAATTGTCATTTTAATTAAAGAGAGCCTATCCTCCATTGTGAAGAACATTTTATTCCATCTTTTGATTGGTTCACTAATGGTGGTTATTAAATTATTGTAGTTTAGTTTAACAGACTCTTTCCATGTACTCTTTATACTGACACCCAAATATTCTAATACATCATTCTCCCAATTAAACAGGCTATTCTCCTTTAGGTTTTTGCTGATCTTTTTGTTAATTAGTAATGTTTTGGATTTATTATGATTAAATTTACGCCCTGAAAGTCTTTCAAACTTGCTTAAGGTATTTATAACATCATGCAAAGAATCCATCAATATCACCCAATGTTAACAACATATCATCAGCAAATAATTGTATCTTAGGACAATCGCCCTTATTAACTTGAAAGTCTTTAATATTTTGCTTGTTTCTGATATATGTAGCAAAAGGTTCCATTGAAAGAGCAAAACATAATAGTGACTAAGGACAACCTTGTCTAGTTCCCTTAAGGATTTCTAGTGGTGAGGATAGTCATGATCTGATTTTAACATAAGCTTGTGCCCCACTATAAATTTTCATTAATAACTTGACAAAATCTGAGGAGAATTCAAAACCAATCAGAATTCTTTGTAGATATAACCAACTAATAGAACCAAAAGCCTATTCTATGTCTAGGCTGATAATAGTTAGTTGTGTTTTTTTTTTTTGTATTTGCAAGCTATGTCTACTAATGATAGTAATTTAATAATGTTATTTTGCACTTTTCTGTGAAGAATGAACCCTGTCTGGTCATTATTTATTAGATTAGATAATATTTTCTTTATCCTATTAGCTAATATCCTCATGAAAATTTTATTATCAGTGTTTAGTAATGAAATTGGCCTATATGAATCACAAGATTTGGGGTCCTTACCTTGTTTTAAAATGGGGGAGATAATTGAATATTTCCACGATGGGGGTGTTATATATTTTTGCTTAACCATAGTAAAGGGATTCATCATTTTCTTTATTATATATTCAGGAAAAATCTTATATAGTTCAGGAATTATTCCATCCAGTCCTGGAGCTTCATTATCTTTTATATTGTTTATTTGCTCTTTCACTTATGTTAGTGTTATTTGTTTATTTAATATGCACAAGCACTGAAGCCCAATAAACTCTTCATTAACTGGAACAAAATACGCCTCAGTTGAAAAACAAAAGTTCTTTATTATTTTACCATAAGGTTTGAAGATGCACGAACAGATGATAAAATCAAGACACAGATAAATCCAAATGCTACCATGACGGGCTTTAAAGCCCGTCATGGTAACGGGTGAAAGCGCTTGATTTACTTCGATTTGCATTTGGATTTATCTGTGTCTTGATTTTATCATCTGTTCGTGCATCTTCAAACCTTATGGTAAAATAATAAAGAACTTTTGTTTTTCAACTGAGGCGTATTTTGTTCCAGTTAAAGAAGAGTTTATTGGGCTTCAGTGCTTGTGCATACTTTTTCCTTGCCTTGTGGGACTTAGTTCATTTTTTCAGTGTTTATTTAATATGTTATTTTGTTGCATTGACACCTTAGTAGTTGTATTTTCTTGAATGAAAGTATTTATTACATTATCTGTCTCCAAAAGTGGTGTGTAATTATTTACATCTTTATAGTAGTTTTTGAACACTTTTAATATGCCCATTAAGTTAGATGTACTCTTAACTGAACAATCACTTGTATATTTAATCTCATTAATAAGATTTTGATTGTTTATTTTTTTGGATCTTATCAATAATTTATGTAGATATTTGTGATTTACAGCATAAGATTGTAATTTTATTTTTTTCCAGGTTTATGGCTACCTTATGATTCAGAACTTCAAAGTATTTTTGATTTAACTTAGTAATTTCATTATGTGCTACTTTGTTATTTGGTTTTGCATCCATTTTATCTTGTCTGTGTTTTTAGTAAGTCTAAAAGTTCTTTGTCCCACTCTCTCCTTTTTTAAGGTACCAAGATTTTATTCTACTATATATATAAACTTTAAAGGTGTCCCATAGTATAGTATCAGTCACTTCACCATTATCATTTGTTTCCATAAACATGTCTATTTCTTTCATTATCCATTCCCTAAAGTCTTTTAACTTAGTTATTTAAGCAGGAATTCTCTGCAGAAATCTTAAATCATCGGTATGCATAGTTAAATTAAAGTTTATAACATTATGGTCTGAAGTAGGAAAATACAAAGACCTTATCAGTGCTTGTGTACCAAACTGATATGAATAGTGAGTATAGAATAAGAAATAATGTTATCTCAGACCATGTATATCTTTAAGGTTCATCTGGTTTGTAAAGTCATTTAACTTCTTGGCTTGAGATGTTAGTTTTATTTTACCATTTTTAGAAATATCATTGCCTGATAATAGGCAGTTAAAATCACCTGTTGCTATAATTTCCCCTTTTGCATTTAAAGTAATCAGGTCCAGATATTTGTCAATATATTTAGTACTTAGTCCTGGTATCCAGTATGTATTAATCAAAGTATAATACTTCCTACTGATTAACAAAATCACCATGCTTAGCATCCCATCTTTATCTGAAATTGTATCTATAATTCTTGGCATAGTATGAGTATTTTTTCCATAGAATAAGAGTGCCCCTTCTCTTAGTCTTAAAACATGAATCAGTCAAAATGGTATAGCCATTAAAGGAGTATTTTTGTAGGTCTTTTTAGTGGATGGGTTTCCTGTAAAAAGATGATCTTGGTTTTATGCATTTTGATATATTTAAGCAAACCAGCTCTTTTGACATTATTGTTCAAACCATTAATATTTAATGGTAAACATTTATAAGCCATTGACTATAATGTGTATGTTGTTACTTACTGAAAGACCTTTCTTCCGTGTTGACTTGAAATCTACTGAAAACTTACTTATCATGGCTGTATGGCATGTGTTAAGCACTACTTTCAAAAACCCAAAACTATTTACAAACACATACATGAAACATAAAGTTTCTGGTTTAGTTAAAAACTTAGCTAAACCATCCATCCACCAACTCTCCAACACCAAAAGACACAAATTATCCATCTCTGTTTAGAATATAGTATAAAAAGAAAAAAGAAAAGCATTATGAAAGCAACTAAAGAAATCTGAATCCATGAAATATACATTAAAATGAGAGTGTCCAATATAACTGAAGCTATAAGAGTATGTTACATATAATAATAGCACCTCTGATAAGAAGATATGTCAGAAATACACATCAGATCAAAGTATTTATCATCATTAGAAACTGAAAGTTAAGAAGATTGTCAATATTTCCAAGACTTTTCAAGAAACATCAGATGTTTTAACCATTTTGTCAATTATCTATCTAACACTTATTACAAAAAAAGCCTCACGACTCTCTGTTTAGTTACTAAAGGTTTAGTTATGTAACATAAGTTCAATGTTAATATGCATAATGAGTTTTCTAATGCAGCTCCTAGTTCATGTGATGTCATTTAGTTACTAAAAGTGTCATTGAATCTGCAGAATGTATGCATCTATAAAAGAACATAGGCATTTTCAAAGGAGTTAAACTAATTATTTACCATTTAAAGTATCTAAGTGAAGGATAACAGAATTTCAAGAGAAAATAATTCTAAATACAGCCATTTAACAAGTTCAGAAGGTCAAGTGATCACTGTTGTTTCCTCAATCTGCAGCTTCACAAACTTGTTAAAAAGTATCTTAATAGGCTTATGCACAGTAGAGGTTGTCTCTGTGTCTTTCAGCTTTTCCTGGTTAGGGGTCGCCACAGCGGAACTCCGGTCTGCTAATGATTGGTAGTTGATTTTTACGTGCCGAGTTACCAGCCCTGATGCACAACCTTTAACGAAGGTATGCCCATTCATGCATGTCTCCACGCAGATGACGCTCTAGCTGAGAATCAAACCGGACAGCATCTTACTGTGAGGTGACAACGCTACCACAGCACCACCACTGCGGATTACAGTAGAGGTTGTCTCTAGTGAGGAAAAAAGCATTTTCATTGGAAAATCAAATCTTGAAGCTTTTAGAGTTTACAGAAAGCAAAAAAAAAAAAAAAAAAACACTCAAGCTGCCTTGTCAGTGCATGTCATGAATCTCCACAATGAGAACAGTCACACAGACCACCAGTTTCCTCACAAAAAAATTAACCCTTTCATATAAAAACAGCTATTTAGAAGTAACAACAGCTGCCTGAAATTGGAAATAATTTTATAGCATTTCAATCATTTACCCACCAATTAACCAGACCAGAGAAAAAAAAAAGAACCTAGTAAATATATCTATATATATATATATATATATATATATATGTATAAACTTATATTTAGCCATCTATAAAACCTCATTAATGTACTGTACTAACAATGTTTGTATGTGTCTAAACAAAGAGTATAAAGCATCTACTTAGAAACACTAATCAGAAACATAGTTACCCCACCACTGACCCACTAGAAAAAAATGCATGTTGGTATTAAGTCAAATTATACTATTACTGAATAATTAGAAGACATACATCATTTGTAGTTATTTAAAAGAGAAAAGTATGTATAGTACTCATAGTGGGGAAAAGAGAGAAAAGGAACATTAGTAACAAATGGAATAGAAAGAAAGAAGAGAGAGAGAAAGAGAGTACTATATGTAATTAGAAGAAGTAGATATAGAAAGGAAAAGAGAAAGTTAATAATAAAGATGATTCATATTACCTTACAGTATAGAGATTTTCCAGAATCAAATATATTATGAGTCATAAAACAAAGCATTTAAAATTAGGAGGAATTTATTCATTTGCCCTTTAGTTTCTGAGTTTTGTTTGCTCCTTCCTTCACAGATCATCCATTTTTTTGTTGCCTGTCTCTTCAAACTCTGGGATGACCATTCCATTTCTTCTATGTCCGACAGTATTTTCTTCTTTTGGATAATTTCTACTGCTTCTTGTAGGGAATAAAAGATCTTCACTCTTTCTGGCAAGATGATTTTTATTCTTGCAGGAAAAAGAATTTGAGCTTTAATATTGGCTTTGTTCAAGGACTTAATTAGAGGAACACACTCCTTTCTTCTAGATATCACTGTAGAGGTATAGTTATTGTCAAAACGAATAACTTTTTCACCCATCTTGATAGGGAAATTAGTCCAAGCTGATTTTAGCACTAAGTCCTTGTCTTGTGGGTAAAGAAATCTAACTATTATATACCTGGGGTTAGATGAACTCAGAAATGAAGCTGGATTTGCCAGGGACCGATGAGCCCTCTCAATTCCAAAAGAGAAGGATTCAGGCATGTTTAGTGCTGATGAAAACCACTTATTGAGGAACTGAATCATGTTAGCACTGTCTTCTTTCTCAGGAATTACATATATTCTTATGTTATTCCTCCTTGATCTACTTTCAAGGTCTTCCAGTTTCTCAATCAGCCTGGTGTTTTGTTTCAGAAGAAATTCATTGTGATGTTCATTTTCTGTCACTCTAGTATCCAGGTCAGTTACTGTTTCCGCTAAGGCAAGAATCTGTTCAGATTGTTTTTTTACTATTCCATTTAGAAGTTGTAGTTGTTTACTACATTCTTGTTTGATAATATCCATTTTGTATTCAAATGTGTCCATTTTTAGTGACAGTTCTTGGATGTTTGTTATTATAAGATGTAGTTCTTTCTTCACTGCACTCTCCTGGTGTGGGTTCTTCACGTTGCTCATGTTTTTAGTGACAGTTCTTGGATGTTTGTTATTATAAGATGTAGTTCTTTCTTCACTGCACTCTCCTGGTGTGGGTTCTTCACGTTGCTCATGTTTTTAGTGACAGTTCTTGGATGTTTGTTATTATAAGATGTAGTTCTTTCTTCACTGCACTCTCCTGGTGTGGGTTCTTCACGTTGCTCATGCTTTAGTGACAGTTCTTGGATGTTTGTTATTATAAGATGTAGTTCTTTCTTCACTGCACTCTCCTGGTGTGGGTTCTTCACATTGCTCATGCTCATGCTTTAGTGACAGTTCTTGGATGTTTGTTATTGTAAGATGTAGTTCTTTCTTCACTGCACTCTCCTGGTGTGGGTTCTTCACGTTGCTCATGTTTTTAGTGACAGTTCTTGGATGTTTGTTATTATAAGATGTAGTTCTTTCTTCACTGCACTCTCCTGGTGTGGGTTCTTCACGTTGCTCATGCTTTAGTGACAGTTCTTGGATGTTTGTTATTATAAGATGTAGTTCTTTCTTCACTGCACTCTCCTGGTGTGGGTTCTTCACGTTGCTCATGTTTTTAGTGACAGTTCTTGGATGTTTGTTATTATAAGATGTAGTTCTTTCTTCACTGCACTCTCCTGGTGTGGGTTCTTCACGTTGCTCATGTTTTTAGTGACAGTTCTTGGATGTTTGTTATTATAAGATGTAGTTCTTTCTTCACTGTACTCTCCTGGTGTGGGTTCTTCACGTTGCTCATGTTTTTAGTGACAGTTCTTGGATGTTTGTTATTATAAGATGTAGTTCTTTCTTCACTGCACTCTCCTGGTGTGGGTTCTTCACGTTGCTCATGTTTTTAGTGACAGTTCTTGGATGTTTGTTATTATAAGATGTAGTTCTTTCTTCACTGCACTCTCCTGGTGTGGGTTCTTCACGTTGCTCATGTTTTTAGTGACAGTTCTTGGATGTTTGTTATTATAAGATGTAGTTCTTTCTTCACTGCACTCTCCTGGTGTGGGTTCTTCACGTTGCTCATGTTTTTAGTGACAGTTCTTGGATGTTTGTTATTATAAGATGTAGTTCTTTCTTCACTGCACTCTCCTGGTGTGGGTTCTTCACGTTGCTCATGTTTTTAGTGACAGTTCTTGGATGTTTGTTATTATAAGATGTAGTTCTTTCTTCACTGCACTCTCCTGGTGTGGGTTCTTCACGTTGCTCATGTTTTTAGTGACAGTTCTTGGATGTTTGTTATTATAAGATGTAGTTCTTTCTTCACTGCACTCTCCTGGTGTGGGTTCTTCACGTTGCTCATGTTTTTAGTGACAGTTCTTGGATGTTTGTTATTATAAGATGTAGTTCTTTCTTCACTGCACTCTCCTGGTGTGGGTTCTTCACGCTGCTCATGTTTTTAGTGACAGTTCTTGGATGTTTGTTATTATAAGATGTAGTTCTTTCTTCACTGCACTCTCCTGGTGTGGGTTCTTCACGTTGCTCATGTTTTTAGTGACAGTTCTTGGATGTTTGTTATTATAAGATGTAGTTCTTTCTTCACTGCACTCTCCTGGTGTGGGTTCTTCACGTTGCTCATGTTTTTAGTGACAGTTCTTGGATGTTTGTTATTATAAGATGTAGTTCTTTCTTCACTGCACTCTCCTGGTGTGGGTTCTTCACGTTGCTCATGTTTTTAGTGACAGTTCTTGGATGTTTGTTATTATAAGATGTAGTTCTTTCTTCACTGCACTCTCCTGGTGTGGGTTCTTCACGTTGCTCATGTTTTTAGTGACAGTTCTTGGATGTTTGTTATTATAAGATGTAGTTCTTTCTTCACTGCACTCTCCTGGTGTGGGTTCTTCACGTTGCTCATGTTTTTAGTGACAGTTCTTGGATGTTTGTTATTATAAGATGTAGTTCTTTCTTCACTGCACTCTCCTGGTGTGGGTTCTTCACGTTGCTCATGTTTTTAGTGACAGTTCTTGGATGTTTGTTATTATAAGATGTAGTTCTTTCTTCACTGCACTCTCCTGGTGTGGGTTCTTCACGTTGCTCATGTTTTTAGTGACAGTTCTTGGATGTTTGTTATTATAAGATGTAGTTCTTTCTTCACTGCACTCTCCTGGTGTGGGTTCTTCACGTTGCTCATGTTTTTAGTGACAGTTCTTGGATGTTTGTTATTATAAGATGTAGTTCTTTCTTCACTGCACTCTCCTGGTGTGGGTTCTTCACGTTGCTCATGTTTTTAGTGACAGTTCTTGGATGTTTGTTATTATAAGATGTAGTTCTTTCTTCACTGCACTCTCCTGGTGTGGGTTCTTCACTGCACTCTCCTGGTGTGGGTTCTTCACGTTGCTCATGTTTTTAGTGACAGTTCTTGGATGTTTGTTATTATAAGATGTAGTTCTTTCTTCACTGCACTCTCCTGGTGTGGGTTCTTCACGTTGCTCATGTTTTTAGTGACAGTTCTTGGATGTTTGTTATTATAAGATGTAGTTCTTTCTTCACTGCACTCTCCTGGTGTGGGTTCTTCACGTTGCTCATGTTTTTAGTGACAGTTCTTGGATGTTTGTTATTATAAGATGTAGTTCTTTCTTCACTGCACTCTCCTGGTGTGGGTTCTTCACGTTGCTCATGTTTTTAGTGACAGTTCTTGGATGTTTGTTATTATAAGATGTAGTTCTTTCTTCACTGCACTCTCCTGGTGTGGGTTCTTCACGTTGCTCATGTTTTTAGTGACAGTTCTTGGATGTTTGTTATTATAAGATGTAGTTCTTTCTTCACTGCACTCTCCTGGTGTGGGTTCTTCACGTTGCTCATGTTTTTAGTGACAGTTCTTGGATGTTTGTTATTATAAGATGTAGTTCTTTCTTCACTGCACTCTCCTGGTGTGGGTTCTTCACGTTGCTCATGTTTTTAGTGACAGTTCTTGGATGTTTGTTATTATAAGATGCAGTTCTTTCTTCACTGCACTCTCCTGGTGTGGGTTCTTCACGTTGCTCATGTTTTTAGTGACAGTTCTTGGATGTTTGTTATTATAAGATGTAGTTCTTTCTTCACTGCACTCTCCTGGTGTGGGTTCTTCACGTTGCTCATGTTTTTAGTGACAGTTCTTGGATGTTTGTTATTATAAGATGTAGTTCTTTCTTCACTGCACTCTCCTGGTGTGGGTTCTTCACGTTGCTCATGTTTTTAGTGACAGTTCTTGGATGTTTGTTATTATAAGATGTAGTTCTTTCTTCACTGCACTCTCCTGGTGTGGGTTCTTCACGTTGCTCATGTTTTTAGTGACAGTTCTTGGATGTTTGTTATTATAAGATGTAGTTCTTTCTTCACTGCACTCTCCTGGTGTGGGTTCTTCACGTTGCTCATGTTTTTAGTGACAGTTCTTGGATGTTTGTTATTATAAGATGTAGTTCTTTCTTCACTGCACTCTCCTGGTGTGGGTTCTTCACGTTGCTCATGTTTTTAGTGACAGTTCTTGGATGTTTGTTATTATAAGATGTAGTTCTTTCTTCACTGCACTCTCCTGGTGTGGGTTCTTCACGTTGCTCATGTTTTAGTGACAGTTCTTGGATGTTTGTTATTATAAGATGTAGTTCTTTCTTCACTGCACTCTCCTGGTGTGGGTTCTTCACGTTGCTCATGTTTTTAGTGACAGTTCTTGGATGTTTGTTATTATAAGATGTAGTTCTTTCTTCACTGCACTCTCCTGGTGTGGGTTCTTCACGTTGCTCATGTTTTTAGTGACAGTTCTTGGATGTTTGTTATTATAAGATGTAGTTCTTTCTTCACTGCACTCTCCTGGTGTGGGTTCTTCACGTTGCTCATGTTTTTAGTGACAGTTCTTGGATGTTTGTTATTATAAGATGTAGTTCTTTCTTCACTGCACTCTCCTGGTGTGGGTTCTTCACGTTGCTCATGTTTTTAGTGACAGTTCTTGGATGTTTGTTGTTATAAGATGTAGTTCTTTCTTCACTGCACTCTCCTGGTGTGGGTTCTTCACGTTGCTCATGTTTTTAGTGACAGTTGTTGGATGTTTGTTATTATAAGATGTAGTTCTTTCTTCACTGCACTCTCCTGGTGTGGGTTCTTTGAGTTGCTCATGTTGAGATCTCCAGTAGAAAAATTCTTGACAGGAATAATTAAAAAAATATCTTGACTATGTATTAATTTTAAGAAAATAATAAAGAGTCTATGTTAATCTATCTTTCAGTATACTTTTAGTTAGATCTTTCTAAAAATTAAAGTACATTTCCTGTCAAGATATTAAAATCTAAGCAGAGCTATGGATTTCTGCAGCTATCAGACTGGCATCTTGGCCACCCCCCCATAAAACAGGTTTTTGACCCATCTTCATTGAGGACAATTAATGTGTCCACATTTATTAAACTCCCCACTAACAGTTAGACATGGCTTTCTGCTGCATTGATATCCACACCTTGAAAAATATGGCTGCTGCTCAACTGAATGATTTTTATTTCTAACATCTTCAGTCTCATTTGACACTGAAGCTTTCTTCACTGTTCTGCTAGTAGTTATATGTTTAATATGCCTCGACTTTATTGTAGCATAATATCTATTACCAGCTCTTCCTTGCACAAGTTTAATTTTATACACATCAAAGTCTTCAGCAAGTTATTTCATGTAAACATTGGTTAACTCTGCTGTTCTACAAATATTCATATTTTTCCTTCAATTCCAGACAGTAGTTTACTTCTCACCCTGTTTTCTTTAAAATCATTAAAATGATGCCAAAAAGAAGTTCACTGAGAGTCCAGAAGGTACTCTGATGTAAACCAAGAAGGACAGAAGAAAGTTCTCTCAAAACATTTGATAGAAAATAAATGACGTGGTATTTTTCAAAGATCCATCATGTTTTCATTATTTTTCTTAAGACGCTATCATATCGAGTGGAATATGTGAATTGGCAATGCAATTGTTGATCTTAGGGAGTTTCAATTACGTTTTTTAGAAACAACACTTTCTCTACTTTTACATTAAATCACAGCTGCTGAAATTTCAGGTGGTTTAAGAATATTTGGAACAGTTAAGTTATCTTGCTTGAAAATTGAGAATGCTTTTGGCAAAACAGCTTTGCAGCAGAATTTAAATCCTGAGTATATCAACTCTAACAGAGTAGCAAGCTTCAAAGATATTTGACTGATGAGATACTGGAATGTGTTAAACTTTCAAAATATATAATAGCTGCCATAGTGACTAGCACAATCCTACTATGACTCCATGCCTAGCCAGGACTTCAGGAAGGTACACTACTTCACTAGCAGCTATATGAAGCAACAGACAGGCACAGATTCAGCAGCTAGTTCAGTAACAACCATTTTGTTTACATATGTAGCAGCAGATGCAAAAGAAGACTAAGTCATATGACATCCAATGTGCAAGGTAATATGGGTAATGAATGTACAGTGCTTTATACTTTACACAAAGTACACTAAGGAAAGGACTAGTATTGCTACAGTCCTGATTAAAGCACAACAATCTACTATTTACTTCCCCCACGTCTAAAATCATGTACTTTTGGCAATAAAAGTGAATCTGTTACTTTGGGGTAGAAAAATCCAAAATCTTGCACCTGGGGAATTACCTGCTAAATTCCAAATGTCATGGGCATTTCTTGGGTCCTAGGATCAAAACATGATAAGCAAGCAGTCTGCAAAATAAGAAATAAAAATCCTTGCACACTGAGTGAAGTACAACAAGGCTGTGTGGACTGAAAATAATAGTTACAAAAGTAACGTTTTCCAATTTGGTTGCAGTGAAGCATGGGGCTTACTTTCCTTCAGTGGTTAGACTAGCATAAGTTATATTCCACCAATCAAATAATGCCAAACAGATATGAATACCATTTCTGCAGTCTGTCCTGTCACTTGTCAAAGCTTCGTTTATGTCACTGAGTGTTAAGGATCTAATCAATTTTTTTCTAGTTATACCAAGGACCTTGGTGTAGCATTGAATTTAAATTGACAAATTAGCTAATATCTATCCAAAACTGCTTCTAAGCTTTCAGTAAACCAGAGATGAATAATATCCTAAACCTCGTAAGCTTTTGTTTTTTTTTTTTTTTTTGTAACTGATGCTTTTGGTATACTAAAAATTGATTGATTTGAAATTAACATATGGTTGTTAATAGGGGTATTAACAACATTTTTGGCTTGGTTGAATAGTGACTGATGAAGCTCTTTTTTTCATCTGAGTAAACAAACAGGCTTGCACATTGTTGTTTTTATTAAATATTTCATTTTAATTAAACCAGTTGACAAACAAGTGGGCTTTGGTGTGTTTATTTTTTCATAATTCACTCAAACCTCACTTCCTTCAGACTGAATGGTAACTATTTGAAATGCTGTGACCTACACAAGTGTGTCCCAAAACATGGAGACTTAATGGCTGAAAAAAAAAAAGTCTGATGTGGCCATTTCTCGAATATTCCCATTTCTCCACGGTATGGTGATTTCATAGTTGGTATACATACATATATATATATATATATATATATATATATATATATATATATATATATATATATATATATATATATATATATAGATTATATATATATATATATAAATAATATTATATATGCATATATTTTACACACACACACATATATATATATATATATATATATATATAGATATATGTGTGTGTGTGTGTGTGTGTGTTGAAGGGTGTGGGGGCTTGCCTCAACATTGGAGGAGCAAAAGGGTTTGTCCCTCTGCAAAAATCAAGTTTGAGATGAACATTGATGCTCGATATCCACTCTTCTGCATTTTCTGTCATTTTTTTTTTTTTTTTTTTTTTTTTGGTGTGTTGGCACTTGGAATTATAAATGATGATATTTCAATAGGGAGTCCAAAGTGTACATCTAGGAAACATTCAGCCTTATGTACATTCACACATACTGATTGCAACTTCCATATGATATTTCTCTTCCAGGATTTTTTCCAATACAGTTGCTGATGTGAATGCACGTGTAACATGTGTCTCTTCATTATGGCTATTTCTGATTATACTCTGCCTATACTTCATTAGGCATACATATTATATGGCATCATGGTTATGAAATCATGAGCTGCCTTGCTATTGGGTGTGCATGCGGTAGTCTTCAACAACATGTACATATTAATGCATTGGATCATTTCCACTGCAACATATGATTGCTAGGCTATAAAATGTGAAATAGGAAGAAGTCCAAGAAATTCAACAAGCATTTTTTTTTAGGTAGAAGCTAATGGTTCTCATTTTTTCCATTTCTAGAAGCAGTCATTGAATCCCCAACTGACTTAGGCATCCTACAAGAAGGTTTGTCTCAAATAAATAACTAGTGTCAAAATCATGGTCTGAAACTAAAATCCAAAAATACATAATTGTAATCTTTGGGAGGTCATCTAGCCCAGAGAACTACCAGACTGACAATACACCCCTAAGTGTTGACCTAGTTGCTCAGGATAATTTTTGACCAATATGTTTGTATTATTGTAAGAAAGTCCTTCTATATTGCACAGCTTATAAACAAAGGGATTGTGTCTAGATCTAGGGGTGTCATTGTTGCACTTCACTCACCCCTCGTTAGACCAGTCACTGAATATAATGCCCCCTTTGGCATGTATCTGTCCAGACACATGCAAAAACTTGAACACCCACAGAGATACCCCACTTAAAGGATACAAAGCCTAAACAACATGTTCTACATGGACTGACTCAAGGCTCTGTCACTGCACTCAGTATCCTACAGACTATTAAGAGGTGACCTGTGTCTGACATGCAAGTCATTCTCTTACCCATTACTGATGGACTTAATACACATCAGCAACTAAAATGGCATCAGAAATACTCAATCTATGTGTAGATCTGTATGTGCGTATACCTTTAAGAAGCTTTCCATGGGCTTGCACATTTGTATAAATACTGACAACGTGTGAGCCAAACTGCCATTTTTTAGAGAGCTGTTGAGATGTAAGCATGCATGTATGTAATGGTCTGTCAGTTAATCAGTTTGTTTATATTTTATGTTGCTGCTATCTATCTTGATGTGTTTCTATATAATAAAGCATATAAATGAACTACCCCACCTATTCATCTTAAATCATAACATAGGATGAGCGACATGATGTCAGAATGGGATCCAGAATCAAGGCCAAGAGGTACTCAGTTAATGCTGAAGGAATATAGAGGAATGGATCATCTCTGCACGTACATATCGCAAAACAGGTCAGAAATGAATTACAGGTACTAAAACTTGCTTAAATGATTTCTTACTTGAAGAATATAAAACAAAGCACTCAGAACTGAATGAATTTCTAGTTAAACAAAATGTCCAAAACTGCGACATATTGGTAAAAAATATTTGAAATAGTTATGGAAATATTATAAATAATGTCTGAATTACATAAAATATATCAAATAAGGAAAACAACTACATTCTTTTGCCATGTTCCACTTTTTCACATTAATTAAAGCAATTTGATGTATCCAAAGTATACAAAGTGATTGCAAGCTTGTGCAGTATTACAGTTCAGTTATTTCACAAAATACAGCCATTTCAAAGCATATGGCTCAAAGTACAGAATTTCGAAGAGTTTATTGTGCATTTGAATGTTATTAAAACTACCTGGTCTGTTCATATATAATTACAAGGGCCATATTTTCAGTGTGTTTAAGCATACTTTGTTGGCATGGCTGAAGGATTTTGAAAACCTGGTCCACTTGTATTTTATAATAATATTGCAGAGAACTGGAGAGTGTTTGAGCAATAGTATGATATTTTTATACAAGCTGCATTTTCTGATAAAGATCCATATAGAAAGGTATTTATTCTGCTTAATTTAGTTGGTCAGAAGCCATAGAAAGAGAGGATTTATTTGTGTATGTACCTGCTGAGTTTGCAGGAAAGGAGGAAAACCATCATATAGTGAGTGGTACCAGTTGAAACAAGGGAAGACCTTGAGTGCTGAGTGCTTAAAATGTAAATTTAGAGAAATGTGTAACCCCCAAATTAATATTACAATGCAAAGGCATTTAATTTACACAAGGGATCAAAAGCCTGGGGAAACTTTTGCAGCATATATAACTGACTTGAGAAACAAAGCTAAAATGTGCAGATTTGGTGATTTAAGGGACGAATTGATAAAAGACAGACTTGTGTGTGGTATAAAGATGATGCTATGAGAAAGATTTTGCTTCGTGACAGTGATTTAACTTTGAATAAGGTCACTGAGATTTGTCTGATATATGACCTCACAGAAAAGCACAGAAAAAAAACACAAAAAAACACAAAAAACAAAAAAAATCTTGCTTTTTTCCCACTTTTCTGAGATTTAAAAAAGTTCACTTACAGATTTGCTGTTCTGAACTGTTTGTAAGTTTCTTGGAGGCCATTGTTTGCTTGGGCTAAAGGGAAGTCTTTGTGTTCATCAGTGGCAGTGATAAACATTGAGCAGCCTGCCTGCCCCTGTGGGAGAGGTTACTGCCTTGAAACTGTAACTCCTTGATCTCCCTCTCTTAAAACCCTCTTTTGCGCGGTTTTGTGCATTTTGCGCATAGCGCAACATTGGGCAGCACCGCCTAATTGGGTTTAAACTATTCCTGGCTCCACAAAGTCTGCTCTTCACTTTTTACCTTAGAACTGCTCTATCTCTCAAATTAAACACCATATTCTCATTCTAAGGCCCCCCACTGGTCCAAATAAGTAATTTTACAAGTTAGCACTAATAAACCATAAGCACTACTTACTCTTATACTCTCTACGATTACCTTGTCCCCTATTGGTCCATTTTAATTCAGTTCCCTATATTACTCTAGTATGTCCAAAGGTCAGTCAATGGTTTCCTCTCCAGTCCAGCTGGTGAATCTGGGAATTTTGAGGCAATATTACAACTGTCTCATGTACACGGACAACCCTCTCCTCCTCCAAACAGGTTCAAATATATGTGAGAGATGCAACCATATAGCCAAACTGGAGGCTGAGCTCTCTCATCTCAAAACTGGTGTAACCAGTCAGGAGGAGAAGGTAACCTCACACAACACAATTCCAGTATCACATAGTCCCACCACAACAGCGAACCAAACACATAAAAACACAAAACATACTCGGAGGCTCTAAATAAAAATCTACCTAAGCAACAGAGACCTCCAAAGCAGACATCCAAGCAAACGCTACCCCAAAAACAAAACACGTACAAAACATAGCACACAAAGTCAGTGTGCCAAGCAGTCACAGCCCTTAAGGCTGAATAACACACCTGATACTCTTGTAATAGGTGACTCTATTGTCAGACACACTGACGTCCCGCTCACCAGGCTGAATAAAGAGAAGGTCACAGTGAGATGCCTGTCGGTCGCTAGGATTTGCCACATAACACAAGCTCTCAGGTCACTCCAAAGCAAATACAAATAAGACTCAGTCATTGTACATGCTGGCGTGAATGACCTGAGACGTACCTCCCTCGACTACATGAAAAGAGACATAGAGAAGCTCTCTGATCATGTAGCCCAGGCCGGTATGACCCTGACCTTGAGCAGCATCTTACCCTCACCTAGAATGATGCCACAGTATAAAGGCAAAATGATCGATTTTAACAATTGGCTAAAATTTTGGTGTCATTCAAAGGGGATCCAGTGTCTGTCAGCCTGGGATGACATGCTCGACAAGTCACGTTGCTTCGCTAGGGACGGCTTGCACCTGTCACCCCTGGGCTTTCGGATATTGGCAAAGGCTCTTGTCACCCCCATAGTGCCTTTTTTAGGCAAGGCTCAAAAGTCAAACCCACCTCCATAGACAGCACAAGGAACAAGAAACTAAGGGTAATGCTGCTAAATACCAGAAGTCTTAACCTCAAGATGCATGCACTCGAAGCTCTCCTCAGTATGGAGAACATAGATATCTGTGCAGTGACAGAAACCTGGTTCAAGGCTCCAGAGAGAACCCCAGCACTACTAGGTTATACCTCATATCATGCTTTTTGACCCCAAAACCCAGACTGAACCACAAAAGGAGGGGGAGTTTCCATATTTATCAAGGATATCCACACCTCCAGATTAGTGGCATTGCACGAAGTATCGGAGACCATCCATGTGCAACTGACAGTGGGCAAGACTGCTTTTCAGTTTGTAGCATCCTACAGACCACCCTCACAAAGTCAGGAATTCCACTTGGCTTTCCTGAAAACATTGGAGAACATGAAGATATCTCCGAACACCATTATATTGGGCGACTTCAACTACCCAAACATAGACTGGGAGCATTACTCAAGCCCCAGCACCTTAGCCCAAAGGTTCCTGGAATTTATAAACTCAAATGATATGGAACAACTAGTCACCACTCCCACAAGAGGGGAAAACATACTAGACCTGATCATTACCAACATGGGGACTCTATGCTCCATACCAGAAGTATATCCCTCATTGGTAAGATCAGACCATAAATTAATTTCACTGGATATCCACATCCCGACCCCACCACCAGCCCAGAAAACCACAGCGAAAAACTTCTCAAAAGTGAACTTCACACTTCTCAAAACCGAAGTGAATCCTTCAAGGCCCCAGGGCCAGTGGAAACTAAGGCCCAAACTGCAGAATCCTATATAAACGCATTCTACGGACATCTCCAGGAATGCATGGATCATGCTATCCCAAACAAAATCAAGACCCAATCATCCAAAGGCAGGCGTCCAGTCTGGTGGACCCCAGCCATAAATAAACTGTACAACAGAAGGAGGAAGCTACTACATGATAGAGCAAAATCCCTAAAAGGGAAGGCATCTCTGATCAGTACTAGCAAAAAATTACGATCCCTCATAAAATCCTCCAAGGCCAGCTTCGAGACAAAACTTGCACAGGACACTAAAGACAATCATAAGGCTTTTTTCAGTTATGTTAGGAACCTAGGATGCAACTCCCAGACTTGTTCTGAGTTGATTCTAAGTGACAAAAAATACACTGAACCCACAGACATCGCCAATATCCTGGCAGACAGGTTCAGTGCAAACTTCTCCACCCCCTCCCCCCCAAAAGAGCAAGTATCTATCCCGGCAGAGTGCAGCCTCCCAAACATCTCTGATGCTCAGGTGAAGGCCGATCTCTCCAAAGCAAAAAGCACTGCTTCCATGGGACCAGATGGCATCCCGGGTTGCGTCCTACATGAACTCCAAGAAGAACTAATCCCTCAAGTAAAACTGCTGTACAATCTCAGCCTCACTACAGGATACGTGCCCAAAGAATGGCGTACAGCAACAGTGGTCCCACTCCACAAAGGTGGCGCCTCTGCGGACCCTGGAAACTATCGCCCCATAAGCCTGACTAGCCTAGTCTGCAAGGCTATGGCGAGGATCATCATGGAACTCATAAACAAAGACATTGGGGACCTACAGACACTAGAGCCTACCCAATTTGGCTTCATCAAGGGCAGATCCTGCCTTTTGAACCTGGTCGACTTCTTCAAAACAGTCACTATGGCCATAGATGAAGGGAAGGTAGTCCACACAGCCTATCTGGACCTCGCAAAGGCATTTGACACAATACCCCACTCGGGCATCATAGATAATCTATCCAGCCTAAATATAAACCCCTATGTCACAAGATGGGTCACAAACTGGCTCGAAGACAGAACCCACAGAGTCAGGGTTGCTGGAGCCATGTCAGACTCGAAACCAGTCACAAGTGGCATCCCACAAGGTTCTGTCCTGGGACCTCTCTTGTTCAGTATTTACTTTTCTGAGGTACAGGACAACGTGGGAGGACTATGGCTCACCAAGTTCTCAGATGACTGCAAACTGGGCGCCATAATCGACTCTCCAGCTGACACAAACATCCTTCAAAAAGGTCTCGCAGAGATGGATAACTGGTGCCAGAGCCATGGTCTAAAGCTAAATGCCAAAAAGTGTATAGTCATACCCTTTAGCAAAAACAATGTGCCCACAAATTACCACATAGGTGGTAACCCATTAAGTACAAAGAAAGTAATTAGAGATCTGGTGACCCAAGTTGATAACAATCTCTCCTTTGACAACCACATTGCCAAAGTGGTTAAAAAGACCTTCTACATAGCCCACCTCATCATGAAAGGATTCACATCTAGATCAAGAGAGGTAATCGTGCCCCTTTATTCATCCCTCATCAGGCCCATCATAGAATACAATGCAAAACAACATAGCACGCTAAACTTGTAAATCACAAAAAGGCTCACAGAAGTCACTCAGTCAGGATTTATTGTCCACAAAAACCTCATAAATCAAACAACAAACCAAAAAACAAAAAATTCTAACATAGTACTAAGCGCTTTCACCCTTTAAAACATAAGGGCATACTCAGAGTACATCTGAAAGCATATACATTCTCCATTTAAATAGATGAACCACCAGTTACAAAGCACCTTTGATTGGTTGTTCAATAAAACTCATCAATAAAATTGTTTGAATATAAAAAATTGGTTCAGAATACTATAAAGGATAATCACTGTACCTAAAAAAACTACAAAAAAGCAAACAAACTAGAGTGATAAAAATATAAAACTACACTATATAATATATGTCGTGTTAACTTAACTGTAAATTATTAGTTACATTGATCTAATTAATTTGTCATACTTGTAGTAATATATAATAAAATCATATATCAGATTAAACCATAAATACATATGTGTATATTTGTGTCAATAAAAACTTAATTTAACTTGTAAAAAATTATTAAATATTATGTATTTGAATGTAGTCCATTTAGATATTAACTAATAACAGATAAAATACAATTAAATACAGAAGGTATAAAAACTAACATTTAAAATACATAGAATTGTTTCTTGAATTAATATTTGGTTATATAACATAAGATTTAATCTTTAAAATACTTGATATAGAAATTTGACCGTTGATACCAGGAAATGAACCAGCATTTAGTCTCAACTGCCAAAGACATTCCTTGGCTTCTAACAAAGCATTTAAGTCGCCACCTTTTTGCCCATATGTAGGAATTCTGTCTATGGCAAAAAATATAAATCTCCTAAAGTTGCTGTAAAGGTGAAAGCGCTTAGTACTATGTTAGAATTTTTTGTTTTTTGGTTTGTTGTTTGATTTATGAGGTTTTTCTGGACAATAAATCCTGACCGAGTGACTTCTGTGAGCCTTTTTGTGATAGAATACAATGCCCCCTTTGGGATGTACCATACCCGACACCTGCAGCAATTAGAAAGACCCAAAAAGTACCTCACCAGGAGGATCAAGGGACTCAAACAGATGCCATATGCTGCTCGTTTAAAAAAACTCCAGCTCTACTCAGTTGCATACCGCCTACTTCGAGGCGATCTATGCCTGACATATAAAGCTATGTCCAACCCAGAATTAATGGACATGCTCCACCTCACTAAATCTAAATCCCTTAGAGCCATGCGATCGAGGGACTTGAACCTCAGCACAGAAATAAATAGCACATGCTGGAGGGACAGATTCATAACCCAGAGGCTCCCTTCGCTCTGGAATAGAATTCCAATTCATGTTAGGCAGAGCACCTCATTGACTCTCTTCAAGAAGAATCTTGATGAGTGGATGAGGGATCGTAGGTTTGTCCCGGGAATTACTTCCGTGTCACTATTAGACAGAGGCACAGTAAACTAAACTTTAAAAAGGGCACAGTATACTCAAATCAAGGGGTGGCATAAGCCAAACACAATCGGGCTAGGCTTATAAATGCCCCAGGGCAGATAGCCTAGTATGAACCTATGAACCTATGAACCTATGAAATATGCTTACAAACGAGAAATGCATGCTCCCAATATCTTCTAGTGCTAATGTTGACAGTATGCAGCACGTGGTTAAAAGAAACGGTCCCAAGCACATGGCAGCAACTGTGCGCCCTGTAACAGTCCCTGTTAAACCCTGTAGCTTTCTAGCAAATTCCAGAGCATGCACAGTCTCAGTGAAGCACAAGGGTGAGTCAGCAAACTCAAAGCATTGCTCCCTCACCTAGTCTCATAGTCAACTGTCATAATTGTGGTGGTAATCGTGTTTAAAGAGAAAAGTGCTTAGCTTTTGGTCAGCAATGCCAGGGCTGCAAAAAGTGGAATAATTTACAAAGATTTTGTAAATTAAAAGAGGCAAATTATTTTATTAAAAAAGAACATTCAAAAAGACAAGTCGATCAATTAGAAAGCTGTAACCCTACTTTTTATGTTGATGGTGTGTCTGTGCTTAATGAAACATTTAATGCAGTAGATGTATGGGCAAAGGATGAAGTATTTTGTACTCTTCGGATTAATGGAAGACCCATAGAGCTCAAAGTTGACATAGGTTCAAAGTACAATGTTATGTCAGCAGAAACATTTACTAGAGTATGGGCTGGTGAGAAGCTTGATTTGGCAAAGTGTGCAAAGCTTTTTGCTTATAGTGGTGAAGAAATTCATACCAAAGATTCAGTAGTGCTTTCCTGTTACCCTGCTGGGAACAACTATGACTTGCAATTTTATGTAGTGAAAAGGCATGTACAGTCATTATTAGGCCACAGAGACAGTTTGAAAATGGGACTGCTTTCATTTAATAAAGAAGTCCACCATGTAAGCATGAAAGATCACTGTTCTAGTTTCGGCCAGTCTGTTTTTTCTACCTACGCTGATCTTTTCAAAGACAAACTAGGCAAACACCCAGTTATCTACTCCATGAAGATAGACCCTGAAGTCAGCTCAGTTGTCAGACCAGCCTGGAAAGTTCCAGTAGCTATGCAGAACATAGTCAAAGCTGTGCTAGATAAAATGGTGCAGCAAGGTGTGATTTGTCCAGTTGATAAGCCAGCTGAATAGGTATCTTCCATGGTAGTAGCTTATAAAAAAAGCTCAGATGATATCAGAATATGTATTGATCCAAGAGATTTGAACAAAGCGCTGAAAAGACCTCATCATCCAATGCATACAGTCGAAGAAGTTGCTGATCTTATTCCGAATGCCACTGTTTTTTCTATTTTGGATGCAAATAATTAATTTTGGCAAATTTTGCTTGACAGAAAATTTTCATTGCTAACCACTTTCAGTGCTCCTTTTAGCAGGTACAGATTTTTGCGAATGCGATTTGGGATAAATTCTACCAGTGAAGTCTTCCAGCATGTGATAGAACAATTTTTTTCTGGATATCCCTGTGCTATTGTAGTAGATAATATTCTAGTAGGAAGTAATGGTGAAGCAGAGCATGACAGAAACCTCAATAAAGTTTTGGAAAGAGTACATGAAGTGAATTGTAATCTGAATTCTCAGAAGTGCAAATCCAGGCTACAAGAAGTTACTTATGTTGGTCATTTTTTACCAGTTCGGGCTTTCAACCAGATCCTTCCAAGCAAACAGTGATTCTTGAGATGCCTGCTCCAGATGATGCTCAGGCCGTACAACATTTTCTTGACATGGTTAAGCACCTAGGTAAGTTCATTCCAGACTTGAGCCACCTTTCAGCACTGCATAGAGAGTTGACATGCAAAGATTTATCTTGGTCCTGGTTAGAACAGCAACAAAGAGCATTTGATGTCCTGAAACAGGGGTGGTAGAATAGCGATGGTGGGCCCTTGTCATTGGGTTGCTTTCATAAGGTGAAGTGACTGTTTTTTCACAGATTGGTGTGTGAGACAAGTAATGGGCTGGTGCTACACATGCGTGTTAAGCAGTAACAGCCATGAAGGGGGAGGTGGCAGGTTTAAGAGTCTTGTGGTGTTGGCAGCTGTTGAATCTCAAGCATTTAAACTTAGAGTCAATATAGTTATCTTTCGCGGGTTTATATTATAACCACAAAAAGACTAAACCGCTAACGGTCACATGAGCGAATATGCCGGTAATCGAACTTGCCATTGTGGGGGACTGCACCTCCCACACCACCTGCTAACTATATATTCTAACTCCGAGGTCACACTAAAGTGAGGAAAGGACAAATATCCCACTCCTTACTGTAACACGACCCCACGATCACACTTTCGATTCCCGCCATTTTCGATCAGGTGAGCGTTCGCAGTTTAGTCTTTTTGTGTTTATAATATAGATCCATCTTTTGCTAAGGTGTTAACAGAACTTCTGTGGTATATCCAAGGAAAAAACGTTGCTGAAAACTGCTGGTGTTAAAATCAAGATAAAATTTATTTGTAACACAAATACGTAGTGAGCGCTTTCGGGCCAAAACCCTTCATCAGACAATACACCATATACAAACAAACCTATTTAAAATACAAATCTACCAATAGGATGTTAATAAAAAGCCCGCCTATTTTTAAGGGCTGGCTTATAGGCGGGCTTTTTATTAACATCCTATTGGTAGATTTGTATTTTAAATAGGTTTGTTTGTATATGGTGTATTGTCTGATGAAGGGTTTTGGCCCGAAAGCGCTCACTACGTATTTGTTTGTGTTACAAATAAATTTTATCTTGATTTTAACACCAGCAGTTTTCAGCAACGTTTTTTCCTTGGATATTCTACTGTTGCTGGAATTTGGCATAGCACGAGCTTTTTTTCTGGATTTTCTAGAAATTCTGTGGTAAAAGTTTAAATGATATATTCTGTGTGTCATCTATGCTGTTGCTAAAGTTTGCCATACTGTCGTAATTACATTGCTTGGAATCGATTCGTCATACATAATGTTTTAATAATTAACACTATCAAGTACAGTTTAGGTATCTGGTGCTTCTTCTGTGTGTTTTCTACAAAAGGAAGAAGGAGAGCATGTTGTGTAGGGTTATGGGATTTACATGCAGTTTGACGTGCTACAGCACAAGGGTGCTCTTTCCAGTTTTGCAGTTATGTTCATATGTTCATAACCAGAGTTAGGCACTCGAGACATGCAGCCATGTAGGATATAACATCCGTGCCTGTGTGCAAATAAAACAAAATTCTTGCAATATTGGGATAGCAGTATATATCCTAAATCTTATTAGTATGAAGTGGGAAGTCAGAGAAGGAGTGAGTGGTTAGAACCCTTACACTGACATAGTAATGAGACATGAATGTCCAGAGTTTTGCCTTAGATTGTGAGCATTTCATAATTGCTGATTTCTGGAAATGGGTGCTAGATCATTAAAGGGGAGGTTGAAAATAACGACTGACATTCGAGATGCGTGCTCTACATCCTATAGAAATTCATGGTATCAGGGAGCTGTGTCTGTAACTAATATGTTCAAATTGTCCTATTTGTGGGTTATAGTCCCACTCGTAGTTAGGGAATTGTTCATATTTCTTGCAGTTGGGACTGGGTATTGCTTTAGTTTCAGGTTGTGAACTTTAGTTTAAAGGGTACAGGATTTGTTCCCTTTAAACCTGTGATGTTGTCTGTGTGTGTTTTTCTCTCCTTCAGATGATTTACAGTTGTCTTTTCTTTTGCAGACTGATGCCATGAGGGATGCTGCTGTTAGAGTGGTGTGCACTGAGATCACAGAGGATGATCTCGACAGGTGATCGATGCTGTTGCAATTGGGGTTTCTGCTGCTGGACCTCTACACATTGAGTTCACAGATGGAAGCACAGAGTTTGTATCAGCTGGTGGTCCAAAGGAAGTGGTCTTGTCAGATGATGGAGGTTACTGCAAGGACTGTTTTGGCCACTGGAGCGGTACACTGTGAGGTCACAGTAGTGATACCTTTTATGTGCTCATGATAGTTTGTGCAGTATGGGATTAGTGTGGGGATAGGTAAGGATTGTTTTTTTTTTTCACCTACCGCTTTAGTTAAAGGGAAGGTTTGTAATAGGGGAGTAGGTTGATAATTTGAATTAATTGATAATTTACTTAATTGATGTGGTTGGGGGTTCAATGTCTGATGGAAATGCAAGCAGTAAAGCATTTGGATCCTTTACCTAGAGATGGGGCAATGGGATGTTAAGCTTCATTAGGTGTTAGGTTTCATGGATTACTTGGTGGTTTGGTTGGAGAAGAATACTGCCTTGGCCTTGCTGACTTTGGCTTATTTTCTTTCAATCTGAGAGATACATTGTATTTTGGGTGGGAGATGCTTGGTTGTGATATGATCAGAGGTGACTGCAGTTAATCAGTCACTGTTAGGATGTGAGACATAAAAACATTAGACTTAGTTAATGCGACGTGATGGGGGTATGTTTTGGGAGTGGGGTATGTTTATAGGTAACATGTAGGTTTTTGCACACTTATGATATGGGTACATATTCAGCTGTGTAGGTGACAGACAGGGAGGGCATGTTGGTTAATTTGAATTTGCAACAGCCTGAATTGGGTAGACTATCTTTGTTACGTGGATTTCAAGGTAGTTGGGGTAAAGGGATTTTTTTTTTTTTGGGGGGGGGGGGGGGTGTCCTTTCATGGGTCAAAGGGAAAGACTGGAGGATACATTTTCCCATTAATGTAAGGGTAATAGATGGAGTTTTCAAGGATTTTCTGTTGAATCCATGGGGGGGGGGGTCAATTTGTAGGAATCTTTATCTTTTATAGAGGAAGGAAGGGATTATGAAGGTTTGGAGTAGGAATGGGGGGCAGGTAGGTCATTGAGTTTGTTTGATATTCTTTCCTTTTGGCTACTAGGAGATGGTAGGGTTTGATGGAGCATTGTAGCTATGTAGGTGTTTTGGGGGATATGTGGGGAATTGGGTGTTTCCATTGTTGAGGTAAAAGTTAGAAGTCTTAAGCAATTGTTTTGGCAATCCTAGCAGATGTAGGCCATTGTTTGTTTCTTTACTAGATGTGAACGTAGCACATCAAAAGAAAGGCTTCTAGGGGAAAATTAAAAGACAAGTGAGGATTAAGAATGTGTTGAGCTTTTTGGGCTCCTGAAATCTGCATGTTGGACAGTTTACTTGGGTCAGTGGGGTGAGGGTTAATAAGTTGTTGCATGTTGTTTTAGCATTGTGGTGTCTTTTGGAGCAGTTTAGTGGTATGGCCAGTTGGCAGATGGATTTGCATTTGTTTATGAACATGGCAGAAGTTATTGGGTTACTTTATGGGGGCCGGTTTGGGGGCTTGTTTGCTGCCAGGAGGGAAGGAGGTTTGGAGGAAGGATGCTGAATATTTAGAGTTTCAATTTAGCTGGATTTGTAAGTTTAACAGGAGAAGTTGTTCGGGAATAGGGTTCATTTTTATCTGTTTAATATGTTAGTGGTTTGGGTGGTTCAAGCTGCTAGAAGAGGTGTGTCAGGTTGGGTTAGAAGGATTACATGCTTACTGCAGGAGTCTGGGGCAGTTGTTATAAGGAAGGCATATGGAAGGGCATTATTAGATAAATCTGTGCTGCAGCTGCCTGGGGGGTTTGGAGGGAAGGTTTGTTGAGTTATTTAGTACATTTGATAGGTTGAAGATTGTCAGTCAATGGCTACTGACAAGATAGGTTTTGTTCTCAGGTTTGCTGTTGCTGAATGGATGTTCACTGGGTTACAGTTTTTGTGGCATTTGCTTTATGGATGTATTGAAGTCATTAAGAGGGTGGTTTGTTGGTTAGCAAATGTTGTGTTGGTCATCAGATGTTTTCTTACCTTATAATGGATAGTTGCTATGATGGCGAGATTGCTATTATATTGATCTTTTCGAAAGGAAATCTCATTTCAGGCATTATTGTACCATTGGGCAGTAAACTGGGGCTGCAGTTAGGCATAAGGGCATGCAATTGACCTTGCTTTGTTCAGTTGATATTGAGCTTCTTAGAGTTCTGGTGGTACTTTGGCAGGTAATGACCTGGGGATCATTACGAAGTTACTGTTGGTAGTTAAGATAAGTGAGGATTTGTTTAATTTACAGAGGTTATACAAGGGTACGGGTATTACTTTGGCAATGGAGAGAGCTCATCAGTTTAATTTTTAGCTGCTTAGATAATTGGCTGCTTTGGGTATTTATATGATTGGGTTTGGAGAGGTTGATGAAAAGGATCCAGTTTGGTTGAAAGAGGATGGAGTACATTGAATGAGGGTAGCTTCGTCTCTTTTTAATATGATAAGTAAAATAAGCGAGCTGAGGTAGGGATGCTGCTTATTTGGTCATGGTGAGCAAGGTCACACTGCCCTAGGTAATGTTTATGCTGTGATTAATAACAGTTATATGGATGTTTATGCTGTGATTAATAACAGTTATATGGATGTTTATGCTGGGATTCATAAATAATATTGGTCAATAAAGTTATGTTTATGGAAGTTTAATAAAGGTTGCAAAGCGTCATTCTGTGTGATGTGTTTATTGAGGGGGACCGGGACAAGTGTAGATGAATAGTCGTTGTCAAATCTTATTAAGGAGTCCTTGTATTTAATGGGTGAGTTTGTCCAAACAGTTTTCAATACAAAAATCTCACAATTATGGACCTCAGATTAGTAGTTGGTTTATTAGAAGATGAAAAGATCATCAATGACCTGTGTTCTCTCTCAGTTTCATATGAGAGAGATTCTAGTAGGTTTAAAATATGAGGGAGGCAAGATGTTAAAAACGTAAACATATTGTTACCTTCAGTCTTCTCATGTAGTCCATAAATGCGTAAATTATTTCTTCTGAACCTATTTTCAAGGTCATCGAGTTTGTTCAGTACAGTATTTTGTTTTAATAAAAACTCAGTTTGATGTTCTTCTTCAGTGACTCTGCCCTCTAGGTCTTTTAGTGTCTCCTCCATGCTGGATATTTGAATTTTATACTGAATAATTATTTCTTGTAGTTGTTCCATCTGCTTTGAACATTTTTCTTTGAAAGAATCATGTTTGTTGTCGAGTTTTATTTATTTTGTTTTATTTATTTATTTTACATTTGTTGACCGGGCTAGTCTAGCTGGAGATATTTCCATTTTCAGTAGAGACCTGAGGAGAAAAGCTCTGCAGAAGTACAAATTAATACATATGTAAAAAATCAACATACATAACAAGAAAAACAATTAGTACATAGGTTAGTAATAGCAAAAACAGCAAAATTCTTCAAAACTCTTCAAATAAATTAGTACAACAAGAAAGAGTTACTACCACACACAGAGAAATTCAAACAACATTATACAGGATAAAAATTCTTATAGATAAGGATACAAAAATAAGAGGAAATAAAAGTACAGTAATAAGAATTAGGTAAGGAATAGGATGGGTTAGATGAGAAGAGAGCACGTTAAGATAATTAACAGGTAAGGAAGCAAGGCGAAGGTGAGAGGGGAGAAGAGAGAGCTAGGTGGAAAAAAAGAGTGAAACAAGAAATGAGAGAGATAGTTTTAGGTAAGTAGTAGTAATAGAAAATTAATCGGGTTTACAACATGAACAAAGCCAGTGATTCTGGAAGTGTAGTTTAATATTTTGTTTGAAGAGAGGTAAAGAGGAAATCATTGTTATGTTTGTAGGTAACATATTCCATTTTATACCTACAGAATTGGTGAATAGGGAGTCACCAGCAGTGTTATTAGATTTTACAGACCTAGTCAAGAGTTTACTAGAAGAGCGGAGACAGTTTAGGTTGTTATAGGGGATTATGAGTTGGGAGAGTATAGGAGTGTTGTTTGGATGGTACAATATTTTATGGGCTAAAATGAGTTGATGGAAAGCAAGAAAGTTTTGAATTTCTAGCTAGCCAAGTTGTTTCAGGTTAAGACAATGATGGGTTCTGTAGGGGTTACTAGTAGCAAAGCGGGCAATGTTATTATAGCAGGTAGCCAATTTGTTAAGGTTGTTTTTCTTGAGGTTGGTAAAGATGGGTGAAGCATAAAGAAGAGTAGAAATAAGATGGGAGTGAGCAATCCTAGTTCTAGTAGTTGGTGTAAGAAATGGTCTAATTCGATACAAGGATCCTATTTTTCTGTTGACTAGTTTTATGGAGTTGTTAATATGTTGGTCGAAAGAGAGATTATTATCGATGGTAATACCTAACAGTTTAGTTGTAGAGTCAGGTGAGATGACAGTGGCACTGTTGGAGGAGATAGTGAAGTTTAAGGGGGAAGTCCTGGAAGTGGGGGTAAAGAGAAGAAGTTTAGTTTTTTTAGCATTTAGTAAGAGGAGTCGACTGGAGAACCATGTTTCTACGGTATTAAAGCCTTTTTGCGTAAGAGAGATGAGTTCAGGAGTAGAAGATGCTGAGCAGATGAGTGTAGAATCATCGGCATATTGAATGCATGTTGCTTGAGGGATTATTGTTTGAAGATCATTAATGAAGAGGGAAAAAAGAAGTGGGCCAAGGATAGAGCCTTGTGGAACTCCGATAGAAACAGGCAGAAAAAAAGAAATGTGGTTATCCCAGAGAACTGCCTGTTTTCTATTTGTGAGATAGGAATTAAACCATTTAATGGTTGGGGAATCAAAAGAGAGAGATTCAAGAGTCTTAATTAATAAACTGTGGTTGACCATATCGAATGCTTTAGAGAGGTCAATGAAAATGGCAGAAGAGAGTAAGTTGTTGTTACAGTTCTGATTAATAGTGTCTACAAAGGAAAGCAAGGCAGTAGTTGTACTATGATGTGGTCTAAAGCCATGTTGACAGTTTGCTATAATGCTATGAAGAGAGAGATATTGTAAAAGTTGATGATGGATACATTTCTCCATAATTTTAGCTAAGGGTGAGAGGAGAGCAATAGGTCTATAGTTAGAATAGTCAGTGGAGTTTCCACCTTTATGAAGTGGAATAATATGAGAGGCCTTCCAGATATCAGGGATGATTTCTTCTTTGATGGTCCTATTTATGAGAATAGATATAGGGTATGAGATGACCTTGGCAGCCTTTTGAAGAAATAGTGAAGGGAGCTTGTCAGCAGAGGGGGTGCAAGGTTTTAGTTTAAGAAGGAGTCTGTAAATGTAAGATGTAGAGATAGGTTGTAAAGAGAATTTAAAGGAAGAGTTAGTTAGCTTACTTGGTAGGCAGAAGTTGTCGGCATTTAGTTGTTTCGCTAAGGCTTGTATAGTTTCAGTGAAGAAAGAGTTAAAAGCATCTGCAGTTTGTTGAGGGGTATCAGGGTCAGCATTAATTGGGGAAGGTGTTTTAGAGGTTCCTGGGGAGAGAAGTTTATTGACTGAGGACCAAAAGAGTTTAGAGTTATTAAGATGATTTTGTTGTAGTTTGAGGTAGTATTTCTTTTTGTCAGATATTACTGCCTTTTTAGTTAAATTTCTCAGCTGACGGAAGTGTAGAAAATCAGGGTTATTTCTGTGGGATCGCCATGAGGCCCAGACTTTATTTCTAGTAAGAATAAGTTTTTTTGTTTCAGGGGAGAGCCAAGGGGCTGAATTAGATTTCATTCTAATAATGCGTTCGGGAGCATGTTTATCAAGAATGGATAGAAAAGTTGTGTTAAAATAGAGTACTGCATTTTCAAGAGGAAGAGTTTTTAAGGAGTTCCAGTTACATGCACCAAGTTCAGTCTGAAACAGGTCTGGATTAAAATGTTTGATGGTACGTAATTTTCTTATGGTGTGGGGAATAACACAATCAGCCTTTTCCCTTGTTATGAAAGTTAAAGAGTGATCACTAACATCATCAGGCAAGGTTCCTGTTTTGTAGTTATGTTCAACTCTGTTTATAAGTATCCAGTCTAGAATGCTTTCTCTATTACTATGTTTATTGAGCCTAGTAGTTGAAGTAATAGTTTGGGTAAAACTATGAAGGTTGATATGAGATGAGGGGTTTTCAGCATCAATGCTATTCCAGTCTATGTTAAGGTTGCCTAATATAATGGTTTCTTGAGGATAAGTGGCAGATACCCAACTAAGATAATTTTCTAGGATAGGTATATTGTTACCAGGTGGCAGGTATACACAGATGATATAAAGGGATTTTTTGGAATTTAATTGAAGTTTAGCAATAATGGCTTCTATCTTGTTATCTTGAGTTGGAGAGATTGGAAGGGTAGTAATATTCAGCTGATTTTTAAAGAGAATTGCAACACCACCACCTTTGTGGTTGGGACGGTCGAGTCTTACTATATTGTAGCCTTGTGGAATAATTTCAGTGTCTTTAGTGGTAGGTTTTAGCCAGGTCTCTGAGAGGCAGAGAATATCAAATTAGTGTATATGAAGGAGGGCATGTAGGTATGGTACTTTGTTGTTTAAGCTTTGGATATTAAGATGGCCTATTAAGAAGGTGTTATTAAGTTTAGGTACAGACACTAGTGGAGAAAGGAAAGTAGGACCAGGGTTAGGGTGGATGTCTCCATCTAGAAGAGAAGGATTAGTAGGTTTGTGTATGAGTTTAATGTTTAGAAGGGATTGTATTTTAGTTTTGTTCTCTGATGGTACGACATAGTTGAGGTGTGAGAGTCTGTGGAATTTAGGTAAGTGATAATTAGGGGTAGAAGGAATATATGGGTATGGGATTGGTGGATAGAGAAATGTTAAAGTGTGTTTGTTAGGATGGAAGTGTTGGACATAAAGTGGTTTTTCATAGAAGGACAGTAGGTAAACTGAGCATAGGGTTGAAAAAAGTAGGAGTGAGAATAAAAGGTGGGTAGTTAGGTAGGAAGTCATCATGAGAGGAGTAGGAATAAAAGAGGAGGGTGTGAGAATGTATAAGTGGAGAGAGTAGAGAGGGATATACTACCTAAGAGTTAAAAATAGAACTAGGAGGGGAGAGGAGGAAACAGAGAAGAGGAGTTAAGTGAGGGGTAGTTATAATAGGAGGGGTAAGTGTAAGTAAGATAAGAGAGAAGAGTATGGAAGTGAGTGGGAGTGTAAGGAGGAGAAGGGGGTGAGAGTGCGAGTGGGAGGAGTAGGAGTGGAAGGAGCAAGATTGGAGGGTTAGGAAGGGGGGTGTGTCCAGAGAACTATAAGGTTAGGACACCTGGGGGTGGGTGGGAAATGGGGGTAGGAAGAGGAGCGGAGTGAGCACGCAGGGCGAACGGAGTGGGTAGAAACAACCAAAGGTGGGCTAGAAAGGAGACTATCAGAAAAGCAAGTAGGTATGGCAGAAGCAAAAAGTGTAAAAAGGAAGGGCTAAGAAAGAAGTCAAATAAGCACCAGTGGGATGAAAAGAGTTGAAGAGGATTAGGACAGTATTTGATACAGTAGGAGGAAAGAAGAAAAAGGTGAAAGTGTAGCAGGTAAAGGATGGGCAGGTTACAGGAGTAAGAAACACTACTGTTAGCAGGGAGATAGACAACAAGGTCTGTGGAGGGACTAAGGGAGGTCAGAATGCCAAAAAAATGACCTTGCAGACTAAAAAGTCAGAGGCAGAAGGAGCAGCAGAGAAGTAACAGAGAGAGGAGAGTGCCACTTAGTGGATAGTGTAGGTAGTGGAAGTGAGAAAGGGGCAGCTGATATGGGACAGCGAAGAGTTATAGGGAGTAAGAGTAACGAAATAAGAGCCAGAAAAGAGAAGGGTTTAAAGGGGTAGTAGAGGATTAGGAAAGAAGAGGTACTGGCTACTAGGCTCACAGACGCAGGCAACTAAAGGACTCTTCAGGTTAACCTAATAGGAGGCTATAAATCAACAGAACCAAGCCCAGGACCTACTTTCCGTTCCTTGGATGGGGAGAATATAGGAAACCAGCAAACTTTCAATCACTGCAGGCAGGGCCAAGTTCGTCCGACACCAGTGAGACGTAAGGTAGGACAGGAATCAAAAGAGATTATGCTAGAACTTTTCTGTTCCTTGGATGGGGAGAATATAGGAAACCAGCAAACTTTCAATCACTGCAGGCAGGGCCAAGTTCGTCCGACACCAGTAAGACGTAAGGTAGGACAGGAATCAAAAGAGATTATGCTAGAACTTTTCCGTTCCTTGGATGGGGAGAATATAGGAAACCAGCAAACTTTCAATCACTGCAGGCAGGGTCAAGTTCGTCCGACACCAGTAAGACGTAAGGTAGGACAGGAATCAAAAGAGATTATGCTAGAACTTTTCCGTTCCTTGGATGGGGAGAATATAGGAAACCAGCAAACTTTCAATCACTGCAGGCAGGGCCAAGTTCGTCCGACACCAGTAAGACGAGTTTAATCGAAATATCTTGAATACTGGAGAGTAAAGATTGTAATTCCTTTTAAACTGAGGGAGTCCTGCACATTATTTATTCTAGAATAACTCATTCTGAAGAAATGTAAGGAGAGTGTCCTTCCAGCTTAGAATTTAAGATAATATAGGAATAACAACCCAATGTAGTCTTCCAAATACTTCAATAACAGTTAAACTTTAAAAATAATCTGTCAGATACAGCAGATAACTAATATTTCTTGTCAGAAATTTAAGTAAGATAGCCAAGGTAAGAAAAAGTGCTGATAGCCTGCCACCATCTTGGTCACACCCCCAAGGATGCTTTGTTAAGGCTTTCTGATGTCTACCTGTCTGACTTCCATAGAAGTGCATATCAGACCAAATAAAACAACCATTTTTTTCTTGATAGGTGTGGCTTTCTTTTTTAAATGCTGCAGTGTATACAAAGTGACAGAAATGGTAGTCCTGCTATAAATTTTTATCAACTTCTTTATTTGTTTTGCAGGTGGGGGGACTGCACTAAGTTCTGTATATTCATATGAATTCTTACTTTTCACATGTTTTGTATATGATGAATGAATGCATTCATGTATGTTTTTTGTGTTTAACAATTATTTATTTTTGTACTTATGGATTTCTTCTTTCCTATTATATTTCCTTTCATACAGGGCTATAGTGCCCATGATATCTACATCCCGTAAACTACCTAATATGGACATGGATAATGATGCGATCATTTAGGGCCTATGCTACCATGGGTCAAGTAATCCCACGACTATATCTGGGTGCAGGGGGTGAATAATGTTAATGCAGTGGGAGTCCGTGGACATACATATTCCAATTAAGACATAGGGTCAGAGATATGATCACAGCGGCCAGACATTCAATTGCCCATGAACATATGGCTACAGGAGATGGTCCTCCTAAGAAGTCACCACTGACCAAAACAGAGGAGTTCCTCTCCACTGTCAGAGATCCAGACAGCTCAGTATAGGGTTCACACAGAATCCTTGATGTTGGGGCTGACATTTGGGATTTGTGTCTACTGCAGAAATTCCAGATATGTTATTTAAACAAATAATTGTCATTGCATACATATATGTATGTCATATGTATACATACATATACATAGAGAGAAACAGACAGAGACAAGGGGGGGTAGAAGAGACGTAGACAGAGAGGAAGAAGGAGGGTGGAATGAGGGCAGAATGTCTAGTGAACAATGACAATTTCTGTGAGATATATCTTATTCTTCAGCTGTAAAGGCAGTTGTCTTTTGTTTCTTCTGTCATTTCCTTGGCTATGTTTGTCATCCCTGTTTCATCTCAATTGCTTATACATGGGGACATCTGGGTCTGCCATTACATGACCACCTGCACATGATAAGTGATTCTACTGTATTTTTGTTAATAACCAAAAGGTAGATGTTTCTGTAAATTAAAGTTATTTAATTTCATTGCATCATCATCTTTTAAGTTGCGAGATACATTTCACACAACATAGGACTGATCATTGTTTATTTATTTTTATCTATCTATTTCCCGGTTAACAAATGATAAATAAATAAATAAATAAAATTTTATTTATTTTTGCTTAATTGTTATCATAGCTGGTCCTGCGAATGGCACTGTGGAACTCCTGCCACCTGATGTCAGAGTACCAGTAGCCTCTGATGATGATTGGGGTGATGAAGAGGCACAGTCTGGAGAGGCAGAGGGTCAGTCTGACATTGAGGTCATGTCTCTAACATCTCCTACCCTTATTACACAATCCGAATGACTATGCATACCCATGATACAGAGACCTCAAACATGGCACAGGTTGAGGGTGACATAGCTGATCAGGGCAGCTTGGTTACTCCAGTTGCAAAACTGGTTGATTTTCCTCATAGCCATTTTGAGGGTGAGGTGGCACACATGCATGTTGTTAGAGGTGCTCGGAGGAGGCGAGCTGTCCACCTTACTCCTAATGTTGGAGTGTTAGTAGGTGCCATACAATATATGTTTAGGGCCATCACAGAGGCACAAGCATGTTCTTCAAGGGGCTGAGAATAGACAGTACAAGTACTGACATTGTGCATTTTGACTTGCAGGACTGCCTACCTGAACCATGACTCCTTGGACAGAATGACTGAGACACTGGATTGGGCAGTGTTTGTAATGAAATGTCTGCTAGGGGAAGGTCGGCATCCATGTGGCTGTAGAGCTGCTACATCATCCAGTGTTAGCCAATGTTGCTGTAAAAAATCCCACTGCTCCATCAGTGATTGCGGTGTTGGCACTCAGATGTGGTAGGCCATGTGGTCTTGGTCATTGCCATAGTTGTGATGGCAGCTCTTTTAGCAGACATCACTCACAGTAAGGCAGCACCCAAAATTCTAGCCAGGATCATGGAATTAGCAGTGCAATTTCTGGCAAAAGTAGGTCTTGTGGTTGGGGGTGACGACATTGAATTGACTACCCAACCATGCATGGCTCTTACCTGCTGGAGATAGCAGGACATAATGCTAGCAAAGTGCTTGATTTTGTTCATACAGACACACACACACATTCTATAAATACTTGTCCGTACCACCAGACACACATGCACTCTATTTTTCTAAGCAGTAGTGTTGACTGCCAAGTGTATCTTGCTACTGGCTATGTAAATTGGATACTTAAAGAATACATTTTTTGTTTTACTTGCATGCACTCACTTCTTTGGTGTCAGGCTTGACTCCTGTTCCTTCTCCCCACCCTGAACAAATGATCAAAACTGTGCCTTGAACTTTGCACATTTCTTTGTGACTTTGAGTTGCATATATGTCTGATGCACAGAGCGAATAGCTAATGCTTACTTACTCAGAACATTCATTTAATGAAACTGCATAACAGAAAAAATGCTTTTTTCATAGTTGATAATCAGTTGTGCATGATTGCTTCTGCAAGTGTTGATCTTCACTGTATTTGTGTTACTTGTGTTACTCATGCATCCAGAGTAGATGTTTAAGTCTTGCTTATGTTACACTTGTGCAAATGATGCTACCCTTGACCTGCTCACTGATTTATATACAGTGGCCAACTGAAAAGTTTGCGGGACATTAGTGGGCAAACTCCATAGCTGTGTATTGCAAACATCAATCATAAGGTATTACTGACAGTACTGTATACCTGGAACATTTATCAGCTTTAGGACATATGATAATTTGCATAACACAGTAACCATTTATACAATTGCATTGTTTCTTCTATACAACTTCAAGACTTACCTCGGTAATCATGGATATGTGAGAAGTCTGCTTGGGGAGTTGCCTGTTGTCCGATACTAACTGAATACAACCATTACATGGTTAAGTAAAGGTTATACATTTTGTCAAGCATAATTTTTAATACTAGAATGTGCTAAGGTTATTACTCTTTATTTTAGGTATTCAGTGAGTGTGCTATCCTTTTCTGGTTAACCAGAGCCATGGCATATTGTGTGCGCATATGTTTGCCAGCAGCATCTATGGTTGGTGGTTCTCCATCAGACTCCTCATCTTTATCTGCTGGAGCTACTGGCCCTGCCTGTGGTACTGGGAGCTGTGGTCCTGCTCCTAGATGTCCTTGTTGAAGCTGTCTCCTGAGAATGATATTGTGCAACACGGAACAGTCTGTATTTTGGTACAGGTAGCTCAGTCATACTGCAGAGCATCTCCTGAGGAGTTTAGACACCAGAACCTTGATTTGAGCAAGACAAATACATTTTCTATGAGAGTTCAGGTTTGAGCATGGACATCATTGTATCTTGCTCAGTGGGGGTTATGTCGATTTCTCGTGGGTGTCATGAGCCACGGTTCCAGGCAATAACCGGCACCCCCCACTAGAAGTAGGTGTGCCACGTGTGTGAGTCTTGCAAACTGCCCGGGTTACCTGCACAGACATTCTAGATGATCCATTGGGCATTATAAACAACCTGACAGTTTATAGAGTGGTATCATTTTCTGTTGATGTACCTCCTTCCCTGTTCATGGGGGGGGCTTTTAATTTTATGTGTGCAATCTATGACCCCCCCCCCAAAACTTCAGGGAACTGTGCTATTAAATAAAATTCCTGCAAGACTCCTGCTCTTATCTCTGGAGTGTGTGAGAAACAGATATGCTCCCTTGCATGTTGTAGCATTGTATTTAGAAACTGATATAATATTCATGAAGCTGAGTTCTGAGGACACTCCTAATATATATCCCCTGTGGGTCTCTGAAATGTACCTGTCACTAATATAAGCAATGCTACACATTTCTTTGCTTCCATCGAGATGGGTCCCGCATGATTTTCATGGGGCCTCAACTTAGGGTGGCAAAGGTAGCATATTTCCTCTAGTGTTTCCCTGTCCACTTGGTATTGCTTTACAATTTCTGTGTCATGAAGGCCATGATAAGTCAAATATTACCCAAACACCCTCCCTCTTCTTGGCTGAAGTCTGGTAGCAGCAGCAGCACCTTGAATTAAAGCCTGCTATACATACATGTTAATGATGACAGCAACAACTGCTAACATCCTTTTTTTCCTAAGTATAATCATGGCTGTAATCCAAAGAGTTTTGGATTTTAGGGCAAATTATTTCACCAACTGTACGCAATTGCTTTATAGATTCCTGAAAACCTCCATCATGTTAGATCGGTTAAATAGCATGTAATTCAGCTACTTATGCTATTGTTAGTATACCTTGCTGTTTATGCTTTTTGTTGTCCCTACATTAATTTAGAGCCAGTTAATGAATACCAAATAGCAAGCTGTCATGTGTATGCCATGCCGCCTTCGTGGTAGCTGCATGTAGTGAAGCTGGTAATGAATCCGGCCCTACAAGTCTGATGGTAATTTTCATTTATTTGTAAGAGACAGAATTGTGTGTGGCACAGATTCTGATCTAATATTTGACAAAGGGCTGGATGTACATGTAGTGAATAATCTTATGGGTATATAGCATGGGTATGGTCACAAAGTAATAGAAGTTAAGGATGTACATACACCATCAATATCTGAAAAACTCAATAAAAGAATTGTCCATTTCCAGCTGTTGAATATATTGCTACTAATATGATCACTGACAATGGGTCACATACTGACAATGGAAGGTCTGAACCAAGATTATGCAAAAGTGAAAGCTGTAGTCAGTATGTAGCCTGTACTAAACTTGACTAGTCAGCTGTCTCTTCAAACTTGGCTCTACCTATCCATATTACTCATGAACTGTTATACCTTCCTTATTGACCATAATTACTATCTCCCTCTAGAATATTATGTATTGTACCCGTATGCTATATTATACCTGCATTCTGTACTGCTAGGTTGTTGTCCTTACTGAATATTCTGTGTTAACCTGTAATATGCATTGTAAATATGACTCTTGTTTACTGTTGTTTATTTGTTATGTGTTGTTTTCATTGTTCTGTCTTGGAGCTTATCTCCCCAGGCCTCTACTGAAAATGGACATTTATCCAGCTAGACTAGCCTGGTCAACAAATGTAAAATAAATAAAATAAAATAGAGATCACAAAACAAATTGACTTTTATACATTTTTTAAATGGTTCAGTATCTGTCTGTACCCATCTTAACAGAGACCATGATATCTCTGCAGCAACTACCTGAGCATGAAGCTATGTGGATTTGGTGTACAGGGTAGGACAGAGATTTGAGCTGTTAAATAAAGCAGGTTTGCCATAGAAGCTCCATCCCTAAAACTGTGATATTTGCAAACCTGTGGTTCTTCAAGTGGATACTAGGAAACTATCACTGCATGCAGTCAAGTAGCAAGAAGTCATATAGATCTAGAAAATCAACACAATCACAAGCAAGGTGAGCACTGATAGAAAACAAAAGTTGTTCATTCTCTGTGTTTTTCAAAGTTTTTATTGTTATATCTATGGAAAAATAGTTATTTTGCACTCAGATCAAAAATCAGTGCAATGCATTTTCAAGCAAAACATCACTTATTAAAGGTCCAGTTAAATTTCAAATGCTGCTGCTGAACGTTTATTAATACAATCCAAAGGTCCAATATAAACCTTGGGGATATATTCACATAGCTTATACAGTTAGCAGGGCAGACAAAATGAGGATCAGAAAGAAGGTCTGCTTGAAAAAAAATATCACTGGATAATTCTGGGACTAATAATACCCGTTGACAAAGTAAACATGCTTAAAAGATATTGTAGAAAAGACAGAAATTCAACTGTTGAAAGAAACCATCATGACTGGTTGGTCAGAGCAAATGTTTGCATTATATAGGGAAGTAGAATTTATTATGCTATGTTTCAGAAGTCTCATAAGACATGTGGCAGTGTTCAGGACTATAATCCAAATTCCTAACCATGTTATCCACTTCTTTCTTAAATAAGGTAAGATTATTTTTCATTGTAATTCTTACATGAATTGTTTTCCATAATGCCGGAATTTTCACAATAATGATTTTTTTGCCTTAAAGTTCATTTTCACTAATAGTGTTAGTAATTTTATGTGTTTATGCCTCAAGGAAATTTTATCTAATTTAGTTTTATGTTGAAACTCTCTGGTAAAAGGAATCATTAAATATCTTGTAGGCCACCAATATTTTGTCCTGAATATGGTGGTAGTGTAATGAGTAAAGGGTTAATACTTTACTTCTTTCTTTATAGGGAAAATGTTTGACACTACAGATGTTCTTTGTAAAACCTCTTTGGTACACTCAGCATAAGTGAATGATGACTTTTATTATGAGTGCAAAAATGTTGTTATACTCTAAAGTTTGAGTTATGTTGTTGTTGTTGTTGTTGTTTGTTTTTCGGCTTTTCCCGGTTAGGGGTCACCACAGCAGAACTCCGGTCTGCTAATGATTGGCCGTAGATTTTCACGAATGCCGAGGTGCCAGCTTGATGTCCAACCTTCAATGAAGACACACCCATTTACACATGTCTTTTGAATGCCCACCCAACCGTGGGGAGGACATGCAGACTCCACACAGAAGGCACTCCGAGAATCGAACTGGAGAACCTCTTGCTGTGAGGCAACAACTCTACCGCTGCACGTATGCACTATAAATCAAATTCAGGCAATTACTGTTCTTCACATGCTATTGTCAGTGGTGCAACAGGTAGAATATTTGCCTTTGGTGCAGAAGGATGTGGGTTCTATAAACAGATTGATTACTGACACTGCAGAGCAGCAAAAGTAGGGTGCTACACTCCTGAATGTGCCATGAGACGTTAAACTGAGATCCCATTTACTTGAGATGGCAGTGCAATACCTCAGGTAGATGCATAAGATCGTACCTATTGAAAAAAGTAGGGGAAATCCCCAATGCCCTGGCCAAATTTCCCTGAGAATAAATATCATCTTGAAAAGAGGTTACTAACCTAATTCGACTAACCAGGTTAGCAAAGGATAAGCGAGTACTGCTAAAATTTGTTAACATTGCTCTCAGCTGTCGCAGACCTCTATATTTAATCAAATCAACATGTTTGCTAAAGGAGAAATTATTAGTGATCAGAATTCCCATGTCTTTCAACAACATTCAAAACAGAGAGAAATATATGGATGATTAATTTGAGGCTTACCAAAGTACATTACAGAACATTTTTTGTCTGTTATGTTTTAAACCAGTAGACTCATATCATATGTTGAATTATAACTGTGGTCAGTCAGCAAGCAACTACATGAACTATATTGTATTCTAGGGATTAATGACAACTTTAGTCACAGCACTGAATATCATCAGGCAGGGAGAGAAAAAAATGAGGAAAGATTTTTTTCATGTGATCCATGACTGCCGCTTATGCCAGCCAAAGTCATTATCCATGCACAAATAATGCAATAAGACACATGAATCACACATTTAAGTATTGCCAAGTATCAAGAAAGAGTGAGAAATGTTTCATATTTTTCTAATCTTAACTTTGACATCTGTGCAGCTGTTCATAAACAACATGCAAGAGAAGTAATGATTTCTGCAAGTATCCAATGAAATAAAATGGAAATTATCAAGTAGAAATATTATAATTTTCTATTGAATGTAGACTATTGTAGATATCTTAAAGTTAGGCAGCAGAAAGTCACACCTGGTCTTAGTGTATTAATGTTATCAAAATTGTTTTCAAAATATAGTACTCCCCCAAAACGTTATTTCTGATCATGATTCTCAACTTTCAGACAGGCAAGGATTTTAGAGTTTTGCTAACAAAAGGAAATGTAAGCATGATACCTTAAATCCATGCCATCCTCAGAGTAACGGGCAAATAGAGAGGACAAGTACAAACCCTTAAAGATGGAACAACAAAATGTCCCGTCTTAAAATCTATATTGCAGGTTTACAGGAGAGATATTTGCCACTTCAAGGTATAGTGTTAAAACTATTTCTTACCATCTCATTTATTAATGGGAAGGGGACTAAAATCTAAACTGTGTATTACAACCAGAGAACTAGAGTAATGTGCATGAGTCATAAAAAGAAAGTCAAATGAGGCAAGCATTTTACAATGCTAGACATGCAGAAAATGTACCAGTCTTAAGGAAGGAAGACGGTGCAAATGCCCTTCCAGAATACATAGAATTTGTCAAGTATATACAAGAACTAGATGCAAGGTACTGTAATTTATTTTTTTCTTCAAATGTTTTATTGAATTTTCCATGAAAAAGAGACAACAAATTGACAAAAGTATTTGCATTCTAATACAAAAGTAATTAACTAAGAGAGAGAAAAATTATTTACAATATGTAGTTGTTGCCTCACAGCAAGAGGTTCTCCTGTTCGATTCTCGGCTGGAGTGCCTTCTGTGTGGAGTCTGCATGTCCACCCCACGGTCGAGTGGCCTCCGAAAGACATGCATGAACGGATGTGCTTTCACTGAAGGGTGGGCGTCGGGCTGACAACTCGGCACCATAAAAATCGACTGCCAATCATTAGCAGACCAGAGTTCCGCTGTGGCGACCCCTAACCGGGAAAAGCCAAAAGGACAAACAACAACAAAGGCCTGAAGTAGAATTGCCGATCACAAGTAAAAATAGACAAGTTTAATTAGTGTGAATGTCATTTCAGAAAGAGTTGTGATCAATTTGAAGAGTCTCAATAAGTGATAAAACTTTTATCCAAAGGTTGTTAACAAAGGTCTTCAAATAAATTTTAAGTTCTTTAGTCTTAGTTTCCTTGATTGCCAGTTCTTTCACTGAAGACAAGAAATCTTCAAGAGTTGGCAAACAATTATTTTTCCATCTTCTGGTGATGCATTTTCTGGCGAAAACAAGTACTGACCACAATAAATATGACTTTTTTTATTCAGAGAGTAACCTTCATTTACACTGAAAAAAAAAATAATTTGGAAATTGAAAAAGAATCAGTGAATAAGGCTTTGAGAAAATCATCTCTACTGTTCCAATAACCTTTTAACTTGGGACAATCATAAAAGGTGTGTATCCAATCAGCTTTAGTATGTTCTGTGCATCTCCAGCAAGATGTGTTAGAATTATTATTAAATTTAATTATTTTATTTGGTGTCAGAAATGCCCTATGAAGATATTTCCAGGTGAAAATACTCCGGTGTGTATAGATTGTGAAGTATGTTTTCATCTTGTGAGAAATTAGAAGAATAACCTCTAAATATAAAATTCCAATATTTCTGATTTATGATAGTCTTATAAACAATTAACATGTTATATAGTTTTGAAATAATATTGTCTGTGGTAAAACTGTTATACAAAATTTCACATATGAAAGTTATCATCCTTGGTCTTTTCTAGTAAGATGAATTCTTAAGCATTCTACATAAATCTTGAGAATAAGTTAAGATACTTTGTAGAATTAATGCGTTCTAAGGAAGCAAATCATACTCTTTCACAAGAATTTGAGAGTCTAAAGCTTTAACATCATTTATGCAGTGATGCTAGCATATACAATTCTTAGCTTCCCAGTCATCTAGAACATTAAGATGTATTTTATCAGGAAAATCTCTTGTGATTTTAAAGAGGGTTAATAGCTTAAATCAAGTCCTAATATCTGCATCAGATTTAACAAACTTTCTAAAAGAACTAAAAAAAAAATGATTTAGTGAATTTAATTTTGTGCGCTTAGCAATATTGTGATGAATAATATGACATAAGAAGTACCAGAACTTATTAGAATCATTATTTACTTGAAGTCTGGCTAAAGAGGTGTTTTTAATAATTAGTAATGCAAAATGTAGTGCTTTCAAGATAAAGTGATAACTTGGATCAATCCAGTTTAGAATAACTTTAAATACAAATGCATTAATGTATGTTTCAGTGTCAGGAAACTTGATTCCTCCTTGATCCCAAGGCCTAATGTACTGATGAAAGGCTATTCTGTTACTTTGGGGAACCAAAGGAATTTCTATTTATTGGGGATAATTCAATAAGTTCTACATGGAGTGATTCTCGGTGTAGGAATAGTGGTGCAGCATGAACACGGAGTCGGCAGAGCGATCCAGGAAACAAGGCTGGTGGCGTGCACATGCCTCACAGCACTGTCCGGACATGGAGGCGACCGCATAATGCAAATCACCTAATTTGCTGGTGCAAACCATGCAAATGAGGTGAATTTGCAATACAGGAAGCAGACAGGCATCCATGTAGGAGCAGTGTCTACAGGAGAAATGTATGCAGTTAGTAACCGTGTACTGGAATGTAAAAATAAAAAAAGGGGCTGTGACTACTCAAATAAAAGCATGTATTAGGTGCAGTAGGCATGCCAGTGGCCAAAACTGTCACCATTGGTATTTAAAACTGATGCAATTAATGAGAAATCAAAGTTTTTTTTTTTTTACTACATATAGGTTCATAGGTTCACAGGTAGGTACTAGGCTATCGGCTCAAGGGCCTACATAAGCCTAGCCAACAAGGTTCCCTGGCTTATGCCACCCAAGAAAGTTATTTTCCTGTGCCACTGTCGAGCAGAGACACAGAAGTGATCCCCAGGGTGTATTTCCTATTTCCCATCCACTCATCAAGATTTTTCTTGAAGAGGGCTAATAAAGAACTTTGCTTGACATAGATGGGTAGCCTGTTCCAAAGTATGGGAAGTCTCTGGGACAGGAATCTATCCCTCCAGCATGTCCTGTTTATTGTGGTGATAAGGTTTAGGTCCCTAGAGCATGTAGCTTAGAGGGATTGGGATTTCTTTAGGTGTAGCATGTCCAACAGCTCTGGGTTTGACATAGCTTTATATGTTAGGCAGAGATCACCTCGGATTAGGCGATATGCTACGGAGTAAAGCTGGAGTTTTTTGAGGTGGTTAGTGTAGGGCATTTGCTTGAGGCCAGTAATCCTCTTTGTGAGGTACTTCTATGGCCTTTCCGGCTGCTGCAGATGTCTTGTGAGGTACATTCCAAAAGGGGTGTTGTACTCTATAATGGGTCTAATGAGTGTCAAATAGAGGGGAACAATGACCTCTTTTTTTCCTGGATGAGAACCCTTTTATGATGAGGTGTGCCACGTAGAAGGACTTCCTGACTACTGTGGCGATGTGTATATCAAAGGAGAAACTATTGTCCACCTGGGTCCCAAGGTCTCTTATCACACATTCACGGTTAAGTAGATTGCTGCCTATGTGGTAGTTCATGGGTACAGAGTTTTTACCAAAGGGGATGACACCACACTTTTTGGCATTGAGCTTGAGGCCATGGCTCTGACACCAGGCATCTGTCTCAGCGAGGCCCTTTTGTAGGATGTCCACATCATTTGGGGACTTGAATATGGCTCCTAGTTTGCAGTCATCTGTGAACTTCATTAGCCAGAGGCCTTCTGTGTTAGCCTGTACTTCAGAGAAGTAGATACCAAACAGGAGAGGTCCCAGGACGGAACCCTGTGGTACTCCACTTGTCACTGCTTTGAGGTCAGATTTGGAGTCTGCAACTTTTACAGTATGGGTTCTGTCAGTTAGCCAGTTGGCAACCCATCTTGTGATGTAGGGATTTATACCTAATTTAGTGTTTTTAGCTATAATTCCAGAATGGGGGATGGTGTCGAAAGCCTTGGTGAGGTCAAGATAGGCTGTGTGAACCACCTTACCCTCATCTACAGCTTTGGTGACTGCCTCAAAGAAGTCAATCAGGTTCAGGAGGCATGATCTGAATTTCACAAACCCGAACTGGGTGGGATCCAGAGTTCGGCGGTTACCAATGTCTTTTTTTATGAGTTCCATAATGATATGTTCCATGGCCTTGCAGACCAGGCTCATCAGGTCGATAGTTCCCAGGATCAGTGGTGGTTCCCCCTTTGTGGAGTGGGATTACTGTTGCTGTGCGCCATTCAGTGGGCACAAAGCCTGATGTGAGGTTGATATTGAACATGGTGCTTAAGTGGGGAGCCAGTTTGTTCTGAAGTTTGTGTAAAACACATCCTGGGATGTTGTCCGGTCCCATGGATGTTGTATTTTTGGCTTTAGAGAGTGCAGCTTTTAACTGCATAGTTGTGATTACAGGGACTCTGCATTCTTCCTGTATAGATATGGGCCCTTTAGGGGGTTGGGGGTAAAGTTAGCATTGAACCTATCTGCCAAGATGTTGGCAATATCAGTTGATTCTGTAATTTTCATGCCTTTGTGCTGTAACTCAGAGCAGACTGGGTGTTGCCATCGAGATTCTTGACATAGCTATAGAATGCTTTGTGGTTGTCCTTAGAATTAGTGGTGATTTTGTTTTCGTAGCTAGCTTTGGAGGATCTTATAAGGGATCTTAGCTTCTTACTGAGGCAGACCAGGGAGTTCCTCCACTCATGGGATTTTACTCACTTTTGCAACAGTTTCTTCCTTCTGTTGTATAGTTTGTTTATGGCAGGGGACCACCAGATTGGCTTCCTTTTTTTGGAGGATAGCGTCTTGGTTCTGTTTAGGATAGCACGATCCATGCACTCGTGTAAGTGCTTATAGAGTGCATTTGTGTAGGATTCAGCAGTTGTAACTGTATTGTCCATCTGCATGGGTGTCATGAAGTTCACCACTTCTGTCTTAAGAAGCATGAAGTTGGCTTTGGAGAAATTTTTTACCTTGGTTTCCTTAATGGGGGGTGGGGGTGTAATGTGGATATCAAGGGTGATTAGCTTATGGTCGGATCGGACCAACAAGGAGTTGACTTCAGGTTTGGAACACCGGTCACTCATGTTGGTAATGACTAGGTCTAGGATATTGTTGCCCCTGGTTGGGGTGTAGATAAGTTGATCCAGTGCATTGAAGTTTATGAATTCCAGAAAGCATTGAGCTAAGGAGTTGGTACACAAGTAGTTTTCCCAGTTAATGGTGGGTTAGTTGAAGTCGCCCATTATTAGGGTGTTTGGTTGAACCCTAATATTTTCCAGTACATCAAGAAAAGAGGAGTGGGAATCCTGGGGCATGGTGGGGGATCTGTAGCAAGCTACAATTTGGATTGCAGTTTTGCCCAGAGTTAGTTGCACTTGGATAACCTCGGATGCCTTATGCTCAGCAACTAGGCTGGTGGTGTGGATATCCTTAATGAATATGGACACACCTCCGCCTTTGGTGTTTCGGTCCAGGTTACATGGCCGAAAAGTGTGGTATGAGTTATAGCCAAGTAGTGCAGAGGTGCTCTCTGGAGCCTTGAACCAGGTCTCAGTCACTGCACAGATATCGATGTTCTCCATTTTAAGGAGTGCCTCAACTGAGTGCATTTTGAGATTTAGACTTCTAGCATTGAGTAGCATTACTCTCAGTTTTTGCTTGCCTGTCCCTGTTACGGTGGTGAATTTGTTATTTGAACTTTGCCTAAAAATGGCACTATAGGGGCAGCAAGAGCCTTAGCCAGTATCAGCGTGGCCCTTTTGTAGGATGTCCACATCATTTGGGGACTTGAATTGACCCTACAAGCACACACAAGGCTTTCAACACCACCCCCCATTCTGGAATTATAGCTAAAAACACTAAACTAGGTATAAATCCCTACATCACAAGATGGGTTGCCAACTGGCTCACTGACAGAACCAACACTGTAAAAGTTACAGACTCCAAATCTGACCTCAAAGCAGTGACAAGTGGAATCCCAGGGGTGACAAGTGCAGGCCATGTGTGGCAAAGCATCGTGGTCTGTCAACCATGTCAACCCAAGCAGACAGATACTGAATCCCATTAGAATGACACCAGAAGCTTAGCCAATTGTTGAAGTCAATCATTTTGTCCTTGTACTGCAATATAATTTGGGGCAATAGCAGAATGCTACTCAGGGCTAGGGTCATCCCTGCCTGGGCTACAAGATTGGAGAGCTCTTCCATGTCTCTTTTCATGTAGTCCAGGGAGATACACCTCAGGTCATTCACACCAACATGGACAATGACAGAGTCATATTTGTACTTGTTGTGGAGTGACCTGAGTGCATGGGTTATGTAGCGGATCCTGACACCTGACAGGCAGCTGACAGTAACCTTCTCCTTGTTTAGCCTGGTGAGTGGGGCATCAGTGTGCCTGACTATAGAGTCACCTATGACTAGTGTATTGGGTGCATTGTTGTGCCTTATTGGCTGTGGTTGAGTGGTTCACGGAGTCTGTGGGCTATGTGTCATTTGGTTTGTGTTGGAGGATGGAGGTTGCTTGTGTTTCTGCTTTGGAGGTCTCTGTTGCTTAGACAGATTATTATTTAGCACCTCTGTGAATGTTTTTGTGTTACTATGTGTGGATTTTGGTGGTGTAGATTTTGGTGGTGTAGATATGACACATTTAAGTGGCATGCAGCGACACACAAACATTATAGATCATAGAATAAACATTTAAATAGGAAAATATGATATATAAAGCTATACTGAAGTTCTTCATTATACTGGCTAGTAGGCAGAGTTATACAATGGCAGGTTATAATGGTTGCTAAGGACATAGGCTCTGGTGTAGTGCAGTAACTAGGGTATACGTAATTAGGTGTATGTAAATGAGCTAAGTTTACTGAATAGCAAAATGGACCACCATGTCCGCAAGTACCTAACCATATAGGGGCTACAACTTGGTAGTGTAGGCAGAAGAGGCAGATAACATGAAACGGGTGTGTGTCAGGGTTTGTGTAAGCACATTGGAGCTCAGTGACTCCTGTTTGTGCTCAGCTAAGCATAGCTAAGCAGGGGTGTATATCTGTGGCTGCTAAGCTGTGCTTAGCTGGTTAAAGAAATGCTGACCATGCTCGTGTACAGGGGAAGGCCCTTTCTGCTCAGCAATGTTTACACTAGCTCCACGGGTTTGCACGGAGCACCACGGGGCTTAAAGGTGGAGGAAATTGAAAAATAAATAAATAAAAGGAAATAGTTGACAAAAGGCAATTAACTATAAATAACTAATAAGCCATCTTCCACACACAATGGTCCATTCTAACTCCTCAATAATGTAGCTGGCAGGTGTAATATATCATAGTCAGCCAATCACACAGGCAGCATCTGCAGCATGCCAGTATAAAATATGCATACAATATTTCAATCTGATTTTCCCACATACTCAGCACCATTGGAGTACACACTTGGGAATTTTAACTGACAAAATGATAGGGGCTTTGCTACATCTCTACATGCTACATGCTGAGGGCAGTGATGAGGATAATGCTGACAACTGACCCAGACTGAGGAGGAGAAGAATATTCAGACCCAGGGCAACCTTTTAGGGGCTACATGAGCTGGAGATAGTACAGCACTAGAAGGTGGACAGGGACATATTACAGAAACTCACCGAGCTTTGCTGCCCTCACCTCAACCCAGAGCCAAAATAGGGGGAACCCATCCCAGTGGAAACAAAGGTATGTGTAGCCTTAAGAATACTAGCTACAGGTACTTTCCAAAGTCCTACTGGTGGCATCATGGAGCTCTCATAGGCATCTGCATCCAGGGTACTCCACCAGTTCCTGGATGTCATGCTAACACATGCCAGTGAGCACATTTATTTCACCAACACCTCTGAGAAGAGGACCACCAATATGCATCTGTTCCACCTTATAGCACACTACCCAGAGGTACTGGGTGCCATAGACTGCACTCATGTACACATCAAAGCACCACCCGGTGAAGAAGGTAAGTCTACATCAACCACAAGAGCTATCACTCTATCAACTGCCAGGTTGTATGCAATGTCCTGGAAATTATCATCAGTGTGTGTGCTGGCAGCCCTGGCAGTTATAACGACTTTCACATATGGCATGCCTCACAGCTGTACTAGGCATTTGTCAGGGGGGGACATCTCATATGGCCATCTAGTGGGGGATGCTGGTTATGCACTGAAACCGTGGATGATGACACCCATCAGAAATGCACACACCCACTGAAGAATGCCATAATGAGGCACACGGACAAACTAGGAACATCGTAGAGCATGTGTTTGGGCTGTTCAAGTCATGGTTCCGCTGTCTTGACATATCTGGTGGAGCCCTGCAGTACTCTCCAGCAACATGTGCACACATGTTCATAGTATCTGCCATGCTGCACAATATGATCCTGTGGAAACAGCTGTGGCAGGAACATCACAGGGAAGAGGCACACATCCACCCACCATTGCCAAGGTCCACACAGGCACAGTGGGACTCAGAGGATGAACCACCCTCAGCCTGTCCCTGTAGGCAGACATAGGCATGCCTGGTACACCCTGGCCTTGGCAAAGAGGCAATGCATAGCACATACACAGACACCCTAGGGACCCCAGGGACTGAAACCTCACTCCGACTCACACACACACACACACACACACACAGTAAAATGAGGCCACACACATCACACTACTTGCAACTTACCATGGATAGGCTGTGTACTGCATGCATCTGACAGAGTCACTCTGAAGCACTGTCCTCACAACTACTGCAGGCACAAGGTAAGTCACTCATTGACAACAAATGAATGGAGTAATAGACTATAGTAGCATATCTATGATATTGCTGCATGTATGCAAGGGAATGGAGTGGACTACTGGGATAGCAGCAGACAGCTGACAGCTATGTGGGACAACAGGAAATGTCTGCCAAATACTGGCTATCCCAGAATATGCAGTAGTCCCCAAGGTGCCAAAACTCATTGCAGTATATGTGGGGGACTAAGAAACTGTGGGGTCATAGGTCACATGCATGGATGTCAATGTTGAAGTCCCATACACACCTCTCAGCCTCTCACAGTAAGTCATCTGTACAAAGCCGTAAAGAAATGTGTTGCAAAGGCTCACAAATAGGGACAGTTAGGAAATATTGCTCTGACAGTGATATTTGAGCAGGTCTTGCAGTTGCATTATGTCTCTGAAGGGTAAGAAGTCTGAAGCTGAAATGTCTGTCATTACTTTCTAACGTCGGTCTTTAATGATATGCCACTATTTTCCAAGACAACCACAATACTGTGATAAATGAACTCAAAATATGAAGCAAACATCTGGACAATATGTGGATATTTTTACAATTAAGAGGTATGCCCCCGCTCCCCAGCACACCTGTGTTCCCATAGAAATGCAGTAACATTTATGTTTGTAGGGTAAAAGCAGCAGACCACACATTCCCACGGCTGTCCCAATCAACTTGCAAACTTGGGCCATGTTCACAATATGCAAGGTCAATGTGCTATGTCTGTCCATGATTAATAATGTCAGGAAGCAGACAGCACTTAATCTTGGCTGTTGTGGCTTAGTGGTCTAAGTACAGTACTGTAGTTGTCAGTGTCCATGGTTTGAGACTGGCTATGGCAGCTATTTTGCATGTCAGCTATGCCAACAGTACAAGTTGTACACACTGGCCAGAAATCAATATTTGTTACTGCAGGAAAGCTGGACAATGGAGGGACAGGAGGCTATGCATATGGACAGTACACAGCTCCAAAGTAACCTACACAGCACCTAGAAGGAGAGCAGGTTGTGACAAGTCAGTGTAGCGCCAGGTTATAAATAGCTGCCATGTGACTGTGTAAGTACTGACAAGTCAGTGGGCACCATCCATACCCCTGGAATGACAGGGTGTCACAGAATGTACACGCGTATGCCTCACATATCTGTTCTGCTTCTCATAACATTGCATTTGCCTGTCAAACTATGTGCAAAACAATAAAGTTGGATGTGAAACATCAATGAAAGACAGTTGAGAAGCAGAGGTAATACCCATAAGAAAATGCAAGGTAATATAAAAATGTTCTACCAACTGTCTATGCTTGGAAGAGCAATAGTAACACCCTGTCCCCATGTCTAGGCCTGTGTCTGACTGATACATATGGGCGTGTCCAGACATAAATCTGTAAGAATTTGACAGCTATGGCCAACATGTACTTTTATAATAACACTGCAACACAAACTGTCTGAGGAATGCAGCAGATGTAGGCGTGCAATGATGGACAACCTGCTAAACAGGTGAGGAGGGTAGAGTCTACGTCAACTGCAAGGGATATCACTCCATCAACTGGCAGGTCATGTGCAATGCCCGGGGCATTATTATCATTGTATGTACTGGCAGCCCTGGTAGTTATCATGACTCCCACATATGGCATGCCTCACAGCTGTACCAGGCATTTGCCAGGGGGGACGTCCCATACAGCCATCTAGTGGGGGATGCTGGTTATGCACTGAGAGCATGGATGATCACATCCATCAGAAATGCACACACACCCACTGAAGAATGGCATAATGAGGCACACGCACAAACTAGGAATATCGTAGAGCATGTGTTTGAGCTGCTCCAGTTATGGTTCCACTGCCTTGACATATCTGGTGGAGCCCTGCAGTACTCTCCAGACAACATGTGCACATATGTTCGTAGTATCTGACATGCTACACAATATGATCCTGTGGAAACAGCTGTGGCAGGAACATTACAGGGAAGGGGGACACAGCCCACCACCATTGCCAAGGTTCCCACAGGCACAGGGGGACACAGAGGATGAACACCCTCAGCCTGTTCCTGTAGGCAAACATAGGTGTGCCCAGTATGCCCTGGCCTTGTCAAAGAGGCAACACATAGCACCTACACTGACACCCTAGGGGCCCAGGGACAGACACCTCACTCTGACTCACATACACACAGTAAAATGAATGCCAGCCACATCACACTATCTATACCTTACCATGTATAGGCCGTGTACTGTCAGCATCTGGCAGAGTTAGCCCTGAAGCACTGTCCTCTCAACTGCTGCTGGCACAAGGTAAGTCACTCTTATTACAATAAATGAATGGGATAGTAGACTGTGGTAGCATATGTATGGTATTGCTGCATGTATGCCTAGGAATGGTGTGGGTTACCAGGATAGCAGCAGACAACGGACAGCTATGTGGGACAACAGGAACTCTCACCTAAATACTGGCTGATACACAATATGCAGTAGGCCCTAAGCCAGCAAAATCCACTGCACTATGTGAGAGACTTACAAACAGTGGAGTCAAAGGACAAATGTGTGGACATCAAATTTGGAGTCCCATACATAGCTCTAATCCTCTTAGAGCAAGAAATCTGCACAGATACATAAAGAAATGTGGGGTAAACGACCAAAACCAGGGACAAGTCATAAATATTGCACTTATAAACATAGAAAGTTGATAGAATAACAGTTGTTGCAGTGCATGAATTCTCTGAAGGTCAAGAACTATGGAACTCAAATGTCTGTCATTACTTTCTAACTTCAGTCTGTAATGAATTCACCCTTATTTGCCACACAACCACAATTTTATAAAAAATAGACCCAAAATATGAGCTAAACATCTGCACAATCTCTGAAGATGTGTAAACTTGGGAGGTATGCCCCCCTCCCCTCAACACACTTGTGTTCACATAGAACTGCAGTAACATTTATGTCTGTAAGGTGATACCAGCAGGCCACACATTCCCAGGGCTGTCACAATCAACTTGATAACTTGCCCCATTCCTACAATATGCAGGGGTAAATGTGCCATGTATGTTTGTGGTTAATAATTGCAGCAAGTAGACACCACTTACCGATGGCTGTTGTGGCTTAGTGGTGTAAGTACAGTACTGTAATTGTTAAGGTTCATGGTTTGAGACTGGCTGTGGTAGCTATTTTGCAAGTCAGCTGCACCAATGTTAGGATTTGTACACACTGGCCAAAAATTAATATTTGTTACTGCAGGAAAGCTGGATAATGGATGAGCAGGGGGCCCCACATATGGATAGTACACAGCTCGAAGTAACCTACAAAGTGCATGATACAATGGCAGGTTGTGACAAGTCAGTCGTGTGCCGGGATATAAAGGCTGCCAAGTCACTGTGCCAGTACTGACAACACGTCAGTGGGCACCATCCATACCTGTGGAATGATAGGGTGTCACAGAATGTCCAAACATATGCCTCATATATCAGTTCTGCTTGTAATAACATTGCATTTGCCTGCCAAACTATTGGAAAACCAATAAAGGTTGATGTGAAAACAACCATGACAGACAGCAGAGATGCAGATGTCATACCCGTAAGTAAATGCAAGCTAATAAAAAACATTCTATCAACTGTGTACATTTGGAAGAGCAATATTAAGAGCCTGCCCCCATGTCTGGGCCTGTGTCTGACTGTTATATATGGGCCTGTCCAGATGTCCATCTGTAAGAGTCTGAGAGCTATGGCCAAACTGTAGCCTTACAATAACTGCAACACAAACCATCTGAAGACCACAGCAAATGTATGGGGCAGAATAATGGTCAACCTGCTAAACAGGTACAGTCAGAGGTGTGAGGTCTGTAACCCTGTGTGTGATGTTACAACTTCTAGCCCACTCACACCACTACAAATATATAACAGCAGCAACTGTGGACAAAGGCCTTGATTGCACTACAGAAGGACAAAGAGACACATATAAGGAGAAGGGGAATCACTGGTCAGACAAGCATAGAATGTGCACACTAGAACAATTTCTACTGGAACATCGTTCCCTGCAGTGTATGGGATCAGTAAACAAATGTCTGACAGTGCTATCTCACATTACTCTATACTGATTTGCCACTCACATAACAGGAAATCACAGTGCTATGTAGAATATACCACACATATTATGGAAAACTCTGATCAGTCTAATGCACTCTGTACCCACACCAGGATATGACTCAGTCAATAAGGATAGCACACAGACAGGAGATTCCTCACACAGTATATCACTGAGGTGCTGGACTGTTTACACAGGTTCAATCAATCAGCTTTAGCACACAAAATCCTGGACCGGACTACAGCTACCTCTGGAATGGAGTCATACTCTTACTATTGAAGGTCTTACTGGGCATGCTCCTACACTTAAATTACAGTCCATGAATAAACCCACATCTGACTATACAACTCTGTTGTCCAGATATGTCTTCGCATACAGACAGCTATGTACACCTCAACTGTGTCTCTCCGCCCCATTAGACAAGATTACCTGCAGCTATCTGGAGATGGCACATATTTTGTTTTATTTATTTATTTTTTTATAATTTGTTAACTGGGAAAGTCCAATTTGGAATTAAGCCAATTTTCAGTGGAGGCCCAGGAATAAATGCTCCAGATGTATGTCTATGTGATATATCTGCATCTGTTGAGTGTGATAGGCATACATACATATATATAGGTAACATATACAAATATACCAATTACAGACAGGCAGAGAGAGGGGGAGGGAGAGACAGGAAGAGACAGAAAGAGATGAAGAGTGTGAGAGAGATAGAGAGAGAGACACACACACACACACACACACACACACACACACACACACACACACACACACACACACACAGAAAGGCATAGAGTTATGTCCTCATGCAGACATCTGCACACCAATTGTAACCGCAGGCAGGTGCCAGTATGAAAGAGACCTCCATTCTGTAATAGGAGTGAGGTAGGGGTTGTAAGCTCACCTCACCCTCCACAACAGTCATCTCCCTGTCAACAGCTGCTGATGTCATCCACCTGAAAAGCAGTGGCAGACACTCTCAAAACACATAAGCTACATGGAGCATGCAATAAGTATGTAGCACTATAATGCATAAAACTAGATAGGTAGGGTTCTGATCTCAACAAAGGCAGCTGTGTGTGTGTGTGTGTGTGTGTGTGTGTGTGTGTGTGTGTGTGTGTGTGTGTGTGTGTCTGTGTGTGTGTGTCTGTGTGTTTGTGTGTGTTTCTAGGTTACAGCATTGTGAGACATTTCCACCCAGTAAACCTCCCACTGCCCTACATTAGCAGTCTTGCTGATGTCATTCACCTTAGAAGTACCTTTAGACACTCTTCACCCTTGTAATCTCTGTGGCGCATGGGATAAATATGTAGTACTGTAGTATATGTAACTCAATAGGTAGATGTTCTATTCTTAGCAGTGGCAACTGTGTTTGTTTGTAGGTTAAAGTATTATAAGGCCTTTTCCACCCAATAAACTTCCCATTCCACTTCTTTATAAGGCTTGCTGATGTCATTCACCTTAGAAGTACCTTTGGGCACTTTTCAGCCTTATAAGCTCCGTGGCACATGTGATAAATGCATAGCATTGTAGTACATATATAGGTAGGGGTTCTAATCTCTGCACTGGCAACTGTGTGTGTGCTTGTAGGGAAAAGTATTTTGAGGCCTTTAACACCCAGTAAACATCCCAGTGCCTACTTTACAAGGTTTGCTGATGTCATTCACTTTAGAAGTATCTTTGGGCAGTCTTTGGCTCTGTAAGCTCTGTGGCGTACATAATAAATACGTAGCACTATAATGCATATAACTAGATAGATACGGGTTCTAATCTCAGCACTGATAAGTGGGTGCATTTGAAGTTAAAGTATTTTGAGGTCTTTTCCACCCAGTAAACTTCCCATTGCCCCAGATTACAAGACTTGCTGATGTCATTCACCTTAGAAGTACCTTTGGACACGCTTTAGACCCATAAGCTCAGTGGCACATGTGATAAATATGTAGCAATGTAATACAGAAAACTACATAGGTAGGGGTTCTAATCTCAGTACTGGCAATTGTGCGTGTGTGTTGTTTATACCATTTTGAGGCCTTCTCCACCCTGGTGACCCGCTCCATTGTATTACTTTACAGGGTCTGTTCATGTCATCCACCTTAGATCCACTGTTGGACATTGCTTAGGCATATAAGCTCTGTGACACATGTGATAAGTAGGCAGTACTATAGTACATGCAACTAGGTAGGTAGGGGGTTGAATCTCCATGCATCCAACTGAACTACTGAATATGTGTGCATGAAGCATATCCTGTGTAGCTGTGGTATGCATCGGTTATACCATTTTAAGGTCTGTTGACCCCCTCCACATGGCATTACTTTAAAGAGCCTGTTGTTGTCATCCACCTTAGATGCACCATGTCAAACTCTACAGACCCTACCAATCATCTGTAAAGATGTATGCAGAATGTCAAGATGTTTGCAACATATATGTGGTCCATGTCTCATAACAATGGAGTATTACAACAAATCATTGCCAAATATGTGACAGATGCTGTATTGACAGACATGTCAGCTTCAGATGTCATACCCATCTGAAACATCATGCTGATGAAAGATCTGTTACCCTATCACTTGTCTAGGTTTGTAAGAGAAATATATGAGAACAGTCCCTATTTTGTGTGGTTTATCCCACTATTCATGATGGCATTCCCAAGATTAATTGGTATAAGAGGCTGTGAGTTATGTTCCTGGCATATAATCTCCATGGTGCATGCAATATGCACATAACACTATGGTGTAGATAGGTAGGTGTTCTAATCTGACTATTGCCACCTGTGGGAGTGTATGTGTTTCTTTATGCATATCCCATGTGACTGTTTTGCCTGTGTGTATGTGATGGTTATAGCATTCTGTGTGGCTGTTCCACCCTGTTAACTCCACCATTGCCAACCTAGTTAGGGGCCCTACAGATGTCATACACCTTAGAAGCATAGTTATGCATTTTCTAACACAAAGGCATTGTGATGTGTGCAATAGTCATGTCAGCCTGTATTGTATGTAACAAAATAGGTAGGTGTTCTAATTGAAGTGGCAACTCTGTGTGCATGTGTGCTTCAATGCATATCCCAATTCAGGTGTGTGTGTGTGTGTGTGTGTGTGTGTGTGTGTGTGTGTGTGTGTGTGTGTGTGTGTGTGTGTGTGTGTGTGTGTGTGTTTGTGATGGCTGTATCATGTTAAGGGCCTGTGAAACCCCCATTGGCAATCTAAAAGACCCTGCAATTGTCACCCACCTGAATAGTTCTGGCAGACACTGCAACACTATAGTAACAGTGTGCTGCTTGTGTTTTGTATATAGCAGTATCGTATGTAAAATTAGGCAGGTAGAGGTTCTACTGTGAACAAGGGCAGGTCATGAATGTGTGTGTGTGTGTGTGTGTGTGTGTGTGTGTGTGTGTGTGTGTGTGTGTGTGTGTGTGTGTGTGTGTGTGTGTGTGTATGTATATCCCCTTGCAGTCTAACTGTGTTACGGCCACCAGCATACCTCTTAAACCCTCACAGAGAGACAACTGGTTAAAGCCATATGGAACAGTGGGGCAAAGGCCAAACATTGAGCACAAGCTTCACATATTGCTGTGACACTATGGAAAGTAGATACCACAAAAGGTTGTGCATTTGAATGCACTTTCCAAAGGGTATGTGTTGTGACATGACAACATCCTTCATTAATCTGTAATGTTAGTCTCTCATGCTTTTCCAACAATTAGCCAGAAAACCACAATGTGATGACAAATGGAAACAAAAGATGCGGCACACATCAGTACATTCTGCAGACATTGTAGAGGTCACAGGCATGGCCTCCATCTGTACCATCCTACAGATTGCATTCCATGTTTGGCAAGGTGTAACCTGTGATGACAAGTGAAACAATACAGAGATCCCAAGAGTATAGGACAACAAACATTTCATAAAGTTATCTACTAATTGCATACAGCAGTTATTGAACATCAGAAGCACCTTAATGTTATGACAAATAGCATAAGCTAAAGTAATGTCACACAAAGAAGGTGTCATAGTAGCACACAAAAGGAAGTCCTGTGTGTTGCACTTGGCGTTGGTATGGTATGTCCTGCCAGCTGCCACATTACTACAAGATGTGTCCCACAGTCCACATTTGATTAGGTTGCAACCATAATCTGTGTCACCTATGTGTGTGCAATATGTAGACATGTGAAGGCCCTGTGACTACCTGCTGCCCCAATGACCCACATGTATATATGCATGAATGTTAACTGGCACCACCCACATATGTAGGTACTGCCTAAGGCTGTGTCAACTTTAAGTATTGTGCAGCCTATCATTGAGCCACAAATTGCTGATAACACACTGCAATGGGTTATACAGTGGGTATGGAATGGTGCCAAGGTCCTGGCCTCATGCTGAATGTCGACAACAGTGTCAGCATACCATGCAGCAAGGACATGGCCCCAGTATTACCTACATCAGCACCAACCTCATAAACACACAGACTGCAATGACAGACCTGGGTAGTCATGACTGCATTCAGGCAGCAAGTAGTGGCAGTGGTCAGAAAATGCTTGTACGTGGTTCACTACATAGGTAAAGGGACTGCATCTGGAAAAGTGGTGGCCAGTACCTCTGAATAGTCCTCAGTCAGTGCAACAACGCATTAGCAACATGGCCGGTCTGCTATGCACCTGTGCAAATATCTGTAGAAACTGTAAAGGCTATGTTAACACCCACAAAGGACAGCCATGGCCCTCAACACCTGTTCCATGCAGACAGCCTGTAATCAGTACTGCCCCACTGGTTATCATTCAGGTTGTCCAGAGGTGTCTGTGGCAGCTCTAGATAACAATGTTTTGCTCAGCCCTTCAACAGCTGCCCAGTATATGAGAGTATACCTCTGTGTGCATTACCAGCACGAGAGACCTGCATTGCATTTGAAAATGTAAAAACACATGCTGGAGAGTCAGATTTGGCTCCCAGAGGCTGCCCTGTATCAAGACTACACTCCCCAAACATGTCAAACACACTACCATGCATACCCTCATCAACTGCATCAAGGTTGAGTGAATGGGAAAAACAACATCTGTCCCTATGGTTCAACCTGTGTCCAGCAATGCCAGGGGCAATGGGTGCTGATCGATGATTCTGTTGGGAATAAAGTAATGGCTAGGCCTGTAAGGGACCCAGGGCCAGTACTCTAGTAACCTCCTCTGTATCATTGAACCTGTGATCCTACGGAACACCCAGGTGACATGAATGAAGGCTAGATGGCTGTGTCAAGAGTATTCATGCAAGGTTACACTGTCTGCCCTCATTGTCCACACACTGCTGCATGCATATGCACCTAGGTAAACATGCACATATACAGCTGTACCTTGGCAAAGAAAAGGTCTCTGTGTTTCCACTCCTCCAAACTTGGCTTCGTTAATGGCAGCAGCTCTGCAGGATGTACACACAGACATCTGGAACACAGAATAAGATCTGTGAGACAACAGTCAGTCAGCATTATTAACAGCAATAAAGCATCATGGCACAAAGGTACATACACTTTGATGTGCACCCATGATAATTGACAGCAGACAACACCTTACATGGCATAACAGTAGTACACTACATACTGGCATTACCTGTACTATATTCACCCTGTGCATCAGACACATATTAGCATGTCCCTGCATCAATGGTATGGATAACAGGGATGTGGCACAGGTATCAGCACATGCACAGGGTGTGGGGTTGCCCAAGGCCTAGGATGGGTCATACATTTGACATTGTGTGTGTGTGTGTGTGTGTGTGTGTGTGTGTGTGTGTGTCTGGAGGAGTGGTGTTCAGTTGGCCATGGAGAGGAACTGTGTGTGTCTGGTGGTAACCTGCTTGTGATAGTGATGTATGAGTGTGTGTATGCACACAAACACGCCATGTGCTAGCCCTACACGAGGGTATGTTGGACAGCCATGGACCATACATGGCAGGATGTACAGTTCACATTCGGCCATGAACACGGGACCTGGTCCTACCAGGAGTGTCACTGGCACCAGCCTGCCCAAAGCCAGATGCAGTACTATTTCCTGATGGTGACTGCTGTCATGCTGGGTCTGTGTCCCTCACAGGACTACCCAGGGCCACATGCCTATGGCCTGCTACGTTTTGGTGTAGACAGCACCCTCCCTTCGGTAGTGCTGGTGGTACTGTCACTATGGGAGTGTGAACATGGGCTCTCAGCTGATGTTGTTACTGACCTACATCCATGTGTCTGACACCCTACTCCCACCACATGTTCAAGCACAGACATTGCACAGTTAAGGACTGACAACGTTTCACCACACTGTCTATCCATGACATCAGACAAATGACGTACGGCATCCCAATGCCATGGAGGATGTCACACATGCCAGGAAATGTTGCATCTGTGACCCTGAGGAAACATCTGGTGTACCATTCACAATATGCCTGTGCCTCCATGACAGACCGAAACATGCATTGGATGAGATGTGCTGTGACACCTTTGACAGAGGCTGGATGGGCAGCAGTCCTCCTTCAAGCAACCCTGTCAATCTGCTTGTTTGGGAGCTCACCAGCTGTCTGGCTATGGCTAGTGTCTACAGTCAAAGATGCCATAGTCACCACACTACCCTGTTCAATGCCACCACCCTCTGATCATTCAATATGTTTGGCTGCTGGGGACTGGGTATGTGTGGGCATACATACCATATGCTGGGACACTAGGGGTGGAGTGGGATGTCAAATAATGGCACATATTTAGCCACCAACAACCCCACCTATGCCTCATTATGGCCACCATCATCATCAGAGTCCAATGAGACACTGACATCAGATTGTGAGGGAGATACACCCCAACCCCCATGTTTACTTAGGTAAATTACTTTCTGCACTACAATGTTTGCTGATCCACAAACACACACACACACACACACACACACACACACACACACACACACACACACACACACACACACATACACACAGATGTGGGGTGCCACAAAGGCATTATACAGACCACACCTTCTGACTGATGCCATGCATGACACACAATCAGACCACATCAGACACAATCTGGACAGGGCCTCAACAATATGCAGTGCAGCTACATCCTGTTAATGTCACTCCTACTATACACCTGTGAGATACGTGAGAAGTCGGGGTATGTGATGGACATTCAACTAACACACAGTGCACCTGTGTACATGCTACTAATGTACCCCGGTATAGCACACTGGCTACATCTACACAGAAGTACATGCCAATATGGCTAAGCTTAACAGTTGTGTGCATGGGAAACTGGCTGCCCTTAACATGCCTAGGGTATAGGTGAGCCACAACATGACAGCTCCACACTCACCAGCTTCAGGCTGATGTTCCTCAGCCACACCACAGGGACCTATGGGGTTGTGGGGAAGAGTTATTTTCAGCACACACACATGTGGCATTAGTACAGGATAATATGTGCATTTATGAACATGTACACTACAAGCTGTGACACTACCCAAATTGCTGACATTCACAATATGTGCGCACATGTGTGCATTACAAATCCCACCAAAAAATGCAGATTGACCTGACATATGCATACAGGTTTGCAAAGGCTGCCATTAAGAATGGTACAGTATTAATGTGATGCTCACTGGGGCCTTACCTGGATGCTCCTTGGCTGTGGAATCTGTGACACCCACTTTCACGAAATATGTAGTGATGGTTTCCTGCGAGGCGGTGGGTGAACCAAGGTTTGTGAGGAACTCCTCAATGGCTGAGAATGGTATTTGAGTAGCAGGCCCTCCACCTGTGTCAGCACTGTCCCTGGCCACAGCTGCAGCCCTTTGCCATGCATTATCTATGAGGTCTGTGGCATGGTGTTGGACATGTTCATAACTCCTGTCCCGGTGGCCCACATTATTGACTGTTGCTACCAGTTCTGCTAACAGGCAGTGCATTGTTGCAGATTTTGTTGGCTGCTTCACAACAGTACCCAGTGATGGAGTCTGAAGGCATCAATAATTGCAGCAGTCTCCACTTCGGAGAATGCCGGGTTCCATCTACAGTAAATCGTACCTGAAAGACATGAACAGGGGAACACATCACAGGACCGCATACATTGGCGACTATTATGTACAGACCCTACACATCCACTTTTGCCAGCACTATACACTGCTAACACCATCATACCCTTGCCATCTATCAGCACAGGATGTGTTTGGGTATCAGCAACAAACAGGCATTACAGCATGTATTGGCCCTCTGATCCTGATGTTTTATGTTCCCCCAATGAAGACCATTAATGTGCATAATTCTCTGTTCATCATTCACATCACACAGCACATGCAGCAGCTGGTGACATCACAGAGGTTCCCCACCAGGGAATGGCAGGCCATCAAACATCTACTGTAGAGCTATAGATTATAAAGCCAACCCTCTACCCGGTTTCATACATACTCCTCAGGAGTGACCTTATTCTGGCATGTCAGGTAATCATGGCCTCCTCATTGCTGGGACTGCTGCATGAGTGCAAGTTATGCTCCACGATGTTACCACACACACACACACACACACACACACACACACACACACACACACACTCTCTCTACCTGGTGAGTGACCTGAACTGGCCATGTTGACAGCTCGGATGTGTAACCCACATAATCACTCTGCAGTGTAATGGACACCCTGTCCACATCAGGCAGGGTAGCTACCTAAACCTTTGCAGGTGTAACTTGGTCAACTGGATGGTTAACAGCATATACACCCTTGGGATAACACCTGTGTCCCTGTTGGACAGGGATATCAGCTGGTGCCTTGCATACACATGGGCTAACATGTGGCCAGAGCATATGGCTGCTCAGGGCCCATAGCCTAGTAACCTTGTATGGTACCAGGAACACCAGAAATGGCCTGACTGCTGTGACAGACTGTGTTATGTGTCTACACACATCACTACCATCGATTGCTGTGTGTCCACTATAGGCAGCATTACAGTGCATTGTCATCCAGCCTACATTCCACAAATAGATGAGTGCTACTACAGGTACATGTGGACATTCCTGGAATATCTGAGCTACACAATAACAGAGACCAGTGTATATGTGTTGTAGGGTGACCTCCTCATAAGTGTCTGACATCTGCAGTACCCAGATGTTTGTGGAATGTGTACATGTACCTGATAGATGTAGACCCCCCGCCAGACAAATGTGTATTTTGGACACCAGTTGGACAATACGTGATGGTTGTCCACATAGTTTGGGGAATGTGTCTGTGACATGTCAGACCCCTGGGGACAAAGTCATGGTACATGAATATCTGGTACTGTAGCCATTCCCTTACATTGTATGATACTGTGTACACACTGCTGCTGAGCCAGAGCCAGCATCCCCCACTACTAGCACCTATAACCTGCTGTCCTGCAGCAGGGGCTCAGCAGGTATGTTAGTCATAGGTGTCAGGCAATCAGATACAGGTGTGGAGTACACACTGACCTAGCCAGAGTATTTCAGGAATGGTCAGGGAGACCTAGACAGTCTGTGAAATAATCTTGTATGACATTAGCAGACTGAGATGGGCTCAATGATGGTATAAGATGTGATATGCCAGCAGTATCCATCAGCACATACTGTCACTGTGACACCCCTGCACTGGCCCAGTAATCAAGGTGCCTCAATTCTCACCACTACCACCAGTGAGGGACATACACAATGGGAGGATGACAAGTACAGACACAGTAAACTACAATTACCCTTCAGAGCCAACAGACATCACAGTCAGTCTGGGGCTGGTTTCTCCCTCTCTTGCCAGATCCCCAATAAGACTCCCCACTGGCACAGCTGTATGGTTAACATCTCAGCAGAGCAGTCAAGAAAAAACATCTATCACCCCCTCTGTCTGACCAGTGCTTCATGTCCCTGCCTAAGTAGCTGACACATGCACTTTGAGATTTGATTTATGAATCTCTCACACACACACACACACACACACACACACACACACACACACACACACACACTTACACACAAAGACACACTCCTGGTAAAGGCTGGCACAGGTTTACTAGCTGTGGCCCTTTCTGACTGCCACAATCCAGCTCTTTATCAGCTGCTGTAAGGCCCTTACCAAAGGGTGATGAATCCTACTGTGTAATATGCTTGTTAACCAAATGGTAAGTGTGACCAAGACCAAGGCTATTGGAGTGGGCTATACAGTGTCACCAAATACATATGCAAGTACTCTAAGAGCTTACTTAATTCTATACAGACCAGACAAAATTACAAGGTTTAACTATATTTAATAATAACTAAAAAAGGAACAAAACAATACATAGTCAATACAGTAACTACAGAGTTCAGACTCACAGGGAATAATTTAAGACAACATTGCAGGACAGTCTAAAATAAATACAACAAAAATCTAATGTAATAGATTCATAGGTTCATAGGATGATAATAGGCTATTGGTCTGGAGGTCCTTATAAGCCTAGCCAAGAATTTCACCCATGTTCCTTCAAAGTCAGCACCTGTTTCCCCTGTCCAGCAGGGACACAGGTGTGATCCTAGGGGTGTATTTTGTGTTTCCCATCCATTCATCCAGGTTCCTCTTAAAGAGGGCTAAAGTGGTACTCTGCTTGACATGGAGAGGGAGTCTATTCCACAGATGGGGGAGTCTTTGGGACCCAAATCTATCCCACTATAAAGTTCTATTCATGTCACAGTCCAGGTTAAGGCCTTGCATGCAGGTTATGTGAGTGGAGTTTGTCTTACGGATATGCAGCAACTCCATCAAGGCTGGGTCAGAAATGGCCTTGTATGCCAGACACAGGTCACCTCTGAGCAGACTGTATATGACTGAGTAGAAGGACAAGGCTTTTAGCCTATCTGTATAGGATAGGTGTTTGAGACCCTGGATTTTCCTGGTCAGGAACATTTGTGGTATCTCCAAGTGATGCATGTGGTTTGCAAGGTACATGCCAAAGGGAAGATTGTACTCTATAATGGGTCTCATAAGGGAGGAGTACAGGGATGTTATGACCTCCTTGTTCCTGGATGAAATACTTTTATTTATTAGGTGGGCAATGTAGAAAGCCATCCGTACAATGGAGGCAATGTGGTGGTCAAAAGTCAGGTTGCTATCAACCAGGGTACCCAAGTCCCTCATGACTGACTGCATGCTTAGTACATTGTTATTAATGTCATAATTAGTGAGGATAACATTTTCCTCAAAGGGGATTGTGATGCCCGTGCACTGACCCAGTAATCAAGGAGCCTCAATCCTCACCACTAGCACTAGTGAGGCATGTCCACATTGGGAGGATAACAAGTACACACACAGTAAAGTACAACTTCCCTAAAGAGCACACAGAGACCACAGTCAGTCTGGGGCTGGTTTCTCCCTTTCTCTACAGATTCCCAGTAAGACTCCCCACTGGCAAAGCTATAGGGTACAGATCTCAGCCTAGTGGTCAAGCTACAACTTCCAGACCCTCTATGTCCAACCAGTGCTTTGTGTCCCTGCCCAAGTGGCTGGCACACACACACTTTGATATATGAGTTATATACAAACACACAGACACTCCTAGGGAAGGCTGGCACAAGTTCTCCAGCTATGCCCCGTTCTTTCCAGACTATAAGGTAGAAATCATTGCCACCAACCACTATTTATCAGATACTAATAAAGGCCATTACCAAAGGGTGTCCAATTTTACTGTACAATATTATTATCCAATTAGTAAGTGTGATGAACAACAAGGATATTGGAGTGGCTTTGTACAGTATCACCAAATACATGCAAGTACTCTAGACCTTAAATTATCTCTACACAAAACAGACACAGTTGAAAGGTTTAAAAATATTTAATAATAAATAAAAACACCAGACAACGCTTATTACTTCAACACAATGACATTACAGAGTTCAAAAATCACAGGAAATATTTTAAAAGAATATTGTAGGATAGTCTGACATAAAAATAGAAAACATCTAGACTAATCTGGCTGTATTTCTATCTATCTCTAAGAGAAATCACTGTTCTAAATGCTACTTACATAGCAAGCAAGTGCTGTTGAGTGGATGTTCTTACTAGATCCAAGACAAGATACAAAATGCTCAGTCTTTCTCTCTGAGAAAGTCTTAAATTGATAACACACAGTACTGCTGACTCATCTCAGATTACATAATTTTTAACACTTTTCCTTTAGTTCCCAGGCTAACAGAAACTCAAAATTTACATTTCTTTGTAAGCTGCACCTGCCAGGAAACAACAGCAATAAAATACACTTTTACATGTGAAACCTAGTAATTATCTATGCCTTAAAACAATAGAAAGAATTTCCTAGCCCAGACATCCAGTCTCAGATCTTGAGATCAAGCACAGTTGTAACATTCTTTACTTAACAGCTTTCTTCCAGCAGGGTGCACTGTGGTTACATGTTTGAAGTTCAGTACAACATATAGTTTAATCATAACATATAGTTCTCTTTACAGTTGTAAAACAGGCATGTGGATTATATTAATATTCACAAATAACTCAAGCTAGTTTTTTCAAGTGACCCTTGAGAAACCTTGCTTGAGAGGGTTAGGTCTATCTGGGTATACCTACCCTATTCCCTGTCATGAGAGCCCATCTGCATTGGCATTGTTAATCCCACTGCAGTGCTGCACTGACATATGTGCTTGCAACCCCAGGCTCCACCTTAGAAACTTGGCATTTTGCTGGCTGACTCGATATAACCATGTTAGGGGATTGTAATCTGTAGCTACCATGAATTTCCTTCCATACATATAAGGCTGAAGTTTCTGCAGTGCCCACACTATGGCTAGATATACCTTTTCTACAGCTGCATAGCATTTCTCCCTGGGTTGGAGCCTATGAATGAGATAAACCACTGTGTTCTCTTCTCCCTCTGAAGAAATCTGGTTAAGTACAGCCTCCACTCCATAGTTCAATGCATCCACTTGCACAACAAATTCTTTGCTGTAATCCAGACTGGCTAACACAGGGGGTGCTCCCTAGGCTTCTTTAAGCTGCTGGAATGCCTGCTCACATGTTGTGGTCCACACTATCTTATCTGGCCTGTTTTTCCTTGTCAGGTCTGTGAGAGGAGCAGCTATGGTACTATAACTGGGGGCAAACTTTCTGTAGATCCCTGCTGTGCCTAAAAATGCCCTCTTGGTAACAGGTGTAGGGCATGCCTGAATGGCTTCCACTTTGGCAGGTTCTGGCCTGATCTTACCACTTCCCACTCTATGTCCCAGGTAGGAGACCTCTGCCATACCCACCTGAAATTTTCTGGGCTTGATGGTCAACCCTACCCTCTGTCGTCTGTCTAGGACCTCCATGATATGCCGAAGGTACTCTTGCCAGGAATGGCTGTAGATGGCAATGCCATCTAGTTAAGCAAGGGCAAACCCTCCTGCTCCTGCTAATATATGATCTGCCAGCCTCTGGAAAGTCAATGGGGCATTTTACATCCCAAAAGGCTTCTTTGTGAACTCATAATAGCCAGAAGGAGTCACAAAGGCTGACCTCTCTAGCACTAGGAGTCAAGGCCACTTGCCAGTAATCCTTGGTGAAATTAATGGTGATAAGATACTTAACCCCACCCAGCTTCTCTAGGGCTTCATCTGTCCTAGGCATGGGGGTAAACATCCGATTCTGTGTGATTATTTAATTTCCTGTAGTCCACAAAGAACCTGGTGCTGCCATACTTTTTAGGCACCAGCATCACTGGGGAGGCCCAGGGACTGTTAGACTCTTGAATTACCCCTAGTTCCAACATTTCCTGTATCTCCTCCTTCAGAATCTGTTTGACTCTCTCAGGCACACTATAAGGGAACTGCTTCATAGGCCTTTGGGTTCCTGTATCCACCTGGTGTTGCACCAGGTGGGTGCACCCTGGTTTCCAAGTGAACATGTATCCAGACTCCTGTAACACTGCTCAGATTTCTTGAACCTGGGAAGGAGATAGCTGCTGGGACCAGGGGTGGCTCGTGGCATCGGACTGCCGGACTGCAGCCCCCTCAGCTAAAAAGAAGAAGAAATGTAAAAAAAAAAAAAATACCTTTGCAGCTGTTTAATGTAAAAATTTGAGTCTGCAACTCGGAAGTATGCACATGCACACTTAACCGCCTTGGGCTGCAGCGGTTTTAAACAGATTTTTTTTTTTTGTTTTGATTGCAGCCCGGTGGTGTAATGAAGGCATCATTGTGATGCCCAGAAGTCTATGCGGTTCCAAACTGCATAGAATTGGAAGGGGCTCGGACTGCGACGTCCGCAGGCACGTCATGACGTGCTTGCTGGGCTAAAGGCTGCTGATTAGTTGTTGCTCTCTTCCCAGGCTTTATGTGCTGGGAAAAGAGCGAGAATCAGTCAGTTGAGTTGTGGGCTTGACTTGTGGTGTCCGATTTTATTATTTGGCAATTGGCATTGGATTTTAATTTTTTTTTTATTTGGGCGGATTTTGTCAGCTGTGCTGTGCAGCCTGTGCTAGCCTAGCCTGAAGGAAGAATAACAGAAGAAGAAAGAAGAAGAAAGAAAAGAAGTTAGAGAAGAAGAACAGAGTGGAAGGTGCAGAATTAAAGTAAGTATTGTAGCTCATGTAAATGTGCAGAGAATCCCACCCATCCAAGGTAGACACAAGTACTAGAGTGGCTTTTCATCTGTCCTTGATTTTTACAGAATGGTCTGGTTTCTGTCATATTTTTTGTACTGTTGATTTATGCTTATTACTCAAAGTGCCTGTTGCTCTGTGTTTAAGTAGCAATACTTTAATGGCCATCAGGTAAGCTTTGCTGAGATTGCAAGATGCAAGTAAGCTTTAATAAGCATACTGTTAAAGAATTGCCAACACTGAAAGCCTTTCTGTTGCCATGTAGAGAATACTTAACTAGATAATGTATAAGCCTTGGGTATTGAAATGCATATGCCAGTATTTGTAATAAAGGACAGAATTACATTATTTTAAGAGTCTCATTACGCTTGGAGACTTCTAGTCATCTCTGCAGGCTTTACCCGTAAACCGAATGCCAATCGCGTGGTCCATAACCTGTACAGTAATCCTTTTAAGCAATGTATTTTGAGCTTATTTCTTGTTTGCTTTTCATTTTATACTTTGATCATGTTTTCCCCATGAAACAAGTAGATGTCAGGCAGCAAGCCTTTTTTTGGATAAGGAACATTTTTACAAGTGGGGGCATCAGAGATTTCTACTTTCAGCATGTTACTTGTTACTTTAATAAAGCTGAATATAAATTATAATTAGAACTGCAGTGCAAGAAGTGGTTTGAGTTGAGTGCTGCTTGTTTTTCTTATACTTGATTTTGACTGGCATTCCATTAATGTATTTAAAAAAAAGTAATTTATTTTTTCATGCCTCACAACCCTTTTTGTTTCCATCTAGATATTACGCTGTCATGCAGCCAATGCATTGAAATATTTTTATTCTTCTACACTTCATTTTGTCTTGATTGGACTCTCATAATGACGGTTTGGCACCCAGGGCAGTATATTTAGTTTTTGTTGTTTGCTACTACAAGTGTGTGTGTAGTAGGGAATACCTCAGGCTTGAACCCTGTACCTTGTATGCAGGTGTTAAAGACCTGAATTCCCTACCCACCACCATTTGTAAAAAAAAAAATTGCAGATTTTTGCCTCATATTTGATCTGATCTGTTCCTCATAATATCTGTGGTTTGTAAATGCTGCAATGCTTGATATTTGATAGTGCAGTGGTAGCATTGTTGCCTCACAGTTGCAGGTTCTCAGGTTTGATTCTTGGCTGGGTTGCCTTCTTTGTGGGGTCTGTATCTTCTCCCTGTGTTTGTGTGGGTTTGCTTTTGTGTCCTCCCATGTTACAAAGACATGTCTGCATTATTTCTTCCTGGGCCTCTGCTGAACATTTTTTTTTGTTCCATGTCAGACTGTCCTGATTAACAAATGTTAAATAAAATTGACAGGCATTTGAATTTCAGACTTCAGGTTTCTGAAGGTTTAATTCCTTGTATATTTGATGGGGCAGTGGTAGTATTGTTGCCTCACAGCTATAGGTTTTCTGGTTTGATTCTTGGCTGGGGTGCCTTCTGTGTGGAGTCTGCATCTCCTCCCTGTGTTTGTGTGGATTTGCTCTGGTGCCCTGTCATTTTACAAAGATGTGTCTGCAGTATTTCTCCCTGGGTCTTTGTTGAAAATTGTTTTTGTTCTGTCAGCAGTACAATTGACAGGCATTTGAATTTCAGACTTCATGTTCTTCAGAAAATACATAGTAACACAACCGTAACACAACCTTTTATTCTAGCAATTTTCTAAGTTTATAAGATGAATATTTGAAATTTGTCCCTATTTTTGAGACTGTATTCCCCCATTATTGGTTTTGTCCAGCTTTTTTGTGCTAAGGTTGACAGCTATGGCAAGAAATGAATTCACTGAATATGTTTGAGGGCTGTATTCCCTCATTACTGGGTTTGTCCAGGTGTTTTGTACTAAGAGGTTGACAGCTGTGGTGAGAACTGAATTCACTAAATGATAGCCATTTAAGTTTCAGTCTTCTCTTTTACAAAGCAGCTAATATGGCGTAGTGGTATGTTGCTCTGACTGTTTTGCACAGGGACCTTGGCAGCAAAATATATGGTGGTAACGCAGCATTTTATTCTAGCAACTTTCCAAGATTATACAAGCAATGTTTAATGTGTCCCTGGCATTTGGGCTTTTGACCCCCCCCCAATATATTTTGGCTTTTTCCAGTTTTCTTGTGCTGCGAAGTTGAGATGCAGTTGAGTATTGAGTAGATTTTACAAGGAGCTGAGAGCTGCAGGGGAACAGAAGTTTAGTGTTGCTTAAGTGAAGTTAGTTTGCCTTGTTAATAGCACAACAGGTTGTGTACTTGCTTTTGATGCAGAAGGCTGTGGGTTCTACTCCCACAAGGGGTGGATGCTGCCGTACTGAGAATGTTCTCCTTGGTGAAGATACTAACTATGAGTCTGTTATCAGTTTGCCATCCATTTCCTCTTGCAATATTACTAGCTTATTGTTTTAATGTAATATAGGCAATTTATTCCTGAGGGGCAACAGACACTTAATTTTTCGATGAAACCATGAAATATAAAGGTGTTTGCTAGCAGCAACCTCTTCATTAGTTACAGATTTCTTTAATGTGGAATTATTTAGATGACTTTTACTTCTTCAGAGATTGTGCATATTTACTGATAATGGACTATAGAATTGTGCATATTTACTGATAATGGGCTGTAGAATTGTGCATATTTCCTGATAATGGTGGACTGTGGAATTGTGCATATTTACTGATAATGGTTGACTGTAGAATTGTGCATATTTACTAATAATGGTGGACTGTGGAAGTCTGAGTAGACTTTTATGATAAATGTTCTGAACTGGGCAGTTTTGCCATTATGGGTGCATGCGTTTTGTTTCATTGCTTACTGGAAAAATGTTCAAAACAAATTTAAAACGCCCTCTAACAACTGTACTGTATTGTACAAGGAATATAATTTAGTACAATGAGGAAGGTGTATCAAAGAGCACATGTATGTTTAATATGCAAGGGGCCTATGATTTGAAAACTGCCCAAAATTAATCTTTATCTGCCACTTGAAAAATGTATTTTCTTTGAATGTGGGTTTCAATGCTGTTTCAATGAATGTGAGTTTCAAGGGCAGAGAATAAACATGCTGAATTTTCATTGTGAGACTGCATTGCTTTGTTTAGCAGATGACTTAGTGTTTGTGCTCTAAAATACAAAATAAAACTTTCAAATGAAGTCCAACTCATCATAGAAGTAAAACAGTATGCACATTAGTGTTTATGGTAAATGGAGTGAAATAGCCAAGTAATGGTTCATTGGAATGGCTGCAGAGGCTCCATTCAACCATGATTTTGTCAGGGGTGAAGGGCAGCAAACTCAGACAGGCCCAGCTGAACTATACCTCCCAACTGTCCAGATTTTCAAAGAATGAATAGATTTTTGCTTCTTATTTTTGGTTTGCTCTTCATAAAATTTGTAGTTTTCTGGCAAATCATTTAGGAATTAAGTCACTAAATAATGATACACTGAGTTTCAGACTTTATAACCTTCAGAAAAATGCATGCTAAAGTAAGAACTGTTATTCTGTCAACTGTCTCAATTTATACAAGAGCAATTTTTAGTACTGTTTATATGTTCCCCCAATATATTTAGCCTTGTTCAGATTTACTGCATTAACAGGTTGAGAGGTACATGCAAATAAATTGCTTTATAGAATTAGGCATAGCCAACCTCTCAACTGTCCCCGATTTTGGCTCAAAATGTTGCTCTTCCCCCTAATAATCCCTCTGCAAAATAGCAATTTTGGAAGAAAACATGGAGGGTTTACAATTAAGAAATAACTGTAATAATCAAAGTTATAGATTACTTGAAATGCATGTAGATTCTTTTATTTTGTCAGCTGCTCAAGTTAGCAGTACTAATATTAAAGTGTCCCTTCTTTGACAGGTTCCCAGCTGTATTGTGTGGCTATTTTATATTTTTGCATCACATTTTTGGTCCATTTTTCATAAAATTGTGTTTTTGGCAAATTAGTGACAAATCACTAAAGACTGAAGTTAGAAAATAATGACAGACATTTGAGTTTCAGATTTTATACCCTTCAGAAAATTCATACTAATGCAAGACCTATTCTATTATCTTTCTAAGTTTATTAGAGCAATATTTAAAAATTGTCCTTATTTTTGGGCCTTTGTCCCACTTCTGTGTATGGCTTTGTCCAGATTTCTTGCTCTGAGGTTGAGAGGTATGACAAATGTGTCAGGGCCATCACAGTCAGCCAGAGACATTTCAAATTGTGACATACTTGTTGCACCCCACTCCCCCATGTAGTGACTCTGGATGTGTCCAAGCAAGGCAAGGAGAAGTTATGCAGTGTAAATGTGCAGTGTGTCCCCCCATCCAAGGTAGACACAAGTACTACGGTGGCTTTTCATCTGTCCTTGATTTTGCAGAACGGTCTGGTTTCTGTCATATTTTTGTACTGTTGATTTATGATTATTACTCAGATTTATGCTTATTACTCAGAAAGTGCCTGTTGCTCTGTGTTTAAGTAGCAATGCTTTAATGACCATAAGGTAAGCTTGTCTGAGATCGTAAGATGCAAGTAAGCTTTAATAAGCATACTGTTAAAGAATTGCCAACATTGAAAGCCTTTCTGTTGTTGCCATGCAGAGAATACTTGACTAGATAATGTATAAGCCTTGGGTATTAAAGTACAGGATTCCATTATTTTAAAAAGTTCATTACACTTGGAGACTTCCAGTCATCTCTACAGACTTTACCCATAAACTAAACAGAATGCCAATCATGTGTGGTCCATAACCTGTACAGTAATCCTATAAGCAGTGTATCTTGAGCTTGTTTCTTGTTTGCTTTTCAGTTTTTACTTTGATCATGTTTTCCCCATGAAACAAGTAGATAGTTGTCAGGCAGCAGGTCTTTTTTGGATAAGAAACATTTTTACAAGTGGGGGCATCACAGAGATTTCTACTTTCAGCATGTTACTTGGTACTTTAATAAAGCTGAATATAAATTATAATTAGAACTGCAGTGCAAGGAGAAGTGGTTTGAGTTGAGTGCTTCTTGTTTTTCTTATACTTGATTTTGACTGTCATTCCAGTAATGTATTTAAAAAGTAATTTATTTTTTCATGCCTCACAACCTTTTGTTTCCATCTAGATATTAAGTAAGCTGTCATGCAGCCAATGCATTGAATATTTTTATTCTTCTACACTTATTTTTGGCTTGATTGGACTCTCATAATGAAGGATTGGCACCCAGGGCAGCGTATTTAATTAAAGTTAGTTTTTGTGGTTTTGAGCATAGCTCCTCCCATTTCTGGTTGGCCACACCCCTTCTCATTGACTCCACCCATTCGGCTGTGTCCTGCAGCCCCCCTTTGATTTGAAGTCACCAGCCACCATTGGCTGGGACACTACTACCCCTTTCACTGAGGTGTTAGTCCTAGCCTCACTGAGGAGATCAGTCACCAAATGTCCCTCAGACTCCTCCTGCATTCCACTGCAAATACTCAGCACAAGAGCCTCCCTATCATGTAAGGTTTCATCATGTTAACATGCTATAATTTGTGCCCCTGCCTCTTGCCTAGCAGTTCTACCATGTAGTTAACATCACTTACCTTTCTTACCACCTTATAGGGTCCCTCCCAAGCTGCCTGCAGCTTGTTTTGTCTGACAGGAATGAGAACCATTACCTGCTGCCCTACAGCATACTCTCTAGTTCGAGCATTTCTGTTGTTGGACTTTTGCCGGGTTTTCCTGGGCCAAGCCCATGAGTTCCCTGAGCCTTGTCCTGAGGTTTAGGACATATGCCACAACAAACTCCTTGTAAGATTCACATTCACATTCCCACTCATCACAAATTAAATCTAGATGTCCTCTCACCCTATACCTATACAGCAACTCAAAGGGTGAAAACTGTGGATTCCTGAGGAATGTCTCTGTAAGCAAACAACAGATGGGACAAATATTTGTCCCACTCCCTCTTAAACTGGTCTGCAAATGACCTTAAAATGGACTTGTGTGTAGAGTTTAACCTCTCAAAAAGACCATTAGTCTGGGGATGGTATGGGTGGTCTTTGGGTGCTTCACCCCACAGTACATCCACAGACAAGCCAGCAGGTCTGACATGAAATTGGCACCTCTGTCAGTCAGTATTTCTTTTGGGAAACCTACCCTGCTGAAAATCTCTAACAAAGCATTTGCCACCTTTTCCACTTCAGTAGAGGACAAAGCCAGTGGCTCAGGGTATCTTGTAGCATAATCTACTATCACTAAGATATACTTTTTCCCCTGTGGAACTTGGAGTACTCAGAGGCCCCACAATTTCCATAGCTACCCTTTGAAATGGCTCCTCAAGCACAGGCAAAGGTATCAAAGGAGCTCTCACCTTGTCTACTGCCTTGCCTACCTTTTGGCACTGCTCACAGGTCCTGCAGTACCCTGTTATATCTCTGGAAATCCCAGGCCAATAAATGTTCTGCGTAATACATTTCTTTGTACATTTTATGCCCATATTACCTGCAAAGGGAATATCATGGGCTATGGCTTGAAGTGTCAAATGGTTGGCTCTAGGCACTACCAACTGCTTTATTCTTTCACCTTCTAGCCCTCACTCAGGGATCCATTCTCTATACAGTAACCCTTTGTCCCAGTATACAGAATCCCCCTTCCCTTGAGAATCAGGTGCCTCACTAGTTACTTGCCTCAGGCCTTGTTATGCAGGGTCTGAGAGCTGAGCCTGTCTCAACTCTCTCTTTGAAACCCTTCCCGCTCCCCTTCCACAGGAAGTCTGGAATCCTCTGACAGCAGTGCCTCACTGTCAGCCTGGGTACTACTACTCACCTCTACCTTTGCAGTCACTCTGTCCAAAGGACCATCAGTACCCCCAAGCAGCTGTGGTTCACCTTCAGTCTCCTAAAGTAACCACCTCACCAGTCTTGGCTGCAAGTATGCTGTCTGTCTGTGTCTCTCCAGGGTACTAGACACACATGTTTGTCTCCAAGCTTGTCTCAATGTAACTGCATTAACACATGGTACTGCCTCATCACAATCCTTCCCTATCAAGACATCTGCAGGGTGGTAGTTTGGTACCCCTGTTGTCTCAAGACAACCTACTATTGGCATTTTGTCCTTCCCACTTACTGGCTACCTCACCTTTTGTTCCCCACCTTGCCTCCGTGGACATGTATGTGCTACATGGCCCCACTGGTTGCATTCAAAACATTTAACCCTAGGTCATGGACATGTACCTGGACTAGTTGCTTCCCCTGCTACTGGCAGATTCTGTTGGGCCAGTCTGGGCTGCCCACCATGGGTTCCTTTAGACCCATGAGCAGCACTGGGTGTCCATTTCCTGGGCAGTGATGCTCTGCTTGCTAGGTATAAGTGTCCCTTCTTTCCCAAGTCATCTGAAGTAGCACATTGTCTATCAGCTAACCAGATCCTCATGTCCTCAGGCATATTGCTAAGGGCTTGTTCCCTCACCAAAAAGTCTGCCAGACCTTCAAAAGTGGTGACCTGACATCCACTCACCCACCTATGAAAACAGGTGCTCAGTCCAACAACATATTCACACATAATTTCATCTGCCTTGAGTCTATGATCACAAAATCTTTCCTATAAGCTTCAGGTGTTAGCTTAAAAAATTCTAGCAAATAATTCTTTACAGCAATATAATCAAACAAAGTCATGATCAGAGAGTTTAGACAGCAAAGTTACAGCTTTACAATGGAGTAAGGGGGTCAGGAACCCTACCCAGAGCCTTTGGTCAACATCATACTGTTTACATACCCTCTCAAACATATGAATGAAACTACCAAATTATCCTCCTCTGTAAACTGTGGAAAACATTTACTGAACTTTGTTGCTTCTGGGGTCTGGTTACTCCCTTCCTCATTACCTCCATATATCTGTTGAAGAGACAGCATCTCCTTTTCATGTTGCCTCTGGCTCTCCTTCTCCTCAGCTTCTATTTCCAAATGCCTGGTCTCCAACTCAAGTCTCTTTAGATCCAGATGGATTTTTAAGTCCTCTGCAGAAATGTTGAGCTGTCCATTCTCTGAGTGTTGTACATCTCCACAGCCAATATGATCATCCTCCTGGTTGGTATTTTCTGCTGCAGCATGGACCAAAGCTGCAATCATGTCTGCTTTAGTGAGGTTTCCATGCACCAGTCATTTAGCCTGGCACATCTCAGCCAACTCTCTCCTTGTCAGCTTGCCATACTCCTCTGCTGACATGCTTGCCTGGTCTCCCTGACTAACTAAGCTAACAAAATAAATAAAACAATTGTGACCTGAACTCTGAATGTTCACTGCATGGCTGATTTAGAGTACAAAAATACCTTCAGTAATCACTGTACACAAGCTACATGAATTCAGTGTCCATACCACTACAAACCAATTAGTATGTTATGTGGCTAACTCCAGTGAGGAGTGTCCACATTGGGAGGATAACAAGTACACACACAGTAAAGTACAATTTCCCTTGAGAGCACACAGAGATCACAGTCAGTCTGGGGCTGGTTTCTCCCTTTCTCTCCAGATCCCCAATAAGACCCCCACTGGCACTGCTATAGGGTACAGATCTCAGCCTAGTGGTCAAGCCAAACCCTCCAGGACCCTCTCTGTCCAACCAGTGCTTTGTGGCCCTGCCCAAGTAGCAGACAAATGCACACTTTGAGATATGCGTTATATACAAACACACAGACACTCCTGGGGAAGGCTGGTACAGGTTCTCCAGCTATGCCCCCTTCTCTCCAGACTATAAGGTAGAAATCACTGCCACCGACAACTATTTATCAGCTATGAATAAAGGCCCTTACCAATGGGTGTCCAGTTTTACTGTGCAATATTATTATCCAATCAGTAAGTGTGACAAACAGCAAGGCTATTGGAGGGGCTTTGTACAGTATCACCAAATATATGCAAGCACTCTCACAAAACAGCCACAGTTGAAAGGTTTAAAAATATTTAATAATAAATAATAAAACACCAGACAATACTTATTACTTCAACACAATGGCATTACAGAGTTCAGAAAGCACAGGAACTACTTTAAAACAATACTGTAGGATATTCTGACATAAATATAGAAAACATCTAGACTAATCTGGCTATATTTCTATCTATCTCTAAGAGAAATCACTGTTCTAAATATTAATTACATAGCAAGCAAGTGATGGTGAGTAGATGTTCTTACTAGATCCAATACAAGATAAAAAATGCTCAATCTTTCTCTCTGGGAAAGTCTTAAATTGATAATACACATCACAGATTACATCATTTTTATCACTTCTCCTTTAGTTCCCAGGCTAACAGAAACTCAAAAGTTACATTTCTTTGTAAGCTGCACATGCCAGGAAACCACAGCAATAAAAGACACTTTTACATGTGAAACCTAGTAATTATCTGTCTTAAAACAATAGACTTTCCTAGCCCAGACATCCTGTCTCTGAGCATGAGATTAAACGCAGTTGTAACATTCTTTACTTAACAGCTTTCTTCCATCACGGTGAACAGTGGTTACATTTTTGAAGCTCAGTACAACATATAGTTTAATTATAAACTATAGTTCTCTTTACATTTGTAAAACAAGCCTGTGGATTATAATAATATTTACAAACAACATCAAAAATTATTTAGAAAATTCTATCTAGCTAAGCTGGCAGCCTTCACATGGATAATGATGCATTTCTTGGCATTCAGTTTGAGGCCATGCTTCTGGCACCAGTCATTAGTTTGGGGAAGGCCCTTTTGGAGGATGTTCACATCACTAGGGGAATTTAAGACAGCACCCAACTTGCAGTCATCTGCAAACTTGGTCAGCCACAGACCACTGGTTTTGGCTTGCAACTCAGAAAGTATATCACAAATCAGTAGAGTCCCCAAAACTGATCATTAGGGTACATCACTCATTATGGGTCTACTACTAGACATGGCTTCCCCTACTTTGACTGAGTGGGTTCTCTCAATGAGGCAGTTAGCTTCTCATCTGGTAACATATTGGTTGATGCCTAGCTGGGAGAGTTTATGTATTATGCCTGAGTGTGGAATAGCATCAAAGGCTTTGGCTAGGTCAATGTAGGCTGTGTACACTGTATTTCCCCTTGTCCATGGCTTTGGTGACTGTTTTGAAGAAGTCGACCAAGTTTAACAGGCATGATCTCCATTTGACAAAACCAAACTGTGTGGGGTCAAGCATTTGGAGGTTGCCAATGTCCTTGTTTATAAGGTCCAGGATAATGCACTGCATGGTCTTGCAGATCAGGCTAGTTAGGCCAATGGGCCTATAATTGCCTGGGTCAGTGAATGCTCCACCATTGTGTAGAGGGATGACAGTTGCCGTACACCATTCAGCTGGGATGAAGCTGGTGCTCAGGTTGAGAGAGTGTCTAATGAAGCTGAGCGCTCATGCCTGAGTTCATGTAGGATACAGCCAGGGATGTTATCAGGTTCCATGGAGACTTTATTTTTTTTTGAGAGGGCATTAAGGACTTGCTCCATGGTGATGAGGGGAAGGGGGTAGGTGCTGGGGATGTCCTGGTTTACTGATGGGGGTGACAGCAAGGTGAAGTTTTCACTGAACCTGTCTGCCAGCAGGTTGGCTGTATCTATGGCATTTGTGTATGTAGTGTTAATAACCACCAGTTCAGAGCAGAGTTGGGTGTTGCTTTTGAGGCTGCGAACATATGTGAAGAAGGCCTTGTGATTGTCCTTGGTGGATGTGGCCAATTTGGACTCAAACTTAGCCTTAGAGGATTTCACCAGTAACCTTATTTGCTTGCTCAGACAAAGGAGAGATTGCTTCCAACTTGGCACCTGCTCCTTCTTGCCCCTGGACAGCAATTTATTCCCTCTATTCTAGACTTTGTTTATTGCTGCTGTCCACCAGACAGGTTTACTCTTCCTTGAGGAGATGATTTTTTCCTTTCAGGTATTGCTGGGTCCATACAGCTGTGTAGATGTTCATGTAGTTTTTTGTGTAGGATTGGACATTAATGCTAGTTCCAACTGAAGGGATGGCTGTGAAGCTGCTTATACCTGCTTTGAGGAGATTGTAGTCAGCTTTGGAACAGTTTTTTTGTTTGACCCTGACCGGGGGGGGGGGGGGGGCAGTGGAGATGGTGACTTCACAAGTGATCGCTTTATGGTCGGATATTACCAATGAGGATGACACTGTGGGAGTGCTACAGTGACTACTCATGTTGGCTAGGACCGGGTACACGATATTTTCACCTCTCGTAAGGGTGTTGACCAGCTGATCCAATGCATTGGCATTAACGAAGTCGAGGAATCTCTGGGCATTCATGTTTGGGCTAGAAAAGGTCTTGCACTCTATGGTTGGGTAGTTCAATTCACCCAGGATCAGGGTAGAGGGTTGAATCCTGACAGATTCAAGTAAGTCCAAATAGGTGGACTGGATGTCCTGAGTCATGGTTGGGGGTCTGTAGCTAGCTATGATTTGAATAGGTGTTCTGTCAACAGTTAACTGTACTTGCAGTGTCTCCTGTGCGTCATACCATTTGGTCAGCCTGGAGGTGTGTAAGTCTGAGATAAATATTGAAACTCCACCTCCTTTGGCTTTGTAGCCCTCTGTGGTTTGAAACTATGGTAGGATGAATAACCTGGTAAGGTTGGGGTGCTCTCCACAGCTTTGAATAAGGTTTCAATGACTGCACTAATGACAGCATCCTCCAGGGTAAGGAATGCTTGCAATGACTGCAGTTTCATGCTAAGACTCCTAGCATTTAGCAGCATGACCTTTAAATTTCATTTATAAGAATTTTTCATGTTGGTAATTTTGTGACTTTGCATAAAAAAGGCACTATGAGGGAGGCAAGAGCCTTTGCCAGAAGCCTAAAGTCCAGGGGAGACAGATGTAGGCCATTTCTGGCAAAGCATCATGGTCTGTTAGTCATGTACTGGCTTGTGACTGAGACAGCAAGGATTCTAGGTTCTTAATGTGATTGCATCTCTCTCATATTGTGTTCCTAGGTGGTAGTAGTAGAGGGTTGTCTGTGTACATAAGGCAGTTGCTACACTGTCTCAGAATGCCCATATCAACCAGACTAGCAGGAGAAACCACAGGAAATTGTCCATCCATGGTTATTAGAATTGGTGGAAGAGAGATCAAGGATAGTAGAGTGGGTATTATCTGCGGAGAGTACCTATAGGTGTGAGTATTGCTGGATAAAATCAATTCAGTAGCTGCAGGCGAGGGCCTCACTCACACAGGAGTGCTGGTAAGGGAAAAAAATGCAACTGAGATACCTCACAAAGGGTTAAAACAATACAGCAGTGGTGCGCAATGGGCAAACAAGCACAAACCCATGTGAATGCTGGGTTTAAATACCACAATAATGAAGGTAAAATAGAAACACTGGAACTGACCAATCAACCCTTGTCCTTGAGCTCTTAGCTCAACACCCTATGCCAGACCAGTTCCAACCAGTTTCACAACCAACAGCAGAACAGCAGAACTAGCAAAATATTCCAAAAACGACAATGGATTCAGTTCCACAATAAAATTTATTTCTTGTTTTGTCTTAGCGCCTCGGCCATTACAGCCTTCAAAGAGTACAAATTTACCAAAAAACACATTCCCCTATTTATACATCACCAACAATCATTTAATTAAATAATCAATCAATTAAACATGCATTTTAAAATTTTAAAGCAAACTTCTCCAATTAACTTCTCTGTTCAAACCTTTTGGTGTCAGTGTATCAAATTTCAATATAGAGTTTCCTTATACAATAAAATATTTTTAGTTAATCTTTCATCCCCTTTCCTGATAAACACTTCTTCCAAAATAGTAGCTTGTAATAGGTTAGCATCACTATTATGTTTTTCCCCAAAATGAGATGCTATAGGACTTTCTGGCCTCCCCTTTTTGATATCTCTAATATGTTCCTGCAACCTAATTCTAAATTTCCTTTTAGTTTCCCCAATATAGAAAAGGTTGCAGGGACATCTCAGGCAAATAATTACACCCACTGTATCACATGTGAAATAATTATGTGGTCTAAATGTTTTTCCATTAATCCTAGGAAAACTCAAGTTTAATAAGGGAACATATATTGAAATTGTCACACGGTATAGTACCCAAAGATACTAATGAGGTGGAGGGACTAGCTACTGGTGCAATATAATAAGCTTTAACCAATTTGTCCCCCAAATTCTGTCCTCTCTTATAAGCCACATAGGGTAAATCAGAAACAATTCTATGTAGCAGTTCATCTCTATGTAAAAATTTCCAATAATGCTTTATTAGTTCCCAAATCCTAATACTTAAAATGTTATAAGTGGTCACAAAAAACATTTTATCTTTTTTCAACCAAATAATTAATATTACTAACACCAGTAAATCTTTTTCTACTATTAGTGTCATGTTTGTTCAAATTATACTGTATTAGTTTATCAATAGACCCACAAATTAAATTCTCACTATATCCTCTCTGTAAAAACATAGATAGTGTTTGACTAATTTGTTTTTGTAAATCCAATTTATTATTATAGAGCCTAGACAATCTAATCATCTCTCCATAAGGTAAAGATTGTATAGTATGAATCGGATGGCAACTAGTACCAAATAAGTACTGGTTGCCATCCTCAAATTTTCGATGGACTGTAGTTACAATAGAGCCATCCTTCATTCCAGATAAATGAATGTCCAAGAAATTAACCTCTGTGCCACATTGTGAGCCATCAAATTTAATATTGTAAACATTATCATTTAATTCTGAAAAAAATCTTGGTACCTCATTTAATCCCCCATCACAAACAAAAATCAAATCATCAATGTATCTAAAATAAAATAAAACATGTTGTTGTACAAATACATTTCTATATATATATATATATATATATATATATATATATATATATATATATATATATATATATATTCCAACTCAAACCTGACCATAAAGAGATTCGCATACATGGGGGCAAATGGTGCCCCCATGGCTGTACCTCTTAACTGATGATAAATAACTTCATCAAAACTGAAATAATTATGAAGCAAACAGAAGTAAATGAAGTCAGTAATGTAATGAGAACTTGGGCTATCATCTAAAAAATTTTGCAAGGCTCATATTCCATCAATATGTCTAATATTGGTATATAAACTACTTACATCCATAGTAATCCAAAACATATTCTGAGTCCAATATACATCTGAAATTTTGTCAATAAAATCAAATGAATCTTTAATATAGGAATCAAGTCTTTCAACATAAGGTAACAAATAACTATGTATCAAAATTCCTATATTATGCAAAAAGTAATTTACAGCAGAAACAATGGGGCACCCTGGGGAGTTAACATTATCTTTGTGCAGCTTAGAGAGACAATAAAAAGTGGCTAAGTTGCAATTATCAGAATTAAATTTTGTATCTAAGTCCTTTTTAGAAAAATAACCCAGACGTACTCCCTTTTCAATCAATACAGAAAAATCTTGTATAGCATTCAAATATGTAGCAATCTCACATGTTTCATAAGTCAATTTATCATTTAAATGTTGCATACACATATTATAATATTGTGTATAATGAAGCACCACTATTTTATTACCTTTATCCGAAGGCTTAATAATGAAATCACTTCTATCTGCAAGATTGCTAAGAGCAAGCCATTCATTTTTAGTCATGTTATATTGCCAAGAAGTATGGCTATGCTCCTCAACAAGTTCCTGTATGGAGAAATTGAGCATTTCTGAAAAATGTGTCACAGTACTATTAACATGGGGGGCATAAATTTACTTCAAAAATTAATTCCACTAGTATCTAATAGAGAATAAGCATTTGGAGAATTATTGACATCAAAATCATCAGATATACAAGAAAAGAAACTGTCACATTCACTATCAGTTTCCAGACTATATTCAGGATCATTATTTCTTAACTGTTTATCCCCTTGTGCATTGAAAAAGCATTTAAGATATAATTTCCTAATTAATTCAAAAACATCCTGTTTAATTAGATATAACCTAGGTACTACAGTTGGTACAAACTTTAAACCAAGATGGAGAACAGAAACTTGTTCATCAGTTAAGGTACATCCAGATAAATTTACAACATTTGAAAGATCTGAAACTTTAGAAACAATATTATTAGAAAAGGAACAGCCCAAAGGAGGACAATCTGTTCCATCTACCTCATTTGTAAGTCTGTTTAAATTGTCCTTCACTTGCTGCAGGATTGAGACCAATTCCCTTCTTCTTGTTTCCCCTTTTGGTGCCTTCTTCATTATGGTGAAAATGCTGTTGGTGGGACTCCGGTTCTTGTGCTGCAGGCAGTGGGGGAAAATCACGGACATCATTCTGAGTCTGTAGTATAACCTACCCCATCTGAAGAAGCAAAGGATACAGATAATTATTTTTTATTACCTGCAGTTTTCCGATATTGTCCAGAACGAGTATTCTGTTTGTTTCTCCACAAAAAAGCACGCCCATTTCCGTAATCACGTACATCACGTTTAATTTTATATAATTTAAGGTGGATCTGCTCATTTTCAAACTTGTTCAATTTTTCTTTCAGATTTTTAAAGATATCATTAACTTTAGAATTACCCACTTGATTTATAAGTTGTGTGTGCATCACATTTAAATCATTTTTTCAATTTAGAATGTAGTAACTGCTCCCTTTCCACCAAAATGCTTACCCACTCCATAGCACAAGTATGTCCTGCAGCTAACCAGCGATCCTTAAAGGCTACATCAGTGGTGTCCGCTAAGTCAAACGGAGTAGCTGGGCTCTTGAAAGCTCTCAATCCTTGGGGGGGGGGGTCGATATTCAGTTCCATAAACCTCACTAGACCCAGGATATTGAAATGACAGCATGTTTCATGGAAAATCTCAAAACTGTCAATATTGTCCTGTATTTCTTGTGGAAAGGAAACATTTGGATTCTCGCCAATGCCACCAAAAGGATTATTGTGTCTCTGCATTCTGTCCTCCATAAACTTCGATGCAAAATTAAAAGATGTAGACTCACCATTATTCAAAAGTTGAGCATTTCCAGAGACACTGGCAACTCCAGCAGCATGATTAGGAGTGGGTAAAGCATTCAAAACAGCATTCGGAGCAGAAACCGAAGTACCATGGACCACAAAATCATCCATGGTTTTCTGTAGCACCATACCCAAAGCACCTGATGTACCTGAAGCACCTGAAGCCGGTGGGGTAACAGTCAAGTCCTCACGAAACACCCGGGGAATGTTGAGTAGGGAATCCAAATCCATGAAAAAACACCAAAATCACAACCAACAGCAGAACAGCAAAACCAGCAAAATATTCCGAAAATGACAATGGATTCAGTTCAACAATAAAATGTATTGCTTGTCTTAGCGCCTTGGCCATTACAGCCTTCAAAGAGTACAAATTTACCAAAAAAACACATTCCCTATTTATACATCACCAACAATCATTTAATTAAATAATCAATCAATTAAACATGCATTTTAAAATTTTAAAGCAAACTTCTCCAATTAACTTCTCTGTTCAAGCCTCTTGGTGTCAGTGTATCAGTAAGTGCAGGCAGGCCCTGGCTAACACAAGATGGCATAGCAGGAAACACAGGAATCACACAAACAGATCTGAATACCGCAAAACCTGTAAACAGACTACGCTAATGATAATTAAACTCTGTTTAGGTCAATTTAACACTGTAGAACACATTTAAATATAACAATAGCAAACAAGAACAAACTGATTTAAATAAATTAACTAATTAACCAATAAAAAAGCTCAAAACTGTGCCCTGTTCCAGCAGTCTTCAATCAGGCAAGTTCTACCTTCACACTCATGCCACTAGAGTGCAGGAGAACCCTCTCCAAAAAGTTGGCCTAGATTACTGCTCAAGTTATACAAACAAAGCTAGATTCAGCAGGTCTAAATCTAGTATATGCTACAGCAAACAAGGTGCACTAATTTCAGAAAGAAGCAGTTCAAATAAGCAGGCACAATAAGCCTTTAACCAGCAATTCCCAGCTCAGAAGGCTATAATCTACCCTCTCCTCCCACAAGAGTGCAGACTACAAACTTTCTTAATGTAAAATAACTGGCCTGAAGCCCAAGTGCTTAAACCAGAACTAAGACAGTTTTAGATTAACAGACACTAAGCCTTCAACCAGCAACTCCCAACTTAGAAGGATGTAAGCTACCTCTCCTACTACAAGAGTGCAGACCACAAACCTTCTTAATGTAAAACTGTCCCAAAAACCAAGTGCTTAAACCAAAAGGCTTAGAATAACAGTAACAATTTAATCAGGCTACTAACAAGCAGTAATAAATTCAGCAGAATAAGTGCAATTGAGTACTTTTAAGAACAGGCAGCAAAAGCAAAATAAAGTAATAAAGTAGGAAGAAACACAAATACAGTATTTTTTTAGGTTAAGTGGGAAGGGATGAAATACGATAATTTAAGGATGAGAAAATAAGGGGGGTGGGCCTTCACAAATGATCTCTCTCTACTCAGTAGAATAATACGCTGGTGAAATGGGACTGGGAGGAATGTCCAAAATGAGATTTATAGTAGGGGAGGGCAACTCAAAAGCCACCAAATTTAAGAACACAACAAGGGCTGGGCAGGTTGAAGGGGGGACTCTTAAAACTCCAACAGAACAGAAAACTTTAATCAAAACAAATGTAATACCAGAATATGATACAAAATAGAAGTGATCAAACCTTAACTAAAGAGCTTAACATCAAAATTAAATGCAGATGAGTGATACTCAGAGCAATACAGACCACACAAACATCAGATAGATATACTATGTTCCCATTTATATGTAAACAATTTTACATTTCCCTAGTTGATTACTATTAGCAAGGAAAATGCAGATGAGTGGATGTTGACAGATACAAAGACACATACAACATGCAAAGGTCTTTCTCTGAGACAGGTCTGAAAGTAATAAACAACATTAATGCTGGGTTAGCTCAGATCACATCAGTGTTTGTCACCTGCTGTCAGTTCCCAGGCTAACAGCAACTAACATGCATTTTAACTTCTCTGCGTCAGAAGTACATATCTGTCTGATGTTTGTGCAGAACTGGAAGTCATAACACAGTTAAACACTTTTACATGTTCAACCTACTAATTAGTTATGTTTCAAGAGAATACAAAACCTCTATCTGTAGACATTTATGTGTGCTTGCTGCACTGAAACTGAGATAACACATTAATAAAACAAGTTCAGCTTATTTACTTAATGTTTTGCAATTTATGTCTCTATGTTTGAGGCTTCCAGCTTCTACTATTAATGCATACATTTGCACAGGTAATACTTTATATACATTTATGTTCTTTGGCAGTACGGGTACACTGTGGTTACACTCTTGAAGCTCAATCATACCTCTCAACCTCTTAGAGCAAGACATCTGGACAAAGGCACAAATAAAGGGGAGACAAAGGCCCAAAAATAGTGACACTTTATAAATATTGCTCTTACACACTTAGACAGTTGATAGAATAGCAGGTTTTGCATTCACATGATTTTTTTGAAGGATATGACATCTGACATTCAAATGTGTGTTTTTATTTTATGACTTCAGTCTTTAATGATTTACCAGTGATTTGCCAGACAAAACACAAATGTATGAGAAAATGACTAAAAATATGAGGCAAACATGGCCAGTCTGCAAAACTCTGGAGAGTTGAGAGGTATGAGCTCAGTACATACCATACAGTTCAACACACACTTCTGCACCAGTTGTTTAATGTCCACATAACATATATAGTACTCTTATATTTGTAAGCAAGCATATGTATCATATTAATATTCACAAATGACATATGATTATTTACAACATCCCAGTTAGCCGGGCTGGCAGTGTCACAGTCAGTATTGTACAACAGACAATCATGAAGTAGTCATTTGTGAGCTGACCATTGCTGGGTTGACTCAGGGGCCAGAGCTGTGATCTATGTCACTGCAGACACAGCCATCAGGGATGGCAGTAGGTGCTGGACAGCAGACTAACAGCAATGTCAGTCCAGGAAGTTTTGTTGAGACCTACTGTTTAAATTCCTATTTCCTATGACTGCATCCCCCATCTGCATTCCATTACATGCTTAATTATATGACGTATAGTGCTGTACTCATTTGTCAGAAGAAAACCACAAGTAGTGTTGTAAAGAATCACAGTCTGTCTTCCTGAAGAAAGTGTCAGACCTGTTTAGCATAGGCAGCTGCTTGTCTTTTGTAGGTAATGCTCATGAACTGGTGATGGCCTGTGCACCAATCTGTGTCTCCCACTTGCTAATTGCATCCAGAACAGCTGTGTTGCCTTTCCATTAGCCAATGGCATGGCAACACAGTGCTATAATTAAGGCCTTCATGAGGGTCTTGTCCCTTTTCCTGGCCAGTGAGGAGGACATTATCGAGGTGTGAGAGGTATAGCATCACAGAGGGTAGGTGGAAATACCGTCCACTGTTTGGATTGATGTGTTATGTCCACAGTCTTGCATGCTATGTCTACATACCTCTCAACCTCTTAGCACAAGAAATATGAACAAAGCCTGACAAAATGGGGGGACAATGGCCCAAAAATAGGGACAGATTTTAAATATTGCTATTATAAACTTAGAAATTTGCTAGAGTAACAGGGTTTGTTTTGGCATACATTTTCTGAAGGATTTCAAGTCTGAAACCCAAATGTATATCATTATTTAGTGACTTCATTCTTCATATCATCCCAGTGATTTGCCAGAAAACCACAAATTTTATGAGGAACAGGCCAAAAATATGAGCCACAAATCTGGACATTCCATGGAAATCTGTACAGTTGAGAGGTATATATGTCTGGCCATTGTTAACAGAATTTCAGATTCTGTAGCAGTGTATTGTGTAAATGTCTGTTGGGGTGAGTAAGGAGACATCAAAAACAAAATAGAACACAGTTATGTAAAACCACCAAAATTTATTGCAGCAAAGCTTTCGGGTCTCCCCTTCCTCAGTTCTAAATACCCGAAAGCTTTGCTGCAATAAATTTTGGTGATAGCACTGAGGAACTGAGTAACTGTGTTCTATTTTGTTTTTGATATTTTATCTTGTGTTTCGAATGCAGTGCACCGCCGTGTTCTCTTTGGTTGTTGTAAGGAGACAGCCAGATGTGAGTGTCATAGATCCTTTTCTATCTAACTGTGCATGCTGCTACAGTTAACACTGGTCTATCAACTGTGTATGTTTGTAGGGGCAGAATGAGACATGTCCCTTACAACCTCAACATTCCCCCCAACCCATTATGTTTGGCTGTTATGTGGATGCCCTGCCCTAGGCATTTGGAAGCAATTTTAGGTCTGTAGCAGGTAGCTGGACATACTGCTGCATGTGTAGAAGGCCACAGCTGCTGCATTCTAGCCAGGAGTCAGACTAGGGGTTGTGAAGACATTTGGGGAGAGCAAGCTGTTACTGTCAGTGAGGGTGCAGTGTCAGCTGTTGTGTCACAGCATGGCCTGTTTGAGGGTATCCACAACTGTCCAAGTGAAACATGTGCCTGTGTTGGATATGTTACATAACAGTGCCATCCAGAGAGTGGTAGGCAACATTTAGTAGACATATTCATAATTGTGAAATGTGTCCCACTCTGCAGGCCTTTAATACACTACTGTGGGTGGCAGTGACTTCAGTAGGAGAAACCAGTTTTGCTTGACATTGCAGAGCTCCATTATTCCTATGTTGTATTGACATGCATGTAGTTGTCATGCCACACACCGGGCTATGGGCCAGGACTGTGTGTGTCTAGATATGACAGATGCTAGAACTGTAACAGATGGACCTACCAAGTTATTATTATGGCAGGTGTATTTATAAGACATATGTGCACGCATACAGTGTGTAACACAGGATTCGCATGGACATGTGTGTTCTGATGGGTATGACGTGTGACACTGAGCTGTCTGTCAAGCTCTTGCAACCCCAGTCTGTACTGCCTTGCCAGTATGTGAGCACACAAAGTAGGTTTTATGATGACCCTGCCATAAAAAGGGGGCACAACTCTGGATATTCAGCAAAGGTCTGTGCAGTTATCAGCTTTACCTGATATTGTAGTTCTCCTGTACATCTAGCAGCCTTTATTTGTCTATGTACAGGTTCTGTTTCTGCATCAGAGGCCCAAGTACATTGTGATTTGGGCCAGTAGATATAGGAGTAGTGCGTGACTGGCAATCAGATATGTCTGTAAACACAGTCATTAGCCTCCTAATGACAGTTGGCTTACTGGTATGTTGCTCTGACTGTAGTTTAAATAGTTCTGGCTTCAAAATTTATCACTGAAGTATTTTTTCCCTAAAGTTACATCCCTGTAGTGCGTGATATATTAAAAAAAATGCATCAACAATTCTCCACAGCTGATTTGATGTAGTGGTGTGTTGCTGTGACTTCTGGTTCAGAAGGTCCTGTGTTCAAGACTTGTCGACTTTTTCTTTTTTTCCCTAGTGTTACATAACTATAATGCATGATATATTCACAAAAGTATTGCTAGCTCTTATAACTGATTTGGCTTAGTGGTACATTGTTCAGATTCTAGTGTACAAAGTCCTAGGTTCAAGATTTAGCAGTGATATGTTTTTTCCCTAATGTTAAATGACTGTAATGCATGATATATTGACAAAAGAATTGCTAAGTCTTGCAGCTGATTTGGCTTAGTGGTGTGTTGTTCTGACTCTAGTGCAGAGGTTCCTGTGTTTGAGACTTGGCAGTGATATCTTTTTTCCCTAATGTTAAATGACTGTAATGCATGATATATTTACAAAACCATGAGTAGCTCTTATAGCTGATTGGGTGTAGTGGTGCATTGCTCTGACTCTAGTACGCAGTGTCCTGGGCCCAAGACTTGGCAGTATGGTTATTTTGTTGCTGGGCAGAATAGTAGCTGAATGAGATAGAGTGATTAAAGCAGTTTTAAGTGGGCTTGAGTGGGTTTGTGCAACTCTAAGCAATGCCAAGAGACTCTTAGGTTGACTTACCTCCGCTTAGCAGTGCTTACTCCAACTTAAGCCCATGCTAATTCCAAAAAAAATTAAAAGAAAAAGGGGTGATAGGAAAGTGGTGAAATGGGGGCAAGCAGGGGGAAAAACTTTATGAAAGGCAGCTAGGGATGTGCAGGATGGGTGTAGGAAAAGACCATAGCTCTCCATTTCTTCTGCAGCAATAGCTGTGCATGATGTAGACAATTTGGAATTTAGAGCCTCACACCCCACAGGGAGGGGTGTGGGCAACATACATTTGTTGACTAAATCAAGGGTAAATTGATTAATGTCAGTGTAAGTGGGGGTGAAATGGAGGGCTATGTATGGGACATGATGTATTTGGGTGGACAGATGCCCCTTTTTTTCTAAGGTGAGAGTTAGATTTTGGGGAAGGGTTGTAGGTAAGTTTGCAGAGGAAGTTGGGTAGGAGAGGTTGCTTTTGCAAACAGACAAGACAAACAAGACAGCAGACAGGGGTGGTGTATAACACATGAGGGGGTAACACCTTGGATGGGGAGGGTGGTTGGAAATCAGAGGGACACATGTCCCCCAAATGGAAACAGTGGGACTGAGGTCCGCACCCATGGGCAGTCACCACTGTCCCTTCATGGCCCCAAACATGGCTGTGCTGGGGGCTGGAAAATGGGGCCAGCCTGCCCCTCGAGGTGCACCAGTCTGCCCTCGATCTGGCACAGGCAGTCATTCAAATCATGCTGGATGACACTGTGCACCATACTGCTGAAGTGTTGTTGGGTGTCAGGGTCTCCCCATGCCCATGTCCAGCAGGGGGGGGCAGGCCCTGTCCCCTGACATGGTTCCACCTGAGGGTGGTGCAGGACCAGCGGAGGAGGCTGTTTGAGTTTAGGCGCCAGACGTGCTGAGACTCAGTGCCAAAGCCAGATAAGGTGGGACAAGTGGATCCTCTGGGATCTGCCTACCCAAATGTGCTACGGTGTTGAGTTTTTTCAAAGTGCATTGGTTAGTCATGAACAAAACATTTCAGCATTAGTTATAACAGAATTCATACGTGTTCAAATTAACCCAGAACAATCGAATTGGAAAAATTGCATGACAAACAGAAAATATGCCTAAATGGAATAACAGTCATTATTGTAACAGCATGCCAGAAACAGTTATAGCAACAGGCCACCAACAATGGAATTTGAAAAACTATGTTAGTATGCAAGCATTTACATATATGAACAATAATACAACACAAGTCTCAAAATTAGGTTTTGAGAACAACATACCGTAGTATATGAATAATTATTATTGATGCAGATAAGGGGTTGGAGATGAGAAAAACAGTCCATTACTAACTGTATAGGCTATATTATTCACAACAGTACTGGTCAATACTCTACAGGTCTGCCCACACTTTATATCTACCTGAGGCCTATAGCTACTGTAGCAGGTACATACCTATTAATCTGTTGACCTGGAATGCTATGGGGCAAGCTGTGACAACTATAGATACAGAGGTAGAGGGGACTCGTACATGTCAGGGTTAAATATATGACTAACATGGTGTACCCTGCGCTGATGTTGTGTGAGTGTGCTAATGGCATACTTGTACTGCATGGATGAGAGGGTGGCCTAATGGTTAAGGTGTTTTCCTTACAAACACAAGGTGCAGGGTTTGAGTCTCACAAGGGATAATTGGCTAGGCTTACAATGGCTCGCAAGGGCAGTTAGCTTAGTACTAACCTATGAACCTATGAACCTATTTATATCTGTGTGCAAGGTTATTGGTAACAGTGATCACTAGCCATGACAGAGTGACACTTGAGAGACATGTACCTGGAAGAGTGCATGGTGTATATTGCTATCCTGCTGTCATTTGTTGGCATGGGGCTGGACACTGGAATATTTTACACAGTTTATTAGTATCCCCTTCATACAGCTAATACAAACATTTCTTTACCTGTGTGCCCTGTGGAGAAATTATCTGTTAACACTACCTAACAGTTTCTACAAATACTCAGGGTTACTTGTGTGTCACTATAAACACATCTTTCTACCAGTCACTGGATTCAATCCAGGGTCTGTGTGTGCAAAAATTAATAACAGCTCTTTATTTTTCATCACACTCAGCTACTGGGGAACTGCTGTCTGCTGCCAGACTGATTTGTGCTTAAAACTTACTTGGTTACACAGTATAACCTTGTAATATAAGTGGAGTGTCACAGAAGACTGTAGTGACAGTTGAACATACATGCCTGAGATTCATGCATGATAGTTAGTGAACTGTGTATTGATACTTTGAATGCAGGTGTACACATTTAACCCCTAGTGGATGTGAATATGTGTAATCTGTACAGACCATAGTAGGGTGTTGGGTAGCATACCTGACCAATATACATTTGCACATCATATATCTGCAGTATCCACCTATTACAGTCACATACTTGCCTGCATCAGCATACCTACATTCAGGACAACATATAGCTAAAATGCAAAGGTTAACACAATACAATGCTACAGGAAACACACTATAATACATTACACACTACTATTCAAGGCTCAAATCTTAGTGCAGAACATATATCAATGTTCCTTGTATCTTGTCTTACAGCTCCACATCTACAGTTTGGTATAACAGCTGCTTAGCAGATAAACCTTAATGACTCCATGCTCTCATAGCCATACTTGCTGTGTAGCACCTATACACTTGTATTTTCTAAACAAAAGACCAACAATTTGTGGGAATAAGCTTTATTTATGGTGACATGACACAGTGGTTTATTATATTCAAAATTCTAAATTCTGTTGTACTGCATATTTTGTAGATGATGAATGTATGTCAGTTATTACTTTCCAAGAAGCAAGCACAGTATACCTTATTGACAGATTCATTCCTACATGAAGCAAGCACAGTATACTTTATTGACAGATTCATTCCTACACAGTATTACTACACTACTGGCTTTCATTCATCAATACTAGCTTGTTTGCTGCCTTCATCTGTATTACACAGTACCTGGCATTAGTCACTTATATCAATATTGGTCTAACTACACATTCTTCAGTACACTCAGAACACACTATACCTAATGGCAGTAAACAATTACACTTTTTTATTTATTGGAATATACATATTGCAGGTTATGTCTGTACTCACCACACTGTTGGTGCAGCCTCACCAGTCATCCAGCATGGGTCTCAATGTTATGGGTTCTCTCCTCTGCAGCTGTGGGGGGGGGGAAACACACCATTATGCATACCTGTCTATCAGATATTCATTCTAAAATTTGGTAAAGCACCATTTGATATACTTGCAAAGTTCTGGGGCATTGTGGTCCTGAGCATCTTGGAACAATTGGGCCAAAAGCACCCCCTTCCTCTATTTTAGGTCATCATAATGGTGATGGATCTGCTCACCATTGTGGGGGGTGGCAGTAGCATTGGTGAGCCCACATGCCGGACAGTCCCAGGCCTCAAACTTGTATTGTGAGCCCTGGTACTTGCCCTGCAGGAGCCTGTCATCGTGGTTCTTAACAATAAGCCCAGCCATCACCCTGGACTCCAATATGTCCCAGCTCTGCACCCAAAAGCATGCTCCCTCTCCTCCACCTGCCATAGTTCCTACAGGGATCAAACTCTAACAGGTTCTGCCTGTATTCCCACCTGTGTGTTTAAATAAGGCCATATTCACACCTTTTGCCATCATTGGACCATTTTCAAAAATAATAAGCACAGCTCAGCAGTGCGCAAACCTGCTAGGTGAATCGAGCAGTGTTTAAAGTGGAAAATGTTGAGCAGTGCAAAACTCCGCTTAACTGAGCTAAATATTGCTTAGAATGGGACTTCTTAGCAATGTTCAAACCAGCTAAGCAGAGCTAAGCACTGCTAAGTATTTCTCAGACAGTTCTTGTTTAAGCATTGCTTAGCTTGGCTTAGCAGTGCTTAGCAAAACTGAGCTAATGGCAAACAAGATGTTTCATTTAAGAAATAGGAATTGTCTATTAATTACTAATTAGTGATACATTATTATTATTAAGTTTATATATTTTACATGACCTCCTCCTATGTGCTTTCATTACATTACTTTGGTGTCTGACTGTACTGTAATGGACACTTCTGTTTACATGGTAATTTTCACCTCATATCTCCACTGACACTGGGATTCTGGACCAATTCCACTACCCTGGTTAACAAATATCACTAACTACATCAATAAATAAAATAAAAATTAATACAAAAATGCTTTCCTGTATAGAAGATGAATAAATTGTCTTGGCATTCGAACTGTGCACCTACTGTACATGAAACCATGACTCTAACCACTCAGCTAATTCAGCTGTGAAGATTTCAGATATACATTTCTATATAGCTTCTTGATATGTTTAAGCACTGCTGAGTAAAGCGTTGAGGTGCGCAAACCCACTCAGCTATGCTTAAACTTGAAAGAAAAAGAAAGAAAAAAATATCCATTAATTACAAGTTAAACATTACACTTCACATTATTATATAAGTGTCCAAGGACACTTTCTTTATTGTTTTACTGCCATATAGCACCTTCACAATCCAGGGAGCGTGTTACTGATACTGTAACACATACCCCACATGACTTTACTTCACATTCCTCATGTAATCCTCTCAACTGTACAGATTTTCACATGATGTCCAGATTTGTTCCTCACTTTTTGGTCCATTTGTCATGAAACTGTGTTTCTCTGGCAAATCAGTGTCAAATCATTACAGACTGAAGTTAGAAATTAATAATAGACATTTGAGTTTCAGATGTCATACTCTTCAAAAAATCCATGCTAATGCAAAACCTATCATTCTATCAACTTTCTAAGTTTGTAAGATCAATATTTAAAAACTGTCACTATTTTTGGTCTTTTGTCCCATGTTTACTAATGGTTTGGTCCAGATTCTAAGAGGCTGAGAGGTATGAAGTGTCCAAGAACACTTTCTTTATTGTAAAGTGCCATAAGGCACTTTTGCAATGCAGGGGGTGTGTTAAAGTACCTGTAACACACCCTGTACATGACAATCACTTACCATTCTTCATTTAAGTGTCTGAGGACACTTTCTTTATTGTAAAGTACCATATGGCACTTTGAGAGTGCAGGGGGCATGTTACAGATCTGCAAGCACTATAACTCACCCCCTAGATCTGATTCGGTATCCATGTACATCGATCCCCCTCAGTAGCCTGCCTTCATTAATATGCAAGGCGTGCTGCCGAGAGGGAGATACGGGCATGGACAGCATTCACTTTGTGTAGGAATAACACTATTTCTACGCAGAGTTTATTTAATCTGGGGGTATATCTTTGATATATTGATTTTTATATGAAAAATTAAGGACTAGAGCTACATAGAGTATTTTTGGTAAAAGTGTCATTTTTATTAATTGTAACCTGTCTTCAAAGGTAATGAATATATTATTTCAATTAATTATATACTTATTTATTAAGTTTATAATATTTTTATAATTATATTCAATTTTATTTTTATGGAATTACATAATGTTATTCCTAGATAGTTAAGGGAATCTGAATATGCACCAATAATATGCTGATTATCTGATTGGTTACTTTTCTTCTTATTTAAAAGCATATGTTTGGATTTCGATTTATTAAAATGTAAGCCTGAAATTTGGAAAGAGATAACCACAGAATCTAATTCTAGTAAAACTGACTGTGAATTTATTAATGTAAGTAAGACATCATCTGCAAAAAGCATTACCTTAGAGTTATACTGATTATAAATATCTATACCTATGATTTTTGGATTGTCATGAATAAGGACAGCAACATTTTCAATGACTAATGCAAATAAAATAAGAGATAAGGGACATCCCTTTTTAGTGCCTTTGCTATTTGAATATATTCAGAAGTAAAGGGACCTAATTTAACATAAGCTACATTGTTTTTGGTATATATTTTTATTAGAGAAATGAAAGAAGAAGGAAGGTTAAAATAACACACTTCAAACATGTATTCTGAGTTGATGGATTCAAAGGCCTTTCCTATGTTCAAACTAATCAAAAGTGCTTCTTTGTTTTCCTTGTTCAAGTATTCAGTAAGTGTTAAGATCCTTTTAATGTTATCATGTGTTTGTCTTTTTTGTATGAAACCTGATTGATCATCATCTATTATTTGCATTAGTGGGACTTTTAATCTATCTACAATGATAGGCCTAAAGATTTCATAATCAATATTTAATAATGAATTAGGTCTATTAGAGCTACAAAACTTAGGATCCGGGTTAGCTTTTATTACATGTGAAATCAAGGAATATCTCCACAAAGTTGGTATAATGCTGTGTGATTGAACTTCTAGTAATGTTTTATGAAAGAAGGACAATACAGATGTGGGAAACAATGTATATATATCTACAATTATACCATCCATCTTGGGGGCTTTAATAGGCTTATTATTTTATTTTTGTTTAATCTCCTCTAGTAAGATTTGTGCTTCAAGAACTGCATCTAGGCTCTTAGGGAGTCTTAGTTTGTTAAGTGAAGGAATATCTAATTTAATGCGGCCATTAACTGAATAATTGGAACAAAAATGTTTAGAATAATGAAACTTGAAGGTGTCTAAAATATCACCTAAGTCAGAAACAGATTTATTGGAACCTTCATGTAATAATTTAGTTATATTCTTTGATTTAGAGTGTATCGTGGCGCTCATCAACAGATGTTTGGGGGGTGATGCATAAGAGTTTATTTTTAGCTTTTCCAATGCCAAGTTAATTTTATGGGATAAGATATTTGAATATTGCTCATTAAGCTCCTCTATTTTTTTTACCTCGTCAAGGGTGAGTTAGGAGGAATTAGATTTAATATTTGAGAGTTGAGATTGAATGTTTTGTAAGTCTAGGTCCTATTTTTTTTTAACCATGCTGCTATTTTGCCATAAAGATAGGCTTTTAATACATTCCATACCATGATTATGTTAGATTTTGGAGTAAGGTTTGCCTCTAGAAAAGAAATATACCCCTGACAATAGCCAAAATTAAAAATCATTAATTCTGGTTGCATAGGCTGTGATTCTATTTAGAGGAATAAGCCATTTATTGCTAATTTGAAATTCAAGGGAGAGTGCATCATGATCTGAAATGGAACATGGAAGAATTGTGAAGGAGGATATATTCATCCTTAGATCATTAGAAACTAAACTTCTATCTATTCTAGTCTGTGTTTTAATATATATTCTATATGACAATATTTAAAAGAGGTAGGATCTTTAATAGTAAATGTGTTGAATAAATTAAGAGTCTTGACCCCCCCTTTTTTTTAAGTTTTGCAGTAGGTGAAAACCTTAAAGGATGATTATTAGTGGTATCAGTGCTATCTAGTATACAGTTAAAATCACCACCTATAATGAGGTTTCCATTATATATGCTAGTAATGTGATCAAGATGTTTTTTAGCAGTTTTTACTCCCAAACCAGGAATCCAATAAATATTGACTAGAGTCCAGATTCTATTATTAAATTTTAAAGTAAGTATAGTTAGAAGTCCTTCTAGGTCTTCACATTTATATAAAATTTGAGGACGTACAATATTGTTTCATAAAATCATAACCCCTCATTTTTAGTCTTATAAGAGGCACGAGGAAGGATAATATAGTTACTGGGGGGTCCAAATTTCCTTTTTAGAAAGCTTAAAATGTGCTTCTTGTAAAAAAAAAAACTACCTGGGCTTTATTAATGTTCAAATATTTTAATAAGCTTGACTTCTCCCTTGAATTATTTAAGCTGTTAATGTTTAGACATTAGAGTTAGCATCATTAAGATTCAGGTAAGAAAACATAGGATGAAATGTGTGTATCTACTATTATTATAATCCAATAACTCTTTCTTGTGGGTAAATGAACAAATTTGTTTATAAATTAGTACCACAATAACAATTATTGTATTGTCAGGCTCTGGATTGCATTGCACAAGTGGAAATTCCTTAAGATTCCAAGAGCAGGCTAAGTTATTTCTTACACTTATTTCACTGAATTGCACTTCTGAAATGCTTATAATTGTGCTATACAGTTGACCTACTATATTTTTGCACTGTTATAAAGCTATTTTTATTGTTTCACTGCATTTATGTACTGTTTTAAACTGTTTTAACATTACTTAACTGTAAACTCCTTTTTCATACTGAGAGTTGTATTTTCTGTTTGAGAGTGCTCTATCTGAACTTTTCTGTGCATTTTTGTCTGTTAAAAGCATTCTCGAGTCTGCTCCTTGATCTGTTTAAAACTTTCATTTAGTGGCTACAGCTAGGAACTGTAATAGTGTGCATTACTATAATTCCTTTTTTTATTTAAATTACTAAATTGTAAACTGCTTTTTCATACTGAGACTTGGATTTTCTTTTTGTGGGTGTTCTTTCTATGCTTTTAAAGTGAGGTTTCTGTGTTCTGCACAGGTGGCATAATCTTGATAGAGGCCTGTTGCGTAGGCTGGAAGTTTTGTTTGTGTTTCTGGCAGCCATTTTCTGCTGATTGCCTTCATTATTATTGAGACTAACAAGGCCTCCTGACCTTCTGTAGTACGAGTGATTGGGTAATAGCAGGGGCTGAGTAGTAATCTGATCTTCCAACTCTTCCATTCTTACTGCTATATAAACCCTGTGTCTTATAAATGTTCTGCTTGTATTGTCAGGGTCTGGATTGCATTGCATAAGTGGAAATTCCTTAATATTCCAAGAGCAGGTTAAGTTATTTCTTACACTTATTTCACTGAATTTCACTTCTGAAATGCTTATAATTGTGCTATACAGTTGATCTACTATATTTTTGCACTGTTATAAAGCTTTTTTATTGTTTCACTGCATTTATGTACTGTTTTAAACTGTTTCAACATTACTTAACTGTAAACTGCTTTTTCATACTGAGAGTTGTATTTTCTGTTTGTGAGTGCTCTATCCAAACTTTTCTGTGCATTTTTGTCTGTTAAAAGCATTCTCGAGTCTGCTCCTTGATCTGTTTAAAACTTTCATTTAGTGGCTACAGCTAGGAACTGTAAATGTTTTTCCTACGCACCCACCCTAGTGTTGTGTGTTCCTATACTTGGTGGCTTTGCAGTTGCCCACCCATACTGTACATTTGATCTGTGACACTCCTCCCAGTCTAGTGTCATTAGTTCACTCAATTTAATAGAGAACATTTGTGAGGGCCAACCCACTCAGATTCTTAACGTTGAATTAACTTCTGTTCCAGCTTTTTCCATTTCCACTTTACTGAAAAAAAAAATTCTAAGCTTGCTTTCCCCCTTTCCTGTGGCAGGTCAGATACGGATTTGCTGTGTCCAGGACTGTTTGAGCTCCTAAGTCCCCCCCCCCCTCACTTAACTGGGGTTAAACTATTCCTGGTGCCATAAAGTCTGTTTTTTTCAAAATTTCCCTTGCATCTAGCCAGCTTTTTAGTTTTAGCACTTATCTGTTTCTTTGATCTCAGCACTTGTTCAGAACTCATTGTAAGCATTAAATAAGGTACAAATTACTACAGCACTCAACTTTCCTCACTTGTCTAGAGGAAAACAGTTTTTAGTACTTAATAAATAAGCACCTATTCAGGCATGTCTAAAGGTCAGCTCCCAGTGTTTTCTCCTGTCTACCTGATGAATCTGGGCATCTTGGGACAATGCAGCAATTGCCTCATATACACAGACAACCCTCTCCTCCTACCACCCAACACTACGACCTGTGAGAGATGCACTTATATAGCCAAACTGGAAGCAAAGCTCTCTTTACTAAAGACTGGCTTAGACAGTCAAGAGGAGAAGGTAAACACTTGCACTGAACCACATTCATCACATAGTCCCTCAAAACCTACACCACCAAAACACACACACAGAACCCCAAAACACACACCTACATTCAGAGAGGCTCTCAGTACTAATCTGCCCAAACAACAGAGACCTCCAAAGTAGAAATGCAAGCAACCTCCACCCCCCAACACAACCCAAATGACACACAGCCCACATACTCAGTGTCTCTCAACTACAGCCCATAAGGCATAACGTACCCAACACTCTAGTCATAGGTGACTCTATAGTCAGGCACACTGATATTCCACTCACCAGGCTAAACAAGGAAAACGTTACTGTCAGCTGCCTGTTAGGTGCCAGGATCCGACATATAATGCATGCACTCAGGTCACTCCACAACAAGTACAGATATGACTCTGTCATTGTCAATGCTGTGTGAATGACCTGAGACGTACCTCCCTGGACTACATGAAAAGAGACATGGAGGAGCTCTCTGATCTTGTAGCCCAGGCTGGCATGACCCTAGCCCTGAGTAGCATCCTTCCATCACCCAGAATGATACCACAGTACAAGGACAAAATGATTGACTTTAACAATTGGCTAAGCTTCTGGTGTCATTCTAAGGGAATCCAGTATCTGTCTGCCTGGGATGACATGATCAACAGACCACACTGCTTTGCCAGATATGGCCTGCACCTGTCACCCTTGGGATTCCAGATACTGGCAAAGGCTCTTGCCACCCCTATAGTGCCTTTTTTAGGCAAGGTTCGAATGACAAATTCACCACCGTAACAGGTACAAGCAAGCAAAATCTGAGGGTAATGCTACTCAATGCTAGAATTCTAAACCTCAAAATGCACTCACTCGAAGCACTCCTTAAAATGGAGAACATTGACATTTGTGCAGTGACAGAGACCTGGTTCAAAGCTCCAGAGAGCACCCCTGCAATACCAGGCTATAATTCATACCACACCTTTCGGCCACCAAACCCGGACCAAAACACTAAAGGTGGAGGCGTGTCCATATTCATTAAGGATATCCACACCTCCAAGCTAGTTGCTCAGCATAATGCATCCGAGATTATCCAAGTTCAACTAACTCTGGGCAAAACCACAATCCAGATTGTAGCTTGCTACAGACCCCCCACAATGCCCCCAGAATTCCCACTCCTCTTTTCTTGATACATTGGAAAATATTAAGGTACAACCCAACACTCTAATAATGGGTGATTTCAACTACCCTACCATTAACTGGGAAAACTACTCATGTACCAACTCTTTTGCTCAACATTTTCTGGAAATCATCAATTCCAGCACTTTGGATCAACTTATCCACACCCCCACCAGAGGCAGCAATATCCTAGACCTGGTCATCACCAACATGGGTGACTGGTGTTCCAGGCCAGAGGTCAGCTCCTCGTTGGTCAGATCCGACCACAAGCTAATCACCCAAGACATCCACATCCTGCTCCCACACCCCATTAGGAAAACAACCTTAAAAAATTTCTCCAAAGCCAACTTCACACTTCTTAAGACAGAAGTGGCAAACTTCATGACATCCATGCAGATGGACAATAGAGGTGCAACTGCTGAATCCTACACAAATGCACTTTATAAGCACTTACACAAGTGCATGGATTGTGCTATCCCTAACAGAACCAAGATGCTATCCTCCTAAAAAAGGAAGCCAATCTGGTGGTCTTCTGCCATAAACAAACTCTACAACAGAAGAAAGAAACTGTTGCAAAAAAGAGTAAAATCCCACAATTGGAGGAACTCCCTGGTCAGCCTCAGTAAGAAACTAAGATCCCTCATAAAATCCTCCAAAGCTAGTTATGAAAACAAAATTGCCACTGATTCTAAAGACAACCACAAAGCATTCTATAGCTATGTCAAAAATCTCAATGGCAGCACTTAGATCTGCTCTGAGTTACAGCACAATGACACTAAATATACAGAACCAACTGATATTGCCAACATCCTGGCAGATAGGTTCAGTGCTAACTTTACCCCCCTCTCACCCCCTAAAGGGCCCATCTTTATACTGGAAGAATGCAAAGTTCCTGTAATCACAGCTGCACAGGTAAAAACTTCACTCTCCAAAGCCAAGAACACAACATCCATGGGACCTGACAACATCCCAGGTTGCCTTCTACATGAACTACTGAATGAACTGGCACCCCACCTAAGTACCATGTTCAATCATAGCCTCACCTCAAGCTTTGTGCCCATTGACTGGCACACCGCGATGGTTGTCCCACTCCACAAATGGGGGGCCACAACAGACCCCAGGAACTACCACCCCATTAGCCTGATGAGCCTCGTCTGCAAGGCCATGGAACGTATCATCATGGAACTCATAAACAAAGACATTGGAGATCTCCAAACCCTGGACCCCACACAGTTTGGGTTTGTAAAAGGCAGATCATGTCTCCTAAACCTGATAGACTTCTTTGAAGTAGTCACCAAAGCCATAGATGAGGGTAAGGTGGTTCACACAGCCTATCTAGATCTCGCCAAGGCATTCAACACCATCCCCCACTCTGGAATTATAGATAAACTCACTAAACTAGGTATAAATCCCTATGTCACAAGATGGGTTTCCAACTGGCTTATGGAAATAACCCACACTGTGAAAGTAGCATACTCCAAATCAGATTTCAGACCAGTGACAAGTGGAGTACCACAGGGTTCAGTCCTGAGTCCTCTCCTGTTTGGTCTCTACTTCTCTGAAGGACAGGCTAACACAGAAGGTCTTTGGCTAACTAAATTCACAGATGACTGCAAACTAGGAGCCATAATTGAAACTCCTAATGATGTGGACATCCTACAAAAGGGCCTCACTGAGACAGATGCCTGGTGTCAAAGACATAGTCTCAAGCTCAATGCCAAAAAGTGCATTGTCATCCCTTTTGGTAAAAATCCTGTACCCATGAACTACCACATAGGCGGTAGTCTACTTAACACTGAAAGTGTGATAAGAGACCTTGGGACACAAGTGGACAGTAGTCTGTCCTTTAATAATCACATCACCAAAGTGGTCAGGAAATCCTTCTACATGGCACACCTCATCACAAAAGGTTTCTCATCCAGAAAAAAAGAGGTCATTATTCCCCTCTACTCATCACTCATTAGACCCATTATAGAGTACGATGCCCCTTTTGGTATGTACCTCACAAGACATCTACAACAACTGGAAAGGCCGCAAAAATACCTCACAAAGAGGATTACTGGCCTCAAACAGATGCCTTATGCAGACCTTCTCAAAAAACTCCAGTTTACTCCGTTCCATATCGCCTACTCAGAGGTGATCTCTGCCTAACATAGAAAGCTATGTCAAACCCAGAGCTGTTAGACATGCTCCACTTAAAGAAATCCCAATCCCTCCGAGCTACACGCTCTAGGGACCTAAACCTTGTCACCACAATAAAGAGAACATGCTGGAGGGATAGATTCCTGTCCCAGAGACTTCCCATACTTTGGAACAGACTACCTATCTATGTCAAACAGAGCTCCTCATTAGCACTCTTCAAGAAAAATCTTGATGATTGGATGGGTAATAGGAAATTCACCCCGGGGATCACTTCTGTGGTTCTGCTTGACAGGGGCACAGGAAAATAATTTTCTTGGGTGGCGAAAGCCAGGGTACATTTTTGGCTAGGCTTATATAGGCCCTAGGGCCAATAGCCTAGTACCTACCTATGAACCTACCTATGAACCTATGAAAAAACTGCAAATTGAAAATATGAAGCATACAATCTAACATCAGGCCTACAGAAATAAAAGACAATTTAACCAAAAAAGTTGAATTTTTTTATACCCAAACATGGATTTCAAAAAATTCCTAGTCTGGTGGAAAGATAAAGTTCCAACAGTCTACTTTCAAGAATTATCCTAACCATGCCAAGAAGCTCCAATAAGTCTTATAATAGACAATTATGTAAAATAGAATATTCTAAAAAGAGCTAATTCTAAATGTAGCCTCTACAAGAAAAAAAAAATAACAATCTCAAGTTGTTTCATCAATTATTTTAGTTTTAGGAATAGTTCTATTAACTCAATTAGATATAAGTTACTAAGCTTGAAGAACTAAACTTTCTGTTAATAGTATGAATGCCATCCATACATGCTGGATAAAAAAAGATTATATGTATATTACAAAAGGATGTATAAATGAGATATAAAACTATAACTTAAAGTTCATATAATATAGGTCAGTTGTAGCAGACAGGATCATATAAAATGTGTTTCTGATTTTTATTAAACCATCATTAAAATAATTTCAAGTAAGGTAAAACACACTAGGCTACTAGAAATAATGTAAAACTATGAACGTATTGAACTGTGAACGAGAATATCTAATGGCCATCACCACTTGACTGTAATGTATTTTGACTTATAAAACCAGAACATCATAAAAAACTATAATCATTGTCTTCAGGATGCTGCAAATAACCAAATAAATGAAAGTGTCAAATCTTACTTAATGACAAAATAGTGGTGAAGGCTACTTTAACCGTCAACAATGAAGCAGGGATTATGAGTTATATATTAGTAGCAAAGAGTCTACTCGTCAGATTAATATTGCCTCAGGAATGAGAAACAACCATTTCAAATGAAAAGAACAGTTCATTTACAACTGTTATTATGCCTCCATATAACACTATTATTAAAGACACTGTGTGTGTGAGACAAATCAGCCCCTATTATTAACAGGCATATAACATTCATTTGAAATATATTGTAAAATCAAGTCAGACTACCAAGATCTTAAAGCACTACCTGTTTTCAGAAAGATATCATTACGTCACGTCATATTTCATTAAACTTAACAAAAGAAACTGAATACATGCACCTTGCATCTGAGTCAGTGACTGAGTATATTAGTATCAGGATGATGTCTTCATTCACAGTGAAAAATTAGCTGATGTCTATTTGGAAAGTAATCCTATACAAGTGCACAATGCTGATGCACAGAATAAAAAAATGGTTATCGTATATGTTCAAAGGTAGGCAAAGTCTAGCGAATTTCCCTTTTGGTGGTTGAATTAACCTATCTCATTAGGTGTTAAATTGGCCTTACTCATCCCATTTATTTATTTATTTATTTTACATTTGCTTACCCACAATGTCTGACTGGACTAAAAGCCCATTTTCAATGGAGGCCTGGGGAGAAAAGCTCCACTACAAAAAGTTAATAATAAGAGATACATAGATGGTTACTAATTTATATAAGAGTAATATGTAAGGCTCCAGTTAGAAACATTAACATATAAACAAATAGTTAATACAACAAGAAAGACATGTGTGGAATCTTCCATGATAAAGTGTATAGAGAAAAACAACATAGAGAGAATTTTTTTTCTATAAAAGTAGACTGTTTTTATAATACAATAAACTTATCTCAGCAATAGTTATTTTGGCAGTATCCTAGCATTATGAACAGGAATATATATATATATATATATATATATATATATATATATACAGGATATTTGGATAAGGAAGTAAAAAAGGATGTAGGAAGAGAAAGGTTTAGGGAGTATTAAGGCTTAATCTGCTAAAGAGTAGGTTTTGAATACTAAGAGAGAAAAGCAAGACAAGTCATTGCACGGTATGTAATTCTATATTACTCCCAGTGAGAATAACTGGAATCATGCCATAGGTAATCTGAGCATATCCATGCATTCCCCTGGTATGTAATTATATATTACTCCCAGTGAGAATAACTGGAATCATGCCATAGGTAATCTGAAGGTATCCATGCATTCTCCACGGTATGTAATTATATATTACTCCCAGTGAGAATAACTGGAATCATGCCATAGGTAATCTGAGCATATCCATGCATTCCCCTGGTATGTAATTATATATTACTCCCAGTGAGAATAACTGGGATCATGCCATAGGTAATCTGAGGGTATCCATGCATGGACTAAAATATTTAAGAGCTGACTCATCCATTAGTAGCACAAGGGGCAGTCCTGGGTTAAATTCAGTGTTTCCCATCCATAGATTTAAGCTGTGCTTCAATGTGAACAGTGATGAATTTTGTTTTACATGGATAGTGAATCTATTCCAGAGCATCAGTATCTTCTACAAGATATACTTGTCCCTCCAAACATTCTGTTAATGTTGCAGAACAGATTTAGATCCCTAGACCAAGAATTTCTGATGCCTGTTGCCTTGCTGATTTGCAGTAAATCCATTAGTATTGGATCAAAGGATGCCTTGTATGGCAGACACTGGTCACCTCTTTTGCAGTCTGTAGGATGGCAGCCATAGTGACAGACCTTTGAATCAATCCATGTAAGACAGGTTGTTTAGGCCTTGTATTCTTTTTGTAAAGTATCTTTGTAAGTGAACTGTTTTGACAGGTCTGTTGACAGATACATGCCATAGGGGGCGTTATACTCAATGACTGGCCAAATGAGGGGTGATTAAAGTGGGGCAATGACATCCCTAGATCTAGACACAGTCCCATTGGTTATAAGCTGTGCAATATAGAAGGACTTTCTTGTGTCAAAGGAAACATGTTGGTTGAAAGATAGGTTGCTGTCCACATAACTTCCCAAATCCAAGCAAATGGAATACACCCTAAGGGCATATTGCCAATGTAGCAGTTTCCTGGAGGGTGGATTACTTCCCAAAGGATAAGATAATGTATTTTTGACATTTACTTTCATTCAATGATTCTGGCACCAGTTAATTATTTGGGACAACATTCCTGCAGGATTGCTAAGTGATTTGGAATTTATTATCTGAAGGTAACATTTTATTTTCAATGCAACAGACCTTTAATTCTAGTATTCATAATGCTGAAACTTTAAGATCAACTATAACATTAGTGTCAGTATCTATGCAGTCTGCTTTGAATAGTTTTTGAGACTGTTAAGAAACAAAGCAAGCTTCATAATGCTAAATGCTCGAGAAAAAACATTACATTTTTCTGGTTTTATATAATAATGATTCATCCAGAAACTGATCTAGTTAGTATAACTATAAGTCTTTTTGAAGTCAGTGCATTAGTAACATGTGAAATGAAAGGGTGATGTGGAATTTACACATAAAAGTAGTGTTTAACAGGATGTTTTCCATTTTACATAAAACTGTTCCTCTCTTCTTAACATCCATTTCTGAATATATTTTGTAAGAAGCCTATATTACCAATTATGACTGCCTAGGTATGAAGTAACATTAGTTAAATAGTGTGTTAATCAGTTCCCTAAAAGGCTTAGTTAGCTGGGAAGGTGGCCAGCAAAGACAAATGACAATTCCCAAAATGGGAGGATTGTCATATGGTTCTACAGAAACTTAGGCCGTCTTTGTGCTCAGCAGATATCAGTCATGTTTTGACAGTGGCAGATGAGTGGTAACTTTACGTGAAAGCAGGACATGCAGTAATAGCATTTTATTATATATTTTGCAGTTTAATACAAACCTGTGTATTTAAGGTTCAGTGACAATATGAGTATAGCACACATGAATGAAGCTGATATGAGGAATGCTTTTATAAGGTTTCAGATACGCTGTTTTCTTGGTGCAGGAATGTGAGTATTTACAAGATAAAGCTGTCAAATATCCAAGGGATTCAGGAGAGATATTTACTTAGGTGCTTCCCTGCTTGCTATTTATACTGCACAAGGTATTTGTTGTGATGCATTTTCTTTGATTCACAAAGTTTGAAAATAAGGATTTCATATTACTTTTAGCAGAGCTGGAACCTCTTTAAGCACATTTGAATATTATATCATATTCAAATCCATCTACCTGCAAACATAGCAATATATATAAAAATGTTTAGGCTGGCCATGAAAGGGAAATGTGTTATTCAGATCATGCCTGCAATTGCCACAAAATGTGTGAGTATCTGATAATTTAAGATCTTTCAAGAATAAACTAGACACCTGGATGGGTTCTGATATTTGTAATCTCCAATTTAAGGAGTTAGCATTTTCTCCATGACCCTAGAGTCCCTAAACACTGAATTAAATAACTTATAAGCTTATGACTTTATGGCATGTTAATCCAATAAAAAATATCTTCTTTTATGACATCATAAATAAGTAATCACAGTTACAGTACGTGTCTGTACAATGTCAATATTCTGCTCAGCAACAAATAAGCTCAAAGCCCAATTTCATTTACGAGATCAGAACATAGTAAAAAGAAGTCTCGGAAAAAATAGTCAATTAATATGCAGGAAAAATAATGTACAGATAATCACATTAAAATTCGACAATCACTAATATTACAAAATATGAATAAAATATAGTACTATAACAAAATGCTAATAAATGTAAACATAGCAGCAAGTATTAAAAAATCTTAACTCTGAAAAGCATTGCTCTATGCACTTACAGTAAAACAGACTAAAACAGGTTAAATGAGAAACCTGATCTAAGGTAAGCTAATACCATTGCAGCCCTGCACTCAGAAAACCAAAGACACTGCTATAGTTGTGTACCTATAGTAAAAAAGTCCAAACCTGCATTGCTGAAATGAAAAAGAACTGACCAAAGGATAAATACATAATAGCATATGTACATGCATTCATAACAATAATGTTGTTGATTTTTCAAATAAAATTTAAAAATCAGCACCCCTTTTATAGTGAAACAAGTAATTTCCTATTACATTTGCAATTTCCTTGTTGTTGTATAGTGATTTAGTGTAGTTTGACTCTTTTGTAATCTCAACAACTTTAGTATACTATGCCTGTCTCTTAACAACTGATTCTTAGCATTTGTACAAATTCATATTCATTATTTTACTAATGTTGTATATCCACTTTAGCCACTATCATTTTTTTTATTTTGTATTTAAAGTTTCCCACACAAAGCATGTTCTATAGTGAATTCTATCCCTACATTGCTTGTACAAAGCATAGGAGTTTTGCTTTTACTAAAAGGGCTTCCAGTGAATAGTCTGGGTTTATTTCCTTAGTTATTAACTAGTTTTAGCTTCTTGTATTTCATGGTATTTTCAAAAGTTTCTTTCCAGTTCCCCAATTCCAAAACATAAACTTCCCAGGGCACAACCTTACATGCACTTCAAGACACACACGCATATACTATTACAGGAAAGGGTCTATATTATATTTTCAAAAGTTTCAAACATCGAACACCATATGGTCGACACCATATGAGCAATGTTTGAAATTTCAAAAATATAATAAAAAAATAAAAAAAAAAACTATACTTACCTAAACGCTGTAGGCAGGGGGGCAAGCCCCCCTGCACCCCCCACACCCCTGCTACTTAAATATTCCTACTCTGAGATTGCACTGCATTTAAGTAAAGGGAAAATATTCCCTACTGTGATTTCCGTGTTACAAGCATGATGTTTCGACCAATCGGATTCGCTCAATACACTTTCGCCATTTATAATTTTCTATCACGCGATAGGAACCCTACAAGAAACACTATAGCACTGTCTATGTTGACCATTTTTTTTTAAACAGTGAACATCTTTATTAAATTCAATATGACAAGCAATTGTCCATTTATATAAATGAAAGCAAGTCATATTGATATAATTTTAGCCGCACACATTACACATCACGAACCATATTTCATATAATTGTAGTTACAAACATTATACATTACTTATAATCTATCCAGTCATTGTCAGTCAAACTTTACATAGTTCATTCAAATTCTGCCTTCGTTTATATCTTGTTCCTCCTCTGCATGTATTCTTCCCACAATTCCCATTTTTGTCAATATTTATAGGTTCATAGGTGTATACTAGGCTAATGGCCCTGGAGCCTTTACAAGCCTAGCCCATAGAAGTGCCTGGTGTTGTGCCGCCCGATGTCAGTTCCCAGTGCCTCTATCAAGCAGAACCACTGGAGTGATCCCCGGGGTGAACTTTCTATTTCCCATCCACTCACCAAGATTTCTGTTGAAGAGGTCCAGTGAGGTGCTCTGCTTGACATGTATGGAAGTCTATTCCAGAGCATGGCCAGTCTCTGGGTTATGAACCTGTTCCTCCAGCATGTTCTGTTGATTGTGCTAAAAAGGCTGAGGTCTCTGGAGCATGTGGTGCAGAAAGATTGGGATTTCTTTAGATGTAGCATTTCTAACAGAGCTGGGTCAGACATGGCTTTGTAAGTCAAGAGAGATCACCTCTTAGCAGATGATATGAGACAGAGAATAGCTGGAACTTTTGAGTCTGTCCATGTAGGACATGTGTTTAAGGCTTATGATTCTCTTTGTGAGGTACTTTTGTGGCCTCTCCATCTATTGCAGATGTCTAGTGAGATACATGCAAAATGGGGCATTATACTCTATGATTGGTCTAATGAGGGAAGAGTAGAGAGAAATGATGATCTCTTTCTTCCTGGATGCAAAACCCTTGGTAATGAGGTGTGCCACATTGAGGGACTTTCTGACCACAGTGGCAATGTGGTGGTCGAAGGAGTGGTTGTTGCCAACCACTGTCCCCAGATCTCTTATAACTCCTTCAGTGTTCACTGGGCTCCCATCGATGTGGTAATTAGTGGAAACTGACTTTTTCACAAAGGGGATGATGATGCATTTTTTGGCATTAAGCTTAAGGCCATGGTTTTGACACCAGTCATTGGTCTCAGTGAGGCCTTTCTGTAGGATGGCTGCATCACTTGTGGAGTTAATAATGACTCCCTCTCCAGCTTGTAGTCGTCTGTGAACTTGGTCAGCCAGAGTCCCTCCATGCTGGCCTGGACTTCTGAGAAGTAAATACCAAACATGAGAGGACCCAGAACCGATCCCTGTGGGACTCCACTTGTGACTGGTTGGCAGTCTGACTTGGAGTCCACTACTTTCACACTGTGGGTTCTATCTGTGAGCCAATTTGCAACCCACCTAACTATATATAGGGGTTGATGCCTAGTTTGGTGAGTTTATCAATAATTCCTGAGTGAGGAATGGTATCAAAGACCTTGGCCAGCTCAAGGTAGGCTGTATGAACTGCCTTACCTTCACCCACCGCTCTGGTGACTGACTCAAAGAAGTCACCCAGGTTGAGCAGGCATGATCTACCTTTCACAATACCAAATTGTGTGGGATCTAGAGTTTGGAGATTCCCTATATCCTTGTTAATCAGGTCCGTGATGATGTGCTCCATAGCCTTACATATCAGACTTGTCAGGCTAATGGGGTGATAGCTCCCAGGGTCTTTAGACGCTCCTCCTTTGTGGAGAGGGATGACTGTAGCAGTGCGCCATTTGGAAGGGACAAAGCCTGAGGTGAGGCTGTGAGTGAACAGAGCACACAGATGTGGTGCCATTTCATTTTGTAATTCATGTAGAACACAGCCAGGGATATTGTTGGGTCCCATGGAAGGTGTATTCTTGGCCTTAGACAATGCAGTTTTAACCTGTGCAGCATGGGTGCCTGGCATTCTTCTGGTATTGAGATTTGTCCTTTAGGGGGGAGAGGGGTAAAGATGGCACTGAATCTGTCGGCCAGTATGTTGACAATATCTGCTGGCTCAGTATAGGAGGTACCATTATGAAGTAACTCACAGCAAATCTGGGTATTGCCATGGAGATTATTGATATAACTATATAAGGCTTTGTGGTTGTTTTTAGTTTCTGCCACAATTCTGCCTTCATAGCTGGCTTTGGAGGTTTTGATGAGGGATCTCAACTTTTTATTGAGGCTAATAAGGGAATTTTTCCAGTCTTGGGACTTCACCTTTTTCTGAAACAGTTTCTTCCTTCTGTTGTTTGTAATCTGATGAAGTCAAGTGTATCGACTGACGAAAGCGCTCATTAAAAGAGTATTTTCTTCATATTTGTGGCGGTTTTCTTATTTTCATTCAGGTTTAGTTCGTTATTTTAGCTATCTGTTGTAGAGTTTATTAATGGCAGGGGACCACCAGATTAGCTTCCTTTTTTTGGAAGAGAGCATCTTGGTTCTGTTGGGTATGGCTAGTTCCATGCATTTATGTACATGTTCATACAATGCACTAGTGTATGATTCGGCAGCCATGCATCTATTTTCCATTGGCATGGGTCCCGTGAAGTTAGCCACCTCTATTTTTAGGAGTCCAAAGTCAGCTTTGGAGAAGTTTTTCATAGTGGATACTTTTGTAGGGGGTGTGGGTGAGATGTGGATTCCCATGGTGATTAGTTTGTGGTCAGATCTAACCAGGGAGGAAATGACTATTGTTGTAGAGCAATGGTTGGCCATGTTAGTAATAACCAGGTCAAGGATGTTGCTTCCTCTAGTGGGGGTAAGAATGAGCTGGTCCAGGGCATTGGAACTGATGAATTCCAGGAAGCATTGAGCCAGTGCATTGGTGCATGAGTAGTTTTCCCAGTTGATGGAGGGGTAGTTGAAGTCACCTAGTATGAGAGTGTTGGGTTGTATCTTAATAGTTTCCAGGGTGCTTAGGAATGTGGAGTGTGAGTCTTTGGACATGGTTGGGGACCTATAGCATGCTACGACCTGAATCGCCATCTTACCCAATGTTAATTGCACCTGGAGTATCTCAGATGCATTATGCTAGGCTACTAGTCTGGAGGTGTGCATATTCTTTATGAATATTGAGACACAACCACCTTTAGAGCTTCTGTCCATGTTCTGGGGCTGAAAGGTGTGGAATGAGGTATAGCCTGGTAGTGCTGGGGTACTTTCTGCTGCTTTAAACCAGGTCTCTGTTACAGCACAAATGTCGATGTTCTCCATTTTGAGGAGTGCTTTGAGCAAGTGCATCTTGAGATTCAGACGTCTAGCGTTGAGCAGCATGACCCTCAGATTGCATTTATTTATAGCTGTTACAGTGGTAATTTGGTCTTTGGAACTCCACCTAAAAAAGGCACAATAGGGGTTGCAAGAGCCTTAGCCAGTACCCACAAACCCAGGGGTGACAGATGCAGAACATTTCTGGCAAAGCATCGAGGTCTGTCAGTCATGTCATCCCAAGCAGACAGATACTGGATCCCCTTAGAATGACACCAGAAACTTAGCCAATTGTTGAAGTCAATTGTTTTCTGTTTGTACTGTGGTATAATTCTGGGCAACAGTAGGATGCTGCTCAGGGCTAGGGTTTTACCTGCCTGGGCCACATAATCTGAGAGGTCCACCATGTCTCTTTTCATGTAATCCAGGGAGGTGCAACTCAGGTCATTCACACCCACATGGACAATGACAGAGTCATACTTGTACTTATTGTGGAGTGACCTAAGTGCATGTGTTATGTGTCGTATTCTGGCACCTGATAGACAGCTGACTCTTACCTTCTCCTTATTCAATCCAGTGAGTGGGACATTAGTGTATCTCCCTATTGAGTCACCTAAGATTATTGTATAGGGCAAGCTCTTTTGCCTTTGGGGCTTAGGTTGAGGGGCTCACTGTGTAGGTGAGCTGTGTGTCTTGTGGTTTGTGCTGTGTTGCAGTGGTTGAGTGCGTTTCTGCCTTGGAGGTCTCTGCTGTTTGGGTAGATTTCTATTGAGAGCCTCCGTGAAGGTGGGTGTGTGGTTTGTGTTTTTATGTGAGGGCTGTGATGATGGCTGTTCTGGAGGGCTATGTGTTCCATGTAGTGTGGCGCAGGTGTTGACCATACCCTCTTGACCAGATATTCCGGTCTTGGCTGGAGAGTGCATGGCTTCCAATTTGGAGATATAAGTGTATCTCTCACAAGTCTGAGTGTTGGGAGGTAATAGGAGAGGGTTGTCTGTGTACATGAGGCAGTTGCTACACTGCCTCAGAATGCCCAAGTTACCAGGTTAACAGGAGAAGGCACAAGGAACTGACCTTTACACATGCAAGTAGGTATAGTCATCATTAATAAATACTGGAGCTGTTTCCTTAAAGGATGTTTAGTGCTGATAGCCCTTATGTGTGCTACAATAATTGCAACAAAAAGCCTGATGAAGTGCTAGGTGAATAAGCTAATTAAAGTGTGAGTGAGAAGAGAACTAGCAAGATCTAAGGGAAAAATTGAAGAGCATACCTTTTGGCACTGGTAATAGTTTACCACTTTTAAACCAGAAAGTTGAAAGGAATTAAAAAACTGTCAAACGCCCAATAAACTACAATTTCAGAGCCAGAAACCACTCCTCTTGTTATAGATAGGCTACCTAGTGCTTACCACTCCCCTGATAAGCTAGACAGCTTCCCTCTAACACAAAAAGGTCTGGGGAACTCAGAAACTTACAAAACAGTCTTGGATACAGCAAATCTGTATCTGGACTACTCTACTAACAGGAAAGGCAGGAAACAAGCTTAGAACTTTTTTTTTGTTTTTTGTTTTTTTGCAGCAAAAAAAGTTAAAACAGTAATAAAAATACTTTAAATATAGTGCAAGCCAGCACACTTCAGTGTGTAGCAATATTAAAGCAAATACAGTTAAAACAAATGCAGTTAAATGACAAAATGAATTAAATCAAGTGCAGAAAGCAGTATAATCAGAAAAAAATCAAAACGGAGGCACTTAAAGTCTCTCTTTCGCCTTTCTGTTGCTCTTGTAGTCAGCAGGATGCCAAACAGGATCCGTGGAGCTTAAACAAGTGCAAACATGGACTTTCAAACCAGAAAGTTGAAAGGGATAGAAAAACTGCACAAACGGCCAATAAACTACAATTTCAGAGCCAGAAACCACTCTTCTTATGGTAGATAGGCTACTAGTGCTTACCACTCCCACTGATAAGCTGGAAGGCTTCCTTCTAACACAGGTCTGTGAAACTCAGAAACTTACAAAACAGTCCTAGATACAGCAAATCTGTAACTAGACAACTGTAGTAACAGAAAATGCAAAAAACAAGCTTAGAACTTTTTTTTTTTTTTTTTTTGTGCAACTGAAGCTCTGGATGCTGTGCAGGCCTGTATTTAGTCTATACTACTCAATTTTAAGGTTAATAACCCAGTAAGATAAAACTCACAATGAAGCACAGATTAATCACTTATAGTCAAAAGAATAGCATTTGCAGTATGAAAAAAAATACACTTAAACAGCAACAACATACAGTAAAATGCAGTTAAACAGTAATGAATTGCAGTAGACAGCAATGAAATATAGTTAATCAGTAAATTGCTTTGAAATAATAACTCACAAATCACAACAATAACAGGCAGCAGTAATAAAGAAGCGATTCAGTAGAATACTGTCATCAATTTAGTGAGGCTACCAACAAGCAGTAATAAATATGGCACACAGCAAAATGAAGTAGAAAGGGGGACATCTTTTTTTTCTAGTAGAAAGTTAAGAGATAGAAGATAATGAGATAATTCAAGGTTCAGAAGCTAAAGGGGTGGGGTCTTTTCTAAGTTCTCACTATAAACAGTAGCATGAGCTGATGTAATGTGACTGGGGGGAGTGTCGAGTATCAACTTTATACCAGAGCCAGGCAACTCAAAGCCATCAAGATTTATAAGACCACAACAACTGGGCAGGTGAGTGTGAAAAAAAAAAACAGTTGTAGAGATTACAGAGATATATAGTAAACCAGAATTGAAAATCAAAACTTATCTTTTTCCAATATCATAGATGGCTAGTCTCTCTGCAGCTTTGAAAAGCTTGAGTAAACGCGTCTAATTGGTTTAAAACACTGGCTAGAAACAGAAACCAGCCCAGTTATCCAATCAAAAATAACAGTTTTGCAGGAATGCTTTTAGCTAGATTAAACTAGACTAATTACTTTCTGCAACAAAGAAAAACAGCAAGCCGTCTCCAGACAAAGAATTCCACCTTAAGCTGAAAGGGTCACAAGCAGTAACAGATATTCAGCTCTATCAGACAACAAAAATGAGACTAAAACAGTTGCACCGATTGCAAAAAACAGTTGTACAGATTACAGAGATATGTAGTAAAACAGAATTGAAAATAAACACTTATCTTTTTCCAATATCACAGAAGGCCAGTCTCTCTGCAGCTTTAAAAAGCTTGAGCAAACAAGTCTAACTGGCTTAAAAACTGGCTATTAAAGGCAGAGAAACAGAAACCAGCTCCTACAATTTTCTAAAGATCCTAATTCCAGCTGTTTTATTTCTGTTACTGTATTCACTAGTTCTAGTAAAGTTGGTTTATTTAGACTTCAATTTTACATTTTCTAGTAATTGCTTTTATTGGAACCCACAATAATTAGACTCAGCAAGGTCTTACTTTGTCTTGGCAATTCAGATTCTGTATCATAGCTAAAAAAATCATTGATGTAGTTACATCAATTTTCTCACCCAGTATCTCCAACAGAGCAGTGAGCAGGGAATCTTTAAAGTCTGCCAACTCATTACACACCCAGAAAATATGTTCCCAGTTATCTCTTGCTTCCCCATCACACCTCCAACATTTTCTGTCTACCTGAAGAGAAGTTTTTTTGGAGTCCACTTATAAAAATACTTATATAAACATGTCCAATCAAAGATTCTAAATCTTCTGGTTGCATATTTGAGAAACAACATATATACCCCCTATTTTTTCTTTGTGAATTTCTTATCCAGTCTCTCTTCCCAATCCCTTCTAACCTCCTTTGATTGATTGTTATAGTTATCATGCAATATTTTATATGCTCCACTAATTATTCCTTTTTAACAGGAGTTTCTATTCTAGATGCTACTAAAAATCTACCAGCATTTGTCTTTCACTTAGGATCTCCCTATTTCTTTCTCTTTATCTGTTCTCTGATATCAGTCCTTGATAGGGAAGGCAATCTCTATCCCACAGTCCAAATAAATCCTTGACAACTTCCCATTGTATTACCTTTCCCTCTGTAATTATTTGCTCCCAATACCTTGGTTCTTTTACCAGTTTTCTCCAATAAATTCCACCCCCCCCCCCCCCGATTGCAGTCATCCCTATCAGCAGAATCTACTTTCTCCATTCCTGTCTTGGCTTAGTTCTTAGAATACTTTCTGCTATTTTATAAATCTAATATTCTGCATGGTTGTTGTTATTCTTCTTAAGGACCTGCATCCAAAATCCCAGGCTCTCCTTGTTTCTTGAGCTCCCCCCTGGTTTCATCATCATACCTTTCTACTTTGAATTATATGTTTCTGCTTGTGCTATGTATAGAAGCCTTAACTATGTAGCTCAGAATCATCATCATCATCATCATCAACCACAATTTTCCCATTTTTCTACATGGGTTTGGGGTATTATGTTAACTGTCATCATCTCTCTTAATTCAATAAAATAAAACAGATGATAGGAGTCAAACACGGCTGAGGCAATCAACTGTCCCTTTGTAGAAATACTCTATGCATATAAATCCTCTGGAATAAACTGCAGCGTTAAAATCAGAAATAATTTATTAAAAGACAGAACGAGTTAGCGCTTTCACCTTAGATGGCTTCTTCAGACTCAGAATACAAAAATACAAAAACCCTGGCAGTTTAAATAGTCAAAAGAGCGGGAAATTCAAATAATCAAATAATCAGCAGCAATAATTAGATGTAATAAAATGAAACAACACAATCACTCTCTTAAAGGAAAAAACATGGTAACAACTAACTGCATAGTAGATTAGGCTCTAATAATGACTACATATACACATAAAGAACTGTATATTTATGCATAAACTTTCAGTTTCATTTTCAAAAAAGGTTTAACAGAGAGTGTAGTATTAAGGCCTGGTGGAATGTCAGATCTAAACCTTAATATCCAAATGTTCTCCCTGCTTGCTGTGTGGTTCCTGATATCCCCTCCCCTAGCATTGACATGTACCTGCTCAATAATCTTAAACTTGAATGTGTGGTTAATACCACACTCCATGACATGTCTGGCTAGGGCATTGGTCTTCTGTAACATCCTATTGCCGTAAAGGTGCTCACGTATCCGGTCCTTCAAGCGTCTATTGGTCTAACAAAAGTTACATGAGCCACAGGGATGGGTGCCATGATGTAAAATATTGGGAATTGGTTCAGGCTGCCCTGTATCACAGAGTATCCTTTTCAAATTCTTTTTGTTTTTATATCTAAAACATGGTGTATCACCTAAAATCTCCTTAATGTGTGGATCTACCATTAAAACATTCCAGTGAGAGTTGACAACTTCCCTGATAAACCCTACATCATGGGTATAAAATATGGAGAATGCTGTTCCATTGAAGTTTGTATTATCAAATGTGTTCTGTGTTACAATATCCCTCTGAGCAGAAAAATAAGGGGCTGCTATACTATCTCTGGATCCAAAAAGACGTACTGTGCCTATGGCTATATCTGAATTGCTATATCCCCGTTCTAATAACCTTTCACTAAGATCACATAGGTCACATTCATACCCTGTTAGGCTAGGATTATACCTTGACACCCCCATGGATTGACCTTTAACTATGTTGCGGAAAACATATTGTGGATGCATACTGCAACGGTGCAATAATGTGTTTCTATGGCATGATTTCCTAAAAAGTCCTGTATTAATAAGTCCACTGGGCAACTTTTCAACAAAAATGTCTAAAAAAGAAATTTTCGTATCAGAGACCTCATGAGTGAACTTAAGATATGGGGTAGCCATATTGATCTCATCAATAAATGCATGTAAACGATTAATTCCCAATATTTTACATCATGGCACCCATTCCTGTGGCTCATGTAACTTTTGTTATTTTATTGATTCCACCAACAATTTCATACATCTGGTTACCAGATATAATTACCATTTTAAAGTGAATGGTGACTGTTTCACTTGTAATGTGGTCTATCTGGCCATTTGCCAATGTTGTGGGTCATTCTATGTTGGCAAGACCAATAGACGCTTGAAGGACCGGATACGTGAGCACCTTTACGGCATTAGGATGTTACAGAAGACCAATGCCCTAGCCAGACATGTCATGGAGTGCGGTATCAACCACACATTCAAGTTTAAGATTATTGAGCAGGTACATGTCAATGCTAGGGGAGGGGATATCAGGAACCACACAGCAAGCAGGGAGAACATTTGGATATTAAGGTTTAGATCTGACATTCCACCAGGCCTTAATACTACACTCTCTGTTAAACCTTTTTTGAAAATGAAGAAACTGAAAGTTTATGCATAAATATACAGTTCTTTATGTGTATATGTAGTCATTATTAGAGCCTAATCTACTATGCAGTTAGTTGTTACCATGTTTTTTCCTTTGAGAGTGATTGTGTTGTTTCATTTTATTACATCTAATTATTGCTGCTGATTATTTGATTATTTGAATTTCCCACCCTTTTGACTATTTAAACTGCCAGGGTTTTTGTATTTTTGTATTCTGAGTCTGAAGAAGCCATCTAAGGTGAAAGCGCTAACTTGTTCTGTCTTTTAATAAATTATTTCTGATTTTAACGCTGCAGTTTATTCCAGAGGATTTATATGCATAGAGTATTTCTACAAAGGGACAGTTGATTGCCTCAGCCGTGTTTGACTCCTATCATCTGTTTTATTTTAATTTTATGCTTCGTCTTTGATTACAGGAGTCATTTATTCCGGTTTTTGATCTCTTAATTCAATGCCACACTCCTGCCTTCTTCAACAGTCATGCCAGACTGTCACAGCACTTCTCTCATACAATCCATCCATCTCTTTGCTGTTTCCTCTTACCTTCTTCTTCTTTGTCCCAAATCATCTTCACCAGATTGACTTCTGCTTTTCTGCACATGTGGCTGAACCACCATAATCTACTTGTTGATCTTTTCTACAATTGGAGCTACTTTAGCTTCTACTCTTATGTCCTCATTTATTCATCTGTCCCACAATGTGCATCCCATCTCATGCTCTTCATTTCCATTATCTCGAGCTTCCTCATCTGCTCTGCCTTTACTGCCCAGGTTTCTGTACCAGGCAGTAGTACTGGCACGTGACCATTTTGTAAACTTTACTTTTTAATTTCTTTGGCATTCCTCTGTCATACACAACACCTGATACTCCGTGTCAGTTGGCTGTAGCTCCTCTGATTCTAGCTTTGACCTCGTCATTCAGACTTCTCTTCTCCACAACCACCCCTCATAGGTTCATAGGTAGGTACTAGGCTATCGGCTCTGGGGCCTATACAAGCCCAGCCAAAAAGGTACCCTGGCTTTTGCCACCCAAGAAAATTATTGTCCTGTGCCACTGTCGAGCAGAGCCACAGAGGTGATCCCCGGGGTGAATTTCCTATTTCCCAAATGTCATATGCTTTCTCCCAGAAACTTGAAGCTGTTTACCTGTTCCACTATCTTCCCTTCTATCTTGATTCTCAGCTTCTTTTGATTTCCCCAATTTGCTGCCATTATAAATGTCTTATCTGTACTTAGTTTCATTCCATGTGCTTTCAGTTATGCATTCCATTCTCCTATTTTTTGCTGAAGTTCTTGCTTAGAGTCTGCCTGTAATACCAAATCATCTGCATACAGCAACTATTGATCTGTCCCCCTCCAGCCTGTTTGCTAATGTAATCCATCACCAGCATGAACAGCAGTGGGCTCAGAGCTGAACCCTGATGTACACCTAGTCCCACTGGGAACCTGTCTGCCAGATTGAACAATGCTCATACTTGAGTAACTGGGTCCTTGTACATAGCCTGCATTAATTCTACCACTGTTTCTGGGCCTTTAAACCACCACAGTACTGCCCAAATCAGCTTTCCTGTGACCTTATCATATGCTTTCTCCAAGTCTAGGAATTCCCAGTTGGACTCTTCCCTCATCTCTAGCTTCTTCTCAACTGGTTTACTATTAAAATTTCGAAACAAACTCCGTCGACTGTACTATTGTCAAACACGGAAGTTCGAAAACGGTAATATCGATGACAAAAAAACAACCTAGGAACGGGTTTTAACATGGGTCGAGATAGGTGTTCAGTGTTATTCCGGACTACAAACATCTCCCTAATATAGTACAGTACAGTACAGTCGACGGAGTTCGTTTCAAAATTTTAACAGTAAACCTCAACTATATGTCTCACTGCAAAGATTGGGTAAGTTGTGCTACATCCTGATCTGAATCCAAACTGCTCATCTCCCATCTTACTTTCCATAACATTGTGTATCCATTTATCAGTCACCCTCTCCAAAACTTTCATGTAATGTGTAATGTGACAGGAGCCTGATACCTCTGTACTGCCCACAGTTGTGGATGTCTTCTTTGCTCTTGTACACTGACACACTAGTATGCTTGTTCTCCAGCCATATGGGATATGTCTTTCTTTCCACACTGCTATGGGTATCTTCAGGAGCCATTTCTCCCCTATATCACCCATCACCTTTATCATATCTACTGTGACCTCATCTGAGCCTGCTGTTTTCCCTGACTTCATTTTCCTTAGTGGTGCTCTTACTTCTTCTAGGGTGGGATCTTCCTCTTCTCTCATTGTAGACTGTATCTGGGGCAGTACAATTTCTGTTGGGTTTTCTTTAGAAGCTGCAGGAAGTACTCCTTCCATCTACCTTTGATGTTGTCAGGGCTGGTGAGCAGGTTGTTGCTGGCATTCCTTATAAAGGGTGTCTGACTATCTTCTTCATCTTTCTGTCTTTGCTTTGCAACCTGATATAGTTTCTTTGTGGCACCTACTGAGTCATTTTCCAGAGGCTGGTAGAGTGCCTGTGATGCCTTGTTCTTTGCTATTGCAATGCCTTTTTTAGCTTCATTGTTAGCCAACCAGTATTCCTGCCTAGTGCGTTCTGTCTTTTCTGTCTACCACTTTTTCCTACACTTCACCTTTTTTGATGACTTCCTGGATTTCTGCTTTCCACTACCAGCTTTCCTTATGTACCTTATTTCCATAACTGGTTCAGCCACATATCTGTTCTGTAGTCCTCATGCATGTTGTTTTGAGAAGCTGCCATTCTTTTTCAGTTCCACCTCTCATCTTGGGGTGCAAGAGCCATGAGTAACTCTTTGAACTGTTGAGCTTTCCAGTCAACTTTCAGGTCTTTAGCCTGGTCTCTGTTGCCCTTAGAGCTTTCTCTGACCACTGCTTACACCTGATTGTGGCAACCCATGGCTTATGATGTGGGCTGACTGATTCACTGCGAATGACTTTGCAATCTCTGATTCTACCCCAGTGCTCTTTCCTTTCTAGGAGAAAGTCTACCTGAATTACATGTTGGGCACTTTTGTATGTGATCTTATGACTGCCTCTTTATCTGAACCATGTATTGGCTACTATCAAGCCATTTTCCAGAGAGAACTCTAGAATGGCCTCTCCTTCTTTATTCCTGTTTCCCCACCCATGTGGACCCAGACAGTCCTCATGTCCTGTTCTGTCTGTCCCGATATGTGCATTCAAGTCTCCCAATATCAACACCTATTCATGTTGCCCCTGCTTTATCTAGTAAGTCCTGCAACTGCTGTATGAGTGCACTCTTTTCTTGACTGGCACAACCCTGTTGTAGGGCATAGGCTGAGATTAGGAATACTGCCCTATCATTACACTGGAGTCTGATTGCCATGTGCCTGTCATTAATTCTGATGACATCCCTCACTGCCTTTTGAAGTCTGTCTCTAAGCATAATTCTAACATCTTTTCTAACCTGTAGAGTATGTGTTTTTAGATTTCTTTAGATGTTAATTTATGTTTATGTATAAAAGTACACACACACACATATATATATATATATATATATATATATATATATATATATATATATATATATATATGAGTCTGCTTCACAAACTTGAAATCTCATGTACCTGACTTTCATATACCTGAGATGACAAAGCCAAAAAAATAGAAGACCAACCATTTGGAACACCGACTTTCGACTCCAGGTAAGTAACCACTTGGCCACCATGTTAAATTTTCCTCTTACCTCCTCAGTAATGCGATCTCAGAATTGGTATATTTAGCAAAGGGGAGGTGTTGGGGGGTACAGCCTCCCACATGGGTTGGTTTAATTTGCTTTGGTTTTATTTATTTATATTTTTTTGGCCAATCGGTTACTTACCTGGAGTTGAAAGTTGGTGTTCTGAACGGTCAGTCTTCTGGTTTTTCGGCTTTGTCATCTCAGTTATATGAAAGTTGGGTAAGTGGGATTTCGGGTTTGTGAAGTAGACCCATCTATATAAGAACTTCTTTCCACAGGTCATCAAAATACTCAACTTGACTAATAACACACATGATGATGTCCATCAGGTGTAGCAGATATCTGTGCTGATGAGAACTCATATTTTTGTGCAATAACCCAAATGCTATTTCCAACTCATTTTGGTGCAATAAATCAACCGATGCAAAACTAGCCTTCTTGTGCAATACTGATAACTGTTGGAATTCTGTGCAATAATGCACTGTTCTAGATTTGTGCAGTGTTTTGGGTGTTATGTCTGTAATGGTTTGTTGTGATGTAGTAATGTCTGTTATAAATAATGCTTCTGTGATGTTTTGCACATTGAGTTCGGAGAAACAAAATTTCATTCAGTTTGCGCTGTTGTGTGAAGTCTGAATGAAAATTAAGTTCACTTTAACTTTGACTTTACATAAGTGTTATTACATGTAAAGTATAAAATGGTGGCTTTAATATGTAAATGGTCTTTTCGAAGACATAATTAACTAACAGGAAATGATGTATGAGTTAATGTTTTTTAATTAACCAATAATGTTTAAGCTAGAGTATTTATATAGAGTCTGTGTATAAAAATGTATTCTGATGAAGTCTATTTGTTAGATGAAAGTGCTAAATAAATTGCATAAAAAAAAAAAACAGTCTCTTTTGTCTGCCTTGGAGGTATGACACCAATGTGCTTTTACAGTTATTGGTATTTACTTGCACTTGGATTCATTGTGTTTTGGTGAACTAGCCTGTCCTCCTCCTGAGTACAAGACTATGGATCCCAAGCCAAGTGGCTTTGCTGCACTACCCTTCCAGCTTGTCTCTTAGATACATGGGATGTCCAGCCTCCTCCATACCATCATGTCATCCACTTCCAAGCTGCATCCTGTCAGTTAACCTACATTAGTGTAGCAATTCTTAGTTCATGTTCTCAGGTTGATTGGTTTTATGTCCAGCTTTCCCTCAACAGAGCTATCCCAGGTATGTCAGGATGGGTAACTAGACACTGGCTGGCCAGCAGCTAATTGACCCAGGGTTGCTGGGCTTTATAGTGGGTGTACACTGGCCAATAGGGTTGCATGCACCCCTCCCACAGTTATCATGGGTTCTGAAATTGGTTGGAGTAGGCCAGGTCTTCAACCCACATATCTTTGGCAACAACCCATGCCCATTTCTGTGACATTAGTCAACATGACAGAATCACTTATAGCCATATTTCACACCACTGAGTGGCTAGCCCTGCCACTGAAATACCCCTTCAAATCAGGTAATCCCAAACGGCCTTGTTGTATTGAAATAGTTACTTATCCCACTTGATTCTGGCCATCCTCCCCACCCAGATAAAATGCTTCAGCTCTTTATTGATTGCTATCCACAACTTCTCCTCTGGTTGATAAAAATATGTCTGATCTGTGTATAAAATTAAATGGAACTAAAAACACTTGAACTGCTTGTATCTTGCTATCCATATCCGGATTCACTTCAGATGATAGAAGTTTTAAAACTTTGAATTTAATTTGCCGAGTCCATAAGAACAAAGTTTCAAAACTTCGAACACCTGAAATAAAAAAGAAAAACAAAACAAAAAATTTTCCTGGATGTTTTTACAGGGGGGCAAGCCCCCCTCCACCCCTCACTCCCCCTGCTATTTAAATATACCAACTCCAAGATTGCACTACAACAAGGAAAAGGGAAAATTTCCTGTTCCACTCTGTATGGAGATCTCCGTTCATAACGTTCAAAGTTTTAAAACTTCAATCACATGGTCTCAGCCATATGAAATTTAAAGTTGTAAAACTTCAATCACCTGAAGGGAACCCCCATATCCATGCAACAGAGCTTCCAATTTCTTAGTTTTTGTATTATCTTTTATTTAGTCTCTTCCCACATATCCTTAGCTGACACACCAGAATCGTCTTTAATCTATACTCCTAAGTACTTTATTTTGTCATGTTCCCACAAATATGGATACTGCTGAATCAATGTGTCTATGGGTACATAGTGTAAAGTTATTGCCTGTCTTTTAGCTTCATTAAATGTGCATGCCAAAAAGATATGAGTGCCTCAAAATGTTCCACAACACTGTAATGTCCTTTTCTTGTTTTGTCAGGTAAATAATGTCATCTGCAAATAGACCCAGCTTTTTTTGACTATCATACTAATTATATTCTTGAATTTCTGAGCCTCTTATTTTATTTGAGAATTGTTCTAAATATAGTGCATATAACAATAGGGAAACAGGACATCCCTGCCTGTTTCCTCTATTCAAACAGAAATGATCAGAGAGGAACACACCCACTTTAATTTTTACCTCTGTTCCCTCATATATCTTCCTAATCAACCTCATGTTTTTTATCAGGGAATGCAAATGCTTCCATTGTCCTGCTCATAAACTCCCAGCTTACTCTGTTAAATGCTTTCTCTGCATCAAGACCCATGAACAATGGTGGTATTTTTTGCATTCAGCTTCCCTCTTGTTCATTTGTGTTTTGTTAATGTTGTCAAATGTTTGTCTTCCCTCCACAAAACCACAGTGATCCATGTCTATCAATGATGGCATCACCTTTGCCATTCTTTTAGCTAATATAGACATAAACACTTTATAATCATGGTTTAGGATTGAATTGGGCCTGTATGAAGCTGGATCTGATGGGTCTTAACCCTTCTTAGGAATTAAAGCCACCACGCCTTTCTTCTAGGAAGTCGGTGCTTCTGCTCCTCTTAAAATGCTCCCCCAGATTCTGCAAGCCTTGCATGGCATGCAGGATTAGTGCAGGAGCTCTAGCAGGCAATATGTCTGCCGTGCGATCCAGGAATAGCCTGTAGAGGCGTGCACAAGCACTCCTGCACTAGTCCTGCACGGACTCAGCCCCTGTATGCAAATTACTCCATTTGCAGAAGAAAGCCATGCAAATGAGGTGACTTTGCGATCAAAGAAGCTGGAAACTGGCCGTGCAGGACTAGTGTAATCTGCAGAAATGTAGTCGGTTAGTAACCGAGTACATTTCTGCAAATTCCAAAACGGAGCCGTGACAGCTCCAAATAAAGGGTGCATATCATTCAGCAAGCATTCCAATGGCCAAGTATAAGGCCATTGGCATTGGAAACAGTTTAGAAAATAAAAAACTCAACTTTTATTTTTTTTTTTTTAGCCGATCTTGGCCATTTAAGCGTAGGGCAGTGGTGCGCAAATGGGATCGGGGGAAAATAAGAAAATAAACCTAAAATAAGCATTCTAACTAAAATCACTATTCTGCCATTAAAGTCAATGGCAGACAGAAGACAACATGGCCAGTGAGTAGTGGTTGCTAAGAGGGGAGGCTCAGTGTGAGAAATGTAACTATGCATTAACAGGCAAGCCTATGCAAATGAGGGGAATGATAGTGAATCCCAGATTTCACCAGCATGCTAGTCAGCTCCCAACAGTGTAAGAGCAGGAATAGTTTGGTGCAAGCCTAGGAGTTAGCTGACATCATAGGGGGTGTGTCAGGCATACTGTAAGTGGAATGGAGCCCTGTAGCGCAGGTTTGCTCCTAGCTTAGCACAGCTAGGCAAGGGGGTGTGTCTGAGTTTGCCTAGCACTCTTTACATTGCCTAAGTGGGTGTGCATGCCACGCACCAGGTTTTAAAGAAAAAAAAAAGGTAAACCAGGAAATAGCAGCTCTGTGCACATTTGAGCACTGCGTTTGTGCGGCATGCCCTGGGCTTAAACAGGAAGTCAATGGGAAGGGAAAACAGTAGTAGGAAGTTAATCAAGATGAACTAGCATAGCTGACAGGTGAAATGTATCAGAATCAGCCAATTACATAGGCAGCAGACCAGCCCAGCCCAAAACACTACTATAAACTATGCAAACACCTTCCCTCTGGTTTTCCCCATACTCTGCACCACCAGTGTATACAAGCGGGGAACTTTTAACAAACAAAACTACAAAATGATAGGGGCTGCAACAGGCATCATACAACATGTGCAAGAAGCTGAAGGTGGTGAGAATGTGAATGCTGTCGATCAACCCACAGTGAGGAGATGGAGAAGAGTGTACAGACGCAGGGTAACCTACCAGGGGCTACATGAGCTGGAGATAGTGGAGCACAATAGGGTGGACATGGACCTCCTACAGCAAATTTTTGAGCTGTGCCAGCTACGCATGACACACCGAACTGACCGAGGGGAACCCATCCCAGTGGATACCAAGGTATGTGTAGGCCTAGGAATACTAGCCACAGGTACCTCCCAAAGCTCAACTGGGGATATCATGGGGATCTTACAGGCATCAGCATCCAGATTATTCCACCAGTTTCTGGATGTCAGTACATGCCAGTGAGCACGTATATTTCCTCAACACCCGTGAGGTGTTGGCCAACAATATGTGTCTCTTCCACCAAATAGCAGAATACCCTGAGGTAGTGGGTGCTATAGACTGCACACACATATGCATCAAAGCATCACCCAATGATCAGGGTAGGGCCTACATCAACTGCAGGGGCCTCCCCTACATCAACTGCCAGGTAGTGTGTGATGCCCAGGGCATTATAATGAATGTGTGTGCTGGCTGCCTTGGAAGCTATCACAATTCCCACATCTAGCATCTGACACAGCTCTACCAGAGATTTGCCAATGAGGACATCCCCTACAGTCACCTTGTGGGGGATGCTGGTTACACACTGGAGCCGTGGCTGATGACACCCATCAGAAATGCACACACACCTGAACAAGAGCGCCATAATGAGGCATATGCACAGACCAGACTTAGATCATGTGTTTGGGATGCTTAAGTCATGGTTCCAGTGCCTGGACACATCTGGTGGAGCCTTGCAGTACTTACCAGCTACATGTACTCAAATTGTTATTGTATGTGCCATGCTACACAATATGATCCTGGGAAAACAGCTGCAGCAGGAACAGCATGGGGCAGGGCCACACAGCCCCCCACCAATGCAAAGGCCTGCACAGGCACAGAGGGACTCAGAGGATGAACAACCTGAGCCTGCCCCAGTAGGCAGATGGAGGCATGCTCAGTATGCCCTGGCCTTGGCAAAGAGGCAACGCATAGCACATACACTGACACAGTAGGGACCCAGGGAATGACACATCTCTCTGACTCGCACATACAGCAAAAGAGATGCCAAACATGACACTACCTGTGCTCAACCAAGTATAGGGAGTGTGCTATGTGCGTCTGACATAGGCAGTCCCCCAGCACCATCCACAGTTTTGGCACACCCACAAGGTAAGTCAATCAACCTACCAATTGCCAAATGGAGTAGAATGTGTTGTTACCTGTATCTATGGTATGGATGTGAGCATGCAAGGGAACTGGATGGCTGAATGTTATGGCAGCAGATAGTAGACACCCATATTGGCAACATGACATCTGTAACACCTACTGGAGTCACCATATTAGCCAGTACTACACAGGGTGACAAAACCCACTGCAGGAAATGTGCTGGGGGGACATGTGTGTCCATATAACTCACACATGCCAGTCAGGGAGGTTCACATACCCAACAACAGTCTCAGCCAGCAGGACAGGTGTAGACAAACACAAACAGAGCCTGTGCTATGGCCTGTGAAGGATGCCTATGAGTAACCCCCCAGGCCTACACAGATAGACTACAGCAGGTCAGGCAGTGGGATGTTAGTTCTGAAGGGTAGAAAGTCAGACACTAATATGTAGGGCAACCAAAGCTAAGACCTATAGTACACTGATATGCCTCTAGTCAGTATGATGGATTAGAATACAGAATGAAATGGAGGACCTGACATACCAGTACAGTCATAGCAAATGTGTGCAAGTGCCAGGTGTGCCCCCCCATCCTATGTAGACATGTAGAAACAGTAAGGTGCCACCCAATCATGTGTAGAAATGTAGAAATAGTCAAGTGTGACCCCCCCCAATCCTGTGTAGAAATGTAGTAACAGTCAGGTGTGCCCCTCCAATCCTGTGTAGAAATGTAGAAACAGTCAGGTGTGTCGCCCCACAATCCTATGTAGAAATATAGTAACAGTCAGGTGTGCCCCCCCCACTCATATGTAGCCATGTGGAAGAAGACAGGTCTGCCCCTACCCCCAATCCAGTGTAGAAATGTAGAGACACTCAGTTGTGCCCCCCCAATCCTGTGTAGAAATGTAGTAACATGTATGATTAGGTATAATACGAGTGGAGCACAGATGCCCAGAGGTGGCTAAGGTAGCAGAATAGGTCATAGCATTTGCACAATATGCATGTCTGTGTGTGTTAGGATGATGTGTGTTTCATAATGTGTGAGAGTGGTCAGTATGTATGCATGTTGAGGTAAGACCTGGTGGCTATTGCCCACTACTGCTGATGACAAGGACAAGCCCTCACAACTGCAGTGCCAAAGACAATCTCCACCAGTATATCAAATGCTAGCAGTAAGGCATTGTAAATTTATGGTAGTAATGTGTCACCATCTGAAAGACTGACATGGTATGGCTGTTGGGCTAGCTATACAAGCAGTACACAGGAGAAACTACCGCAGACATACAGAATATATTGTGTCATGTGAAATGGAGACACCCTTGGATTTCTACATATAGGTATGCATCACAGGACCTGGACCTGTAGTAGGGGATACCGGTGATGTCTGCCTGAACATCTGCAGATCACAAAGGATGTAGGACTGATGTATTGGGAATGAGCTGATGTATCTGCACATGCCAGCATAACTGGAATGCCCCATGCATATCTGTGTGTCAGATGCAAGTAGTGTCCATAGCACATATGCACCCAGCACGCAAACACCACACACAGACATCCCTCTGGTAATAACCCTGCTGTGGGGAATGGGTACAGGAAGACCCCACCTGTATATGGCAATAGCGGAAGACTGCAGCATGCAGTGCAGGTGTCCCATGCAGTTGTGTCCCTAGATGTAGGTAGCACCCTGCCAGCATCCACACCACGTGATCAAGACTGATAGATGGTATTGGCATGATCACCTATCACACCTAGCCTGTCACCCCAGGGGAATATACTGTATGGTGGTCTGGGACTGTAGGACTGACAGAATGCAATGGCCTGCCACATCTGGCCTGCAGCAACACCTAATGCCCCACACACTTCTGCCAAAGGCCTGTGTCTCACATGTACTGCCAATGCATGTTAGGTCATGGACACCCAAATAGCAACAACACACTCCACATAAGCCATATGCAAGGCCATGTGGACAAACCACAGTAACATGTCCACCATGTCCCATTGCATGAACTGTGCACCAACACTAACACACACCTGTGATGGGGTGATACTCTTAGGGAAAGTATCAGAGAATGTATGCATAATGTATGGACGAGGTTAGAATAACAGAGGGGTTGTGGGAGCATGGGCAGGATGGAATGTGCAGGGTCCAATAACAAGCTGTGTGCACACACTATCCCTGGCTGCAAACACATAAATGGGTGGCTACACACTTGCCCATACACCACAATAGGGTAAATGTCCTGACCCATGACCCCTGCCTCTGGCTAACCTGTGTGAATCTGTACAGCTGTGAGGCATTGCTACAGCAAGATAAGCCCATACTGTCATGTTGATGGGTGGACAAGTATGGGATCATCTGCCAGCACTGTACCAAGGTGCTGAACTGGATACACAAACCCAGCAGCAAGTGTCTGCAGTTCCCCCTCCAAAATGGCATAACTTACCATAAATACATAGGCGTCTGCCCACAATACCAGACACAGCAATCCCAGACACGTCAATTGTGTGTCTCTGTGTAGAGAGCAATGCTTCTTAGGCTAGTTACACTCATTACAATTCAAATGCCTTACTTTAGCAAGGCTGCTGATGTCATACACTATGAAATACACCTTTCGGAAAGTTGTAGCCAAAAAATTTCCATGGCGCGTCCTATAACTACGTACTGTAGTAATGTGATAAACTAGTTAGATAGGAGTTCTAATCCCAGACATGGCAACTGTGTGTGTCTCTGTGTAGAGATCAATGCTTTTTAAGCTAGTTACACTCACTACAATTCAAATGCCCTACTTTGGCAAGGCTGCTGGTGTCATACACTGAGAAATACACCTTTCTGAAATCGGTAGCCCAGTAATCTCCATTGCGCTTCCTATAACTGTGTACTGCTGTAGTGTGATAAACTAGTTAGGTAGGAGTTCTAATCCCAGACATAGTAACTGTGTGTGTGTGTGTGTGTGTGTGTGTGTGTGTGTGTGTGTGTGTGTGTGTGTGTGTGTGTGTGTGTGTGTGTGTGTGTGTGTGTGTGTGTGTGTGTGTTTCTGTCTGTGTAGAGAGCCATGTTTTTTAGGTTAGTCACACTCACTACAATTCAAATGCCCTATTTTAGCAAGGCTGCTGATGTCATATACTGTGAAATACACCTTTTGGAAAGGTGTAGCCCAGTAAGCTCCGTGGTATGTCCTATAACTACCTACTGATGTAGTGTGATAAATTAGTTAGGTAGGAGTTCTAATCCTAGACATAACAACTGTGTGTGTGTCTCTGTCTGTGTAGAGAGAAATGCTTTTTTAGGCTAGTCACACTCACTGCAATTCAAATGCCCTACTTTGGCAAGGCTGCTGATGTCATACACTGTGAAATACACCTTTTGGAAAGTTGTAGCCCAGTAATCTCCATGGCACACCGTATAGCTTCATACTGCTGTAGTGTAATAAACTAGTTAGGTAGGAGTTCTAAACCCAGACAAGACAACTGTGTGTGTGTGGGTGTGTGTGTGTGTGTGTGTGTGTGTGTGTGTGTGTGTGTGTGTGTGTGTGTGTGTGTGTGTGTGTGTGTGTGTGTGTGTGTTTCTGTCTGTGTAGAGAGCCATGTTTTTTAGGTTAGTCACACTCACTACAATTCAAATGCCCTATTTTAGCAAGGCTGCTGATGTCATATACTGTGAAATACACCTTTTGGAAAGGTGTAGCCCAGTAAGCTCCGTGGTATGTCCTATAACTACCTACTGATGTAGTGTGATAAATTAGTTAGGTAGGAGTTCTAATCCTAGACATAACAACTGTGTGTGTGTCTCTGTCTGTGTAGAGAGAAATGCTTTTTTAGGCTAGTCACACTCACTGCAATTCAAATGCCCTACTTTGGCAAGGCTGCTGATGTCATACACTGTGAAATGCACCTTTTGGAAAGTTGTAGCCCAGTAATCTCCATGGCACACCGTATAGCTTCATACTGCTGTAGTGTAATAAACTAGTTAGGTAGGAGTTCTAAACCCAGACAAGACAACTGTGTGTGTGTGTGGGTGTGTGTGTGTGTGTGTGTGTGTGTGTGTGTGTGTGTGTGTGTGTGTGTGTGTGTGTGTGTGTGTGTGTGTGTATCTGTCTGTGTAGGAAGCAATGCATTTAATGCTAGTTACACACACACTACGATTCAAATGCCCTACATTGGCAATCCTGATTATGTCATTCACTGTGAAATACACCTTTGGGGAAGGAGTACTCCAGTAATCCTCGTGGTGTGCCCTATACCAGCTTCATGCTGTAGTGTGATACAGAACTCTGGTAGGGGCTCTATTCCCACACATGGCAGTTGTGTATGTTTTGTGTGTGTTTATATGACTGTGTAAGGAGCAATGCATTTAGCCTAGCCACACTCGCAACAATTCAAATGCCCTACTTTGGCAATCCTGCTGATGTCATTCATTGCGAAATACAATTTTGGGGAAAGAGTACTCTTGTAATTCCTGTGGTGCATCCTGTAACAGCTTCATTGTGTAGAGTGATATAGAACTCTGATAGGGTTCTACTCCCACACATGGCAGTTGTGGATGTTTTGTGTGTGTTTCTATGTCTGTGTAGGGAGCAATGCATTTTAGCCTAGCCACACTCACAAGTCAAATGGTCTAGTTTGGCAATCCTGCTGATGTAATTCATTGTGAAATACACCTTTGGGGAAGATGTAGTCCAGTAATAGGCATGGTGTGTCCTCTAACTGTGTAGTGGTGTAGTATAATAAACTAGTTAGGTATGAGTTTTAATCCCAGATATGACAGGTGTGTGTGTGTGTGTGTGTGTGTGTGTGTGTGTGTGTGTGTGTGTGTGTGTGTGTGTGTGTGTGTGTGTGTGTGTGTGTGTGTGTGTGTGTGTGTGTGTGTGTGTGTGTGTGTAAGTCATAGCCTGTGTGGAGGTGGTTTTGAGTGTGTAACAACTTGACTCAATGTGGAGCGGGTTTTGCATATTTCTTATATGGTGGCCCTAGTATATATCATAATGTCCACTGTACAGGGAAACAGATGTGAAATAGCTGAGATGCTGGGGTACAAATCCATACCCCTACACGTGACATCAAGGCCAGGCAAACAAAGTTAGCAACCCTAGTATCACCCAGAGAACAATCTCAACCCATGTCTCATACACACACACACACCCACACCCACACCCACACACACACACACACACACACACACACACACACACACACACTTGCCTAGGCAACAGCCGCTATGTTGGTAGTACCTTGCATATTGCCACTGATAGTAACCATGGTGTGATTGCAGTGGGCTACAGAGGACATGGTACCCTGTCCATCTGTCCAATAGGCACATACATGCTGACAGTGCACTTTCGCCATGTTCCCCACTGGACACATGCAACATCTGTGGTGCCATCAAATGTGACCCACAAAGGACATACCATGCCTGAAAAACATGCCCTGTATGGACAGATGCCACTGATGCCAGAGAATGCCGGTATCCTGCTATCAATGTAGATGCAGGGTAAACCTGCTGTCCATTAACAGGTCCTGCCACATGAGGGCAGGACTGGTACATCTGATAATAACAATCTGTGTACACAATATGGGCAAGACACCCCAGGTACAGTTCCACATGTCATTGTACATGCATGTGGGAGGTGTGCACATCCCAGACACCGACCATGTCATGGACTAAGGAACACATACATGGCAAGCAATGCACAGCATTGGCCACACACAATAGTCACCCAGGTGACTGGATGGTGAATTCAATACCCACCTGTGTGAGCAAATCCAGAAACTACACCCTGAGCCACAATGCAGACCATTATCATGTGGGCTGGTGCCAAGGTATCCCCATCACCTAGCCGTGTATAGCTGTCAGGCACAGTCGACCACTACACACCCATGAATCAATGCACCCATGCATGTCAGTACTGGCACGCTGTATGCCTGTGTGTGTTGTATGATGCGTATGATCACATTCATACTCACTACAACCCCCATTGGCATACCAAAGCATGCTGTCCAATGTCAGACACCTTTGCATACCATTTGCCCATATAACGTCTGTATGACCCCTGTGGTGCATGTGATACCCAAGCAGTAATGTGTTGTGGCATTCTCACTAGTGATGAGTTGTATTCCTGGCCCTGCCAAGTGTGTCAATGTGTGTGCATCTCTATAAGAGTGTGGCTTTGTTGATACTGGCACCTGTTCATGTGGACAGGCACATGTACTACACCTACCGTATAGCGACCATATCCGTGCTGCAGATGTCACTCACCATCACATATACATTTTGAGGGCTCCTCTCCATGTAACCTATGTGGCACATCCAATAACTGCGTAGAAATGTGATAGCACTACATAGATGTCAGGGGTTTGATACCCTGTGCTGATAGGTGTGTGACATAAATATGCTTAAGTTTTACTCTCCCACCTCTCCCTGACTGTACTTTGCCTCTGTCTGCCTCTCTCACTCCCTCTCTGGTGGATGTGGAGAGCTACACCTGCTTTGCTTAGGTAGCAGCATGTGTATTTTAAGTGATGCTCATGATCAGCTGATGGCCTCTGCACAAATTGCAGCCCTCCTCTAGCTGATTGCATGTGGAACAACTGTGGTAACATTACCATTGCCAATTGCATGGAAACACACTCCAATATCTAGGAACATCATGTTGGTGTTGGGCTTTTTCATTCACTGTGAGCAGGAACTCGTTCTGTTGTTTAGCAAATAGCATCTCAGATGGATTGGGGATTTACCTCTAACAACATACACTGTGGAAACAGGCAACACACAAGAGGGAGAATTTGCCTGACCTGACTACAGACTGTAAGTGCTGCTCTACTGCATTTCGAGTAATGTAGGTTTAACATGGTGTGTGTGGATATGGCTGTCCTACATGTTTTAATAACTGCCATGTCAGTGCTACGTTTATGAGGAAACCCCATCTGTAGGGTCATCTGCAGACTGGGCAGTGTGTGGTGCCTTTTGCTTCATGTGTCACCCAAAGAGCACCTATCTGTGAGCTGCAGAAGGTAGTGTGAGGAATGCAGTCTGTAGATGGTGACAGCTGTTTCATATCCCTCATAGGACATATGTTGCAACAAATCCTGTTACAACAGTAAATGTCTGAGGCTATCACAGCAACATGTTAATATTGGCCCTGTATATATGCCTCCAGCCACAACTCTGTCAACCTTTGTACATATATTATGCAGTAAGAGGTGCATATCTGCTGTACATCATAATTAGTGACATCATATCTGATAAAAAGCTAGTGAGATATCAGACTGCTACACGTTATGTATAGTAGAGGTTATATTTTATGACATAACCTGGACCTTCTGTGGTTGTGTGTACAGTACTGAGGTCTGTGTATGTAAGGTGAATGTCAACAGTGTGTGTATTGTCAATATGTACTGTGGCCTGTGTACAGTCTGTGGTAGATACCATTGTTCCTGGTCCCGTTCTATTTGATGTTACATGCTGCTCCACTGTATGTTACCCTATCAGCTTACATGTTTGTAGGGCCATGCAAACACATGTCCTATACCACAGACAGGCATTGGACCACACTGTGTAGTGGCCCAATATATGTAGGGTTAGTGTGTGAGTGGCACATATGAGGATGGTGTGAACCGATAGTCCATATACTGTAAAATTATGCTAGCTTACCATACGTGGCTATAGCTGTGTTCATATTGGCTGTGGTTATGCAATTTCACACTAATGTATCCTACTCTGTGCTGTGACATGCTTGTAAAGCCTGCTATATATATATATATATATATATATATATATATATATATATATATATATATATATGCAGGTACATGTGCATTCCCCCATAGAAAATGTAGGCCAGTGTTGAGCCAGTCTGCCTGTTACCTGCACAGTGCTTTGTTACATGCCTAGCAGCTTAGTGTTCTAGGATGTCATGTCCAGATACTTGCCAGATGTACTGCTGCTGTGCCTCCCTCAACAGTCATGTATGTCATACAGAGCAGTGGGATGCTGTACAGAAGTATGTCAATATCTAGTAGGTAGTATGTGGCTATGGCACCTCTGTACCAGCAGTTATTATGTGTCAGGGCAGACAAGGGTGTGTGAATGCATAATCTATGCGGGCAAATGTATACCAGTTGTTACGTTATACCCATCTACATGGCTGTTAACATCCACATTGTCAGGCTTGGTCCACATGTCTTGCAATAAGGAGTTATGTATATAGCTCTGGACAGTCCAGAATGTGTCAGTATGTCCACGTATATTGGCCAATATCTGTGCTGTAGTCCACAAGAGCATTACATGCTAGCAGCGGTACTGTACTATGATGTCCTTAGGATGTCTGTCAGTAGCCAATGAAGCACATGTTACAAGCATATGTGACCAGATATGCCTTCATCAGACACCACGTCTGTGAAGACAATCCCTATTACAGTAGCAATACTCTACAAATTTACCAGCTATACACACTTGACATCCCGTTGCACTACGACGTTGGGAATATAGGGGCTGAGGAAGGGCTACACTCCATGTTCAGGATATATGGTGAAAATATAAGTATATATAATTATCCAGATATCCGTATAGATATATACACATATACATATCAACATATATAGATGGATATGTATATGTACATATATATACATATTAACACCCGGATATATACATATACAGAGCAATATATGTCTGCACATATACAGATATGGATATATATACACATATACGTATGTATAGCTACATATATATTGACCATAGTAGGTATATCAGAATAGATATGCATGCACATATAGTTATAGATATCTACATATATATCAACACAACTAGGCATATCTGTACACATAGGATGTACATACATACATAGCTATATAGACATATATCTATATATACGGATCCCCTACACAACGCCAACATTCCAGAATGCTGACAGCCATATGGCCGACACCATATGATCAACATTCAGAAGGCTGACATTGTGAGCTATGCCCCCCTGCACCCCCCATTGGGGCTCTGCCTCCTACACCCCCATAACTTTAATATACCAACTCACACTACAGTGCAGGAATGGAAATCTTTCTATTTTGCACTATAGTGAGATGCCGGTTCCACATTGTCGGCATTCTGAATGTCGATCATATGTTGTTGGCCATAAGGGTGTCGGCATTCTGGAATGTCGGCAAACTGAAGGGGACCCATATATACATATATGTATATCTATATATGCATATATCTATATATCTATATATATATATATATATATATATATATATATATATATATATATATATACATACATGTATATATATATATATATATATATATATATATATATAGATATACACACACATAGGAAGAGATGTACACATGGCCATATATATGTAGCACTATACAGATGTGTATACAGACATATGTATGAGTATACATGTGTATGCACTTGTAGACATATATAGACCTATTGTATGTATACAACCATATTCCTGTCCTGAGTAAATTCACGGTTGTGTATACCCTCTGAGATGTATCTCACCATATGTATCTGCTATGTGCACATTATGATTAAACATATGTGATGCAACAGTCATTTTAATAAGAAGGACTACACAATTCAGGAATTAAAGGCAATTGGTAAATACTACTCAATATGTGTATTGACAGCTATATTGGTAAAACAACAGCTGTCTTCACAGTGGTCATGGCATAGTGGTTAAGTGTCGTGACTTCAGTGTACAGGGTCTTAGGTTCTAGACATGCAAGAGCTGTTCATTTTGTTACTGGGCAGAACAAGGGACATTGAATACAGAGTGGTTAAGGCAATTTTGAGCAGCTTTAAGTGGGATTGCATGAAGCTAAGCAGTGCTGATCTATGGGTAAAAGTGCGGGCGCTTACACAGTGTAGGCTTCACTTACCAGTGTGCAAATTGGCTCAGCTGTTATAGTGCAGCAATGTTGATACTTGCTAAGCATGACTTAGCCCTGGTAACCAGGTCACACCACCCAGTCTGATAATCTGCAATAAGTGTATGTAATGCCATGTACAATACATGCGCCTATTTGCTGTCATTACTGTAGTAAGGGGTGTGAGTGTCATGTGTGGGACACAGACATATATGAGGCCTGTACAGCACTGTTATCCATGTGAATGTGTTACATACAGGTGTAGTAGCCCAGGGTACGTGCTGTCACACTGGCATGTAGTATATCATTGCAGTACTACTGTTGACAGTGCTAACCCAGGCAAAAGCAGAGTGCTAAATGTAGTACTGACAACAGACACACCTATGGGCATAACTAGACACAGTGGTCTCCCTGTTGTATCCCTGGTGTGTGAGCTGTGTCACAGTATATACCCCTTTCTGGGTAATGATCCATCATGTGGAATGTAACTGTAGACTACTGTCTATACAGCACTTTAGTGATGGCTTCCGACATGTAGTTATGGCATACATATTGTTGTCAGATGTCTATCTGTCAACACACTCATGCTTCGGCATAGATACTTGCCAAGCTGATGACTGTCAGTCCCTGTACAGATGTGCATATGGCAGGTATCCAGCTGGGATATGTACAGGCAACATAAGCTTGATTGACACTGACATGTCTTCCCAGCTATGTAAGAAATGGCACATATAGGAGATGTCACCCTGTACACGCCACATGCCATGGGTCCCTCCACTACACTACTACAGTCAACTGAACATGCTTGGGTACAGGTCTCCATCACAGACACTAACCATGTGTTGTAATGCATGTTGCATACATGTCAACTTGATCACCTCAATGGCCATGTGCAGGAGGCACCTGGAGGATTGGCTGATGCATGTCATTCTCAACCTGAGGGTCACCACAGTAGTTTCTGTCGATAGATTGCCTGCTGCCACCAGGCAGGTGGCAGGATACCACTGCACACACAACCCCTACACAACTCATCTCCCTAGGACAATAGTTGGGAACACAGCTATGAGCACTTGCAGTGATGCACCCCTGTACTGACACATGTGTATGTGTGCATGACTGAGTATAGCAGTGTCTCTGTGTTAGCACACCTGTACTTGGTAATTCCATTAGGACCTTCATAACCAATGCAACACCCATTGCCATAGTCAGTTGTGGCTGCTGCTGTATGGGACATTACATGTACCCTGTTAAGCCCACCCATACTGGCTACATGAGCTTAGCAATACCAGCACAACAGTGTTTTACAAATGGGTTGATAGGCATGGGATACCCATTGTGTTCTGGCATGTGTGTGTAGTTGTGCATGTCCGTATATCTGTAAGGTACAGAATTCGGAGGCCACATACTCCTATTACAATACCCATTGCCACACAGTAGTACAAATAGTGTTGTGGCTGCTCATAGGTGAGGTATGACATTGCAACACCCTACTATGCATGTGGCATGTGCATTAGATCCATATCCCTGTAGTACCACTGTTGGGGTATACTATGGGTTGTATCGCAGTCACGGTCAATGTGTGATGGTGGGTATGGCAGAGTGTCATCATGGGTTTCAGGGAGTACAATATCTACTGGGGATGTGGGTGCTGTTTACACTGTCATTACACCAAGGTACACCGGATATATGTCCCACGAACCACGTTATGGTTACTACTGTCACCATCAACCATACAGGTAACTGATACCACAAATCCAAGCCAGTTATGCATGTGCTGTGTGCAGCCTACCTGTAACACATTGGACACATGGTCAAGTTAGTTAGCAGAGATAGGCCTTGGTATCTCAGATGTGTGTTTGGCTGTTATGTGTCTGTTAATGCTTATATGATGGTATGTCACACTACGTATTGTCCATATACACCCATTACATCCCCCATTAGCATAGTGTACATGTCTGGAGATGTTCTGCATGTAACATGTAACCTGAGACACACCTCACCCTAAACGCTGTGTGGTGTGTGCAATGTAAGCTACAGACTTCAGTATCACTACATAGCTAGGTATGGGTCTAGTCCCAATATTGCCAACTAACAGTGTGCATGTATGTGGATGGGTCTACATCAGGCTACAGGGTATACACGCCTCAGTGGGTCACCTGTCCATGTGGCACAGGCAATAACCATTTTAGTAACCTGTGACATGTGTTCAACTGTACCCCAGCTATATCACAGCCATGGTGTCACCACAGTGCCATACCCCATTGTGGAATATGACTGCAGACCATCCTCATGCTGACACATGTACACCTACAACACAAATGGATAACATTATAGGGACCGCAGTCAACCAGTGTTACTAACAGCTATAATGCATCATTGCTTAGGTTCATAGGTTCATAGGTTCATACTAGGCAATCTGCCCTGGGGCATTTATAAGCCTAGCCCGATTGTGTTTGGTTTACGCCACCCCTTGATTTGAGTATACTGTACCCTTTTTAAAGTTTAGTTTACTGAGCCTCTGTCTAACAGTGACACGGAAGTAATCCCCGGGACAAACCTACGATCCCCCATCCACTCATCAAGATTCTTCTTGAAGAAAGTCAGTGAGGTGCTCTGCCTAACATGAACTGGAATTCTATTCCAGAGCAAAGGGAGCCTCTGGGTTATGAATCTGTCCCTCCAGCATGTTCTATTTATTTCTGTGCTGAGGTTCAAGTCCCTCGAGCGCGTGGCTCTAAGGGATTTAGATTTACTGAGGTGGAGCAAGTCCATTAATTCTGGGTTGGACATAGCTTTATATGTCAGGCATAGATCGCCTCTAAGTAGGTGGTATGCAACTGAGTAGAGCTGCAGTTTTTTTAACCGAGCAGCATATGGCATCTGTTTGAGTCCCTTGATCCTCTTGGAGAGGTACTTTTGGGGTCTTTCTAATTGCTGCAGGTGTTGGGTAAGGTACATTCCAAAGGGGGCATTGTATTCTATGATGGGCCTGATGAGGGATGAATAAAGGGGCAAGATTACCTCTCTTAATCTAGATGTGAATCCTTTCATGATGAGGTGGGCTATGTAGAAGATCTTTCTAACCACTTTAGCAATGTGGTTGTCAAAGGAGAGATTGCTATCAACTTGGGTCCACAGATCCCTAATTACTTTCTCTGTACTTAATGGGTTACCACCTATGTGGTAATTTGTGGGCACATTGTTTTTGCCAAAGGGTACGACTATACACTTTTTGGCATTTAGCTTTAGACCATGGCTCTGGCACCAGTTATCCATCTCTGCGAGACCTTTTTGAAGGATGTTTGTGTCACCTGGAGAGTCGATTATGGTGCCCTGTTTGCAGTCATCTGTGAACTTCGTGAGCCATAGTCCTCCCACATTGGCCTGTACCTCAGAAAAGTAAATACCGAACAACAGAGGTCCCAGGACAGAACCTTGTGGGACGCCACTTGTGATTGGTTTTGAGTCTGACATGGCTCCAGCAACTCTGACTCTGTGGGTTCTGTCTTTGAGCCAGATTGCGACCCATCTTGTGACATAGGGGTTTATATTTAGGCTGGATAGCTTATCTATGATGCCCGAGTGGGGTATTGTGTCAAATGCCTTTGCGAGGTCCAGATAGGCTGTGTGGACTACCTTCCCTTCATCTATGGCCTTGGTGACTGTTTTGAAGAAGTCGACCAGGTTCAAAAGGCAGGATCTGCCCTTGACGAAGCCAAATTGGGTAGGATCTAGTGTCTGTAGGTCCCCAATGTATTTGTTTATGAGTTCCATGATGATCCTCTCCATAGCCTTGCAGACTAGGCTAGTCAGGCTTATGGGGCGATAGTTTCCAGGGTCCGCAGAGGTGCCACTTTGTGGAGTGAGACCACTGTTGCTGTACACCATTCTTTGGGCACATATCCTGTAGTGAGGCTGAGACTGTACAGCAGTTTTACTTGAGGGATTAGTTCTTGGAGTTCATGTAGGACGCAATCCGGGATGCCATCTGGTCCCATGGAAGCAGTGTTTTTTGCTTTGGAGAGGGCGGACTTCACCTGAGCATCAGAGATGTTTGGGAGGCTGCACTCTGCCGGGATAGATACTTGCTCTTTTGGGGGGGGGGGTTTGCACTGAACCTGTCTGCCAGGATATTGGCGATGTCTGTGGGTACGGCGTATTTTTTGTCATTTAGAATCAACTCAGAACAAGTCTGGGAGTTGCATCCCAGGTTCCTAACATAACTGAAAAAAGCCTTATGATTGTCTTTAGTATCCTGTGCAATTTTTCTTTCGAAGCTGGCCTTGGAGGATTTTATGAGGGATCGTAATTTTTTGCTAGCACTGATCAGAGATGCCTTCCCTTTTAGGGATTTTGCTCTATCATGTAGTAGCTTCCGCCTTCTGTTGTACAGTTTATTTATGGCTGGAGTCCACCAGACTGGACGCCTGCCTTTGGATGATTGGGTCTTGATTTTGTTAGGGATAGCATGATCCATGCATTCCTGGAGATGTCCGTAGAATGTGTTTATATAGGATTCTGCAGTTTGGGCCATAGTTTCCACTGGCCCTGGGGTCTTGAAGGATTCCACTTTGGTTTTGAGAAGTGTGAAGTTCGCTTTTGAGAAGTATTTCACTGTGGTTTTCTGGGCTGGGGGTGGGGTCGGGATGTGGATATCCAGTGAAATTAATTTATGGTCTGATCTTACCAATGAGGGATATACTTCTGGAATGGAGCATGGAGTCCCCATGTTGGTAATGATCAGGTCTAGTATGTTTTCCCCTCTTGTGGGAGTGGTGACTAGTTGTTCCATAGCATTTGAGTTTATAAATTCCAGGAACCTTTGGGCTAAGCTGCTGGGGCTTGAGTAATGCTCCCAGTCTATGTTTGGGTAGTTGAAGTCACCCAATATAATGGTGTTCGGAGAGATCTTCATGTTCTCCAATGTTTTCAGGAAAGCCGAGTGGGATTCCTGACTTTGAGAGGGTGGTCTGTAGGATGCTTTAAACGGAAAAGCAGTCTTGCCCACTGTCAGTTGCACATGGATGGTCTCCGATATTTTGTGCAATGCCACTAACCTGGAGGTGTGGATATCCTTGATAAATATGGAAACCCCCCTCCTTTTGTGGTTCGGTCTGGGTTTTGGGGCCGAAAAGCATGATATGAGGTATAACCTGGTAGTGCTGGGGTGCTCTCTGGAGCCTTGAACCAGGTTTCTGTCACTGCACAGATATTGATGTTCTCCATACTGAGGAGAGCTTCGAGTGCATGCATCTTGAGGTTAAGACTTCTGACGCTTAGCAGCATTACCCTTAGTTTCTTGTTCCTTGTGCTGTCTATGGAGGTGGGTTTGACTTTTGAGCCTTGCCTAAAAAAGGCACTATGGGGGTGGCAAATATCCAAAAGCCCAGGGGTGACAGGTGCAAGCCGTCCCTAGCCTAGCAACGTGGCTTGTCGAGCATGTCATCCCAGGCTGACAGACACTGGATCTCCTTTGAATGACTCCAAAATTATAGCCAATTATTAAAATCGATCATTTTGTCTTTATACTATGGCATCATTCTAGGTGAGGGTAAGATGCTGCTCAAGGTCAGGGTCATACCGGCCTGGGCTACATGATCAGAGAGATCCTCTATGTCTCTTTTCATGTAGTCGAGGGAGGTACGTCTCAGGTCATTCACGCCAGCATGTATAATGACTGAGTCATATTTGTATTTGCTTTGGAGTGACCTGAGTGCTTGCGTTATGTGGCGGATTCTAGATCCCGACAGGCAGCTCACTGTGACCTTCTCTTTATTCAGCCTGGTGAGCGGGACGTCAGTTTGTCTGACAGTAGAGTCACCTATTACAAGAGTATCAGGTGTGTTATTCAGCCTTAAGGGCTGTGACTGCTTGGCACACTGACTTTGTGTGCTATGTGTTGTACGTGTTTTGTTTTGGGGTAGCGTTTGATTGGATGTCTGCTTTGGAGGTCTTTGTTGCTTAGGTAGATTTTTATTTAGAGCCTCCAAGTATGTTTTTGTGTTTTTATGTGTTTGGTTCGCTGTTGTGGTGGGACTATGTGATACTGGAATTGTGTTGTGTGAGGTTACCTTCTCCTCCTGCTGGACAATTACACTACCTGCCACTTATGCATTACACTTTATTCCTTACAACATGTTACACTGAAGTACTGTGGTACACTGTAGTACAGTCACTGTGTGCATCAGAACCATATTAGCCTGTCCCTGCATTCTTAGTATGGATGACAGGGATGTGGCACAGGTATCATCATATGCACAGGGCATCCTTGTGCTAACACATGTACACCTACAACACAAATGGATAACAATATAGAGACCACAACCAACCATTGTTACTAATAGCTATAAGGCATCAGTGCTGGATGGCTACACTACCTGCCATTTATGCATTACACTTTACCCCTTACAACATGTTACACTGCAGTACTGTGGTACACTGTAGTACAGTCACCGTGTGCATCAGAACCATGTTAGCCTGTTCCTGCATTAATGTTATGGATGACAGGGATGTGGCACAGGTATCATCATATGCACAGGGTGTGATGTTGGTTTGCCAGAGGCCGAGGGGGGCTATACATTTGACACCATGTGTGTGTGGGTGAGGGGTGTACTGTGGTGAGCTGGGTGTGGTGATGTGGAGTGTCTAGGTATGGGTTTGCCCTAGGTATGTTTGCATAGTGTGTGGGTATGCATGCACACAGTTCTGCCATGTGACTGCACTACACAGGTGTTTATGGATAGCTGCAGACCATACCTGGCAGGGTGTGCAGTTTACTGCCTCTAGCCATGGACACGTGGACTGTGTCTCCCAGGGGTTTCATGGGCACATCCAGGTACAGACCTTGTCATGCCACTCTCATCTGACGATGACAAATGTCCGCTGGTACCAGGTCCCTCCTGGGACTGGCTAGGATCATATGCTCATGGCCTGCTGCAGTGTGGTGTGGAGAGCAGCCTCCCCCACAGTGCCAGGGCTTGTACTGCCACTACAGGAGCCCCTTGGTGTCCTAGCATGTCCACATTGACTACCAGCTGTATGTGTTGCTGGCTTACATTCACACAGCCGTCACTGCACTCCCACCACATGTTCAAGCACTGACAGACCACGGTCGATGAGGGCCATCATCTCACCAGACCGTCTATCCATGAACTCAGTTAATCCACGGATGGCAGCAGCCAGTACATGGGCATTGTCATTGCAGATGTGAGACCAGCCCTCTGCAGCCTCAGACCCTGTCTGTGGTAACATTCTATACGTGTCTGCACCACCATGATAGCCTAAACATGCATCCACAAGCTCCGTGGGACATCTGCCTATGTGGTGCCCTGCTGGACATCTGGCTATGCCTGCTGTGACCAGACAAAGTAGGCATGGTTACCACACTTTTCTGTACGCTGACACTGAATGCCAGCTGTCCCTCCACTATGGCCACTGGTGATGGGGTGTGTATAGGCACTGAAACTGTGTGCGGGGTTGGTGTGGCTAAAAGGGGGATGTCAAATGTTGCCGCAGTGTTGGCTCCTGACAACCCCACCTGTGCCTCAACATTACTATTATCATCTGCGGTGTCTGTATGGACACCAGCATCAGATTGCATGCAGGAGGGACACTGACCCATCTCGCCACCTGTGGAGGAAAACAATAAACGCACTTTAAAACCTGTACAGCATTGCCTAACAGTGTAAACACACACACACACACACACACACACACACACACACACACACACACACACACACACACACACACACACACCTCCATAATACCTACCAGTCCATGGCTTTACAGACAGTCCCACGTATATGTCCATGTGGTACCCCATCCTGCATCACACTTGTTAACATACACATATTGATACCACTCATTAACATATCAGCCCTCTAAATGCCTACACAAGTGGTCACAAGACAAGGCCTGTTGCTACTCTACCTGCCTGACCTGTGTGCAGTGGTTTTACATGGCCTCACTGCTATCATTTGGTATGCACCCTCTGTATGTCCGGACATGCTGAGCATGGTGACTATATGTATGGGCTACTATGTTCTATCCATAATATCATGCACTAGTGTGTCATGTGTATGTAATGCTCAGTATGTCAGATATGCTGCTCCTTCAGCCTATCATGTGACAACTGTAATATTTGGAAACACTCCCTGGTGTTGACTAGTACTTTCCCAATGCATCTGTAGTGCTGTATACGTGGGTTGTAGGAGACCTCTCTGCTGAATGCTATATTAAGGGTGTACCTGGTGTCTACCTTCCCTCTGGATGCCTGTTCCATGCTACATACCATATTATACTATCAGCTGTCCTGTGATTACACACATGACAGGTATTCCTGGTGTGTAATGTGGCAGTCCATGTACATGTACTGCATGATCCCAGAGGGATGTACTGCTGTATGAAGCCCAAACAATCACACATGTGCATGCATGGCCAGCGACACAAACACGCTCACATGCACACAAACATCCTACATGCATCAACCTCCCTCCACTTCACCAGAGTGACCCTACAGACAAACTGACTACCCACCAGGATGCACACACACATACAGGTGAGGTTGCACAATGAAAGTACACACAGTCCTCCTATTACCCCTCTTTCAACATGCATAACATATGGTACCCAACAGCATGCAGAGCAGCTATAGTCAATCCATGCTGGCAACAGTATACATGTGCGTGATGCATGTGCTGTGTCACTAGGTGAAGCCCCTTCCCCTGGATACCACTGCCCCCATGAACACGGTATTTCTGTGCACCTGTTCTGTACCCTGCCATGTACTTTGTACCACACCTGAATGCGTACTATTATGTCGATTATGTCAGCTTTAATGCTCACAGCCCCTATGTTTTCCAGCAACACATACCTGGTATGATATGTGGACAGATGTTATTTATGAATGCCTGATGTCTGATGCACAGCTCTCAACATCAGCGAACCATGTATGACCAATCCAATACGCTTACACTGACAACCATCAGAGCATACCATGACTATGGGGGATATACACACCTTTATTGATTTAATGCACCCATCCTTGATCTGCCATGGGACCACATCACTGCATATCTTAGCAGTACATGAACCCAATATGTGACATATGTCCTGTACCTTCACATGCAGTGTCTACGGATTGTGTTAGGTGTGCGGCTGCTGACAGAGATGCATACACACCATGTGGGCATATGTGTGCACACCCTTATCATGATGGTTTATCGCACCTCTTGTTGTGTGTACTGCAGCAGTCACTATTCCTGGCAGTGGTATACCAGCGTGGGCCATCTGCATTTGCCAGTGTATGTTCAGTCTGGCTTACGCATGTCCCCCTGTTCTGCATGATTGCAAGGTCTACTCATGTGCACATCCCATGGTGTCCACACACTGCTGTCACTATTGCTGTGGGGGTAGATTTATGGCTGCCACAGGTCCTGAACCTGACTATGTGCAGATAGAGCCATTCCTAGCATCCATAGGATCCCTGCTGTAGTGCACTGGTGTGTCATGCTGACACCACCCCTTCTTCAGACTTTATACAGATGCATGACAAGTACGCCCTACACGTGTGTCACTTTGCAGTGTCCCATTCACTGAACACCACATGTTACAGCCTAGACCCAGCTGATAATGTGGACTACTGTAATGCCTTATGCCATAGTGTATCTCTGCAGCAGTTACCATTGTCCTACAGGTATATACACTGGTGTTGCTCTGTAGATCGTGCTGTTCTGAACATGTCCCTACTGTAGGCCATATCTCCCACCATTATGTTCATAGGTTCATAGGTTTGTACTAGGCTATCAGCCCTAGGGTCTATACAAGCCTAGACATAACAATTCCCTGGCTATTTCTTCCCACACTATTTACTTCCCTGGACCCCTGTCTAGCAGGGTGACTGACATGATCCCCAGGGTGAATTTCCTTTCTCCCATTCAATCGTCAAGGTTCCTTTTGAAGAGGGCCAAAGAGGCACTCTGTTTGACATGTATGGGCAGTCTATTCCAGAGTCTGTGGAGTCTCTGCGTCAGGAACCTATCCCTCCAGCATGTTTTGTTTATTGTGATGACAAGGTTTAGATCTCTGGAGAGTGTGGCTCCGGGGGATTGGGATTTCTTTAAGTGTAGCATGTCCAACAGCTCTGGGTTTGACATGGCCTTGTATGTTAAGCAGAGAACGACTCTGAGTAGACAATATGCAACAGAGTATAGCTGGAGTTTTTTTAAGGTGGTCAGCATAGGGCATCTGCTTTAGGCCTGTGATTCTTTTAATGAGGTATTTCTGAGGCCTTTTCAGTTGTTGCAGATGTCTTGAGAGGTACATACTAAATGAGGCGCTGTATTCTATAATGGGTCTAATGAGGGATGAGTATAGTGGGACAATGACCTCCTTTCTTCTGGATGAAAAGCCCTTAGTGATGAGGTGTGCCACATAGAAGGATTTCCTGACTGTTGTGGCGATCTGGTTATCGAAGGTGAGACCACTGTCCACCTGTGTCCCTAAGTCCCTTATCACACTTTCAGTATTTAGTGTACTGCCACCTATGTGGTAATTCACAGGTACATGTTTTTTCCCAAAGGGGATAACTATACATTTCTTGGCAATGAGCTTGAGCCCATGGCTCTGGTACCAAGCATCTGTTTCTGTAAGGCCCTTTTGTAGAGTATCCACATCATTTGAGGATTCAATAATGGCTCCCAATTTGCAGTCATCTGTGAACTTTGTTAGCCAGAGTCCCTTAGTGTTGGCCTGTACTTCAGAGAAGTAGATGCCAAACAAGAGTGGTCACAAGACTGAACCCTGAGGTACACTACTTGTCACTTGTCTGGAGCTGGATTTGGAGTTGGCTACTTTTACAGTGTGGGTTCTGTCAGCAACCCAGCTGGCAACCCATTGGGTGACATAGGGATTAATGCCCAGCTTAGTAAGTTTATCTATGATTCCAGAGTGGGCGATGGTGTCAAAGGCCTTGGCGAGGTCTAGACAGGCTGTGTGGACCACCTTACCCTTGTCCATGGCTCTGGAGACTGATTCGAAGAAGTCAATCAGGTTCAGGAGACAAGAACGTCCCTTCATGAACCCAAACTGGGTGGGGTCTAGTGTTTGAAGGTTGCCAATGTCTTTGTTTATAAGTTCATTGATAATACACTCCATGGCCTTGCAGATAAGGCTCATCAGACTGATGGGATGGTAGTTTGTGTGATCCAAGGTGGATCCCCCCTTGTGGAGTGGGATAACTGTAGCTCTGTGCCACTCAGAGGGCACAAAACCTGAGGTGAGGCTATGATTAAACATGACACTAAGGTGTGGTGCCAGTTCATATTGTAGTTCCTGTAGTACACAGCCCGGGATGTCATCTGGTCCCATGGATGCTGTATTCTTAGCTTTGGAGAGTGTGTTTTTTAAATGTGTGTCCGTTATTACCGGAATTTGGCAACCATCTGGTACTGAGTGGGCTATTTAGGGGGTGAAAGGGGGGTGAAGTTGCCACTGAATCGATCTGCCAGGATATTGGCAATATCCTTGGGATCAGTATATTTAATGCCATTCTATTTTAGCTCAGAGCAGATCTGAGCATTGCCATGTAGATTCTTGACATAGTTATAGAATGCCTTGTGGTTGTCTTTCGAATCTTTGGCAATTTTGTTTTCGTATCTAGCATTGGAGGATTTTATGAGGGATCTCAGTTTCTTACTGAGGCTGGTCAGGGAGTTTTTTGTATCCTGGGATTTTCCTCTTTTCTGCAACAGTTTCTTCCTTTTGTTGCAAAGTGGGACCACCAGACTGGCTTCCTTTTTTTGGAGGAGAGCATCTTGGTTCTATTTGGGATGGCACGGTTCATGCATGAGTGGATGTACTTGTACAGTGCCTTAGTGTAGGATTCAGCAGTCAAACTTTCAGTTCCCATCTGCGTGAGTGTCATGAAGTTTGTCACTTCTGACTTGAGTAGCATGAAGTTGGCTTTGGTGAAGTTTTTTATGGAGGCTTCCTTACTGGGGGGTGGGGGTGGGATGTGGATGTTAAGGGTGATTAGCTAATGGTCAGACCTGACTAATGAGGGGTTGACCATAGGTGTGGAGCATCGATTTTCCAAGTTGGTAATGACCAGGTCTAGGATACTGGAGCCCCCTGGTGGGACTATGGATTAGTTGATCCAGGGCATTGAAATTTATGAATTCCAAGAACCCTTGGGCAAAGCTGTTGGTACACGAGTAGTTTTCCCAGTTAATGGCAGGGTAGTTAAAATCACCCAGTATCAGGGTGTTTGGTTCTATCTTAATATTTTCCAATATGTTTAGAAAGGTGTAGTGAGACTTTTGGGGCATGGTGGGGAATCTGTAGCAAGCTACAATTTGGATTGCAGTCTTACCTAGTGTTATTTGCACCTGGAGAATTTCAATCACATTGTGTTGGGCAACTAGCCTGGTGGTGTGAATATCCTTGGTGAATATTGACACTCCTCCACCTTTAGTGTTTTGGTCCTGGTTTGGTGGCCGAAAAGTGTGGTAAGAATGGTAGCCTGGTACTGCAGGGGTGCTCTCTGGAGCCTTGAACCCGGTCTCAGTTACTGCACAGATATCGATGTTCTCCATTTTTAGGAGTGCCTCAAGAGAGTGCATTTTGAGGTTTAGACTTCTAGCATTTAGTAGCATTAGCTTCAGATTTTGCATGCTTGTACCTGTTACAGGGGTGGTTTTGTCCTTTGAACTTTGCCTAAAAAAGGCACTATAGGGTTGGCAAGAGCCTTAGCTTGTAACCTGAATCCCAGGGGCGACAGGTGCAAACCATCTCTGGCAAAGCATCGTGGTCTGCCGATCATGTCGTCCCAGGCAGACAGATACTGGATCCCCCTTGAATGACACCAGAAGCTTAGCCAATTGTTGAAGTCAATCATTTTGTCCTTATATTGTGGTATCATTCTGGGCGAAGGCAGGATGCTACTCAGGGCTATGGTCATACCTGCCTGGGCCACATGATCCGAGAGCTCTTCCATGTCTCTTTTCATGTAGTCTAGGGAGGTACATCTCAAGTCATTCACTCCAACATGGACAATGACAGTCATATTTGTACTTGTTGTGGAGTGACTTGAGTGCATGCATTATGTGGTGAATCCTGGCACCCAACAGGCAGCTAACTGTAATTTTCTCCTTGTTCAACCTGGTGAGTGGGACATGAGTGTGCTCAACTATAGAGTCACCTATGACTAAAGTGTTAGGTACATTGACTTGCCTTAGGGGCTGTTGCTGCATGGCACACTGGTGTTGTGAGCTATGTGACACTTTGGTTGTGATTGGTGTTTGTTTGCATTTCAGCTTCAGAGGTCCTTGTTGCTTGGGCAGGTTACAGTTAAGGGCCTCCACATATGTGGATTTAGTGTTGATATAGGTGGGTGTTGGTGGTGTGGGTTTAGAAGGACTATGTGCTTCTTGAGGTGTAGTGTGGGTGTTAACCTTCTCCTCTTGACTGTCTAGCACAATTTTGGGTGGAGAGAGCTTTGCTTCCAGTTTGGCTACGTAAGTGCATCTCTCACAGTTTGTAGTGTTGGGTGGTAGGAGGAGAGGGTTGTCTGTGTACATGAGGCAATTGCTGCATTGCCCCCAGTATGCCCATATTCACCAGGTGGACAGGAGAAATCACCAGAAGCTGACCCTTGGACATACCTGGTTTGGTGCTTTTTTTTTTTTTTGTAAAGTACAGGAGCTGTTTTCCCTTACCTTAGCAAGTTACTTTGCAATTATAGGCTGTTTAGTGCCTACGATTAATTTCTCCTTATTAACAAGGAGAGTTGAGTGCTTGTATCAGTTTAAGGCTTCCTAATGCTTTCCAGCAGGTATTAGAGCAAGTGCTAGTCACAGGGATGCTTAAAGGTAAGATGAAAAAAATGCACACTGCAGTGTGCACTAGAGAAGTTAGATGTGAAAGTAGGTAACTTACGTTTTACCTGTTTAAAAAGTTAAGGTTTAGTGGAGAGTTACTATTTTTAAAACAGCAAGATGGATTGAAAGGGGTGGTCACTTTTGTATTCTGGCACTATGAAATACAGTAGGATGGCCAATAAATTTAAATAGTTGAAGGGGAGTGATTTCAAAAATGATAATTTTGTGATTACTCACACAAGCCAGTGAAAGCAGAGAGGAAATGAGATATATGGCCAAATTAACATAAGATGCAGGCAACTAGAAAGACAGTGGTATTTAACAAAAGAACTGTAACTGGGTGGGAGGGTGGGGAAAAATTTTGCCTGAGTCAGAAGAGACAGATCTGTGGTCTCTTTTGAAGTTTTAATATGCAGTTAAAGCAGAAAGCAAGTAAAACACAAGGTAAAGAAAACAAACCACAGTATTCAAAATATAAAAAGGCAATAAAGTAATACAAAATACAACAAATAAAAGCAAAGTGTAGCAGAGTCTGAATGAGCCTTTCTGGTAAAAGCTGCTACTCCCTGTGGACGCATTCTGCAATGACAGGATGCTAATTATCATGCAGGTGTCTGACATAGCCTTCCAATACCCCATTTTGGTCACCCCTGTGATGCCGTACATTTCACAGCAACGATACGTGCACATGTACAGCATGCATTCAGGGTAGGTATGTTAGATGTGTGCATGGAATATACCATAGCCATTACATGCCCGGTGTGTTGGCAAGCATCTACATAAACCATACTCACCAGCTACAGGCTGCTGCCTTGCTGGTATCCTAGAGAGACCTACATAAGAGGGTGAGAGATGCAATGTCAGTGGCCACACCTGTGGCAGTGCTACAGGGTGGTTGCAGTATTACAATACATCAATGGTACATTTCCACAATACATCCACATCTGGACATCTGTTTATCACTACAATGCAGCAACACAATATATCTATATCATGTCAGATATGCATGATCTACCTGTACCGATGAGGATGTATATGCAACAGTGGTCTACTGATGTGCCCTGTGTCCTTACCTGCACCCTCCTCGGCCAGTGTGTAGGTGCCACCCATCTCCACAAAGGTGTCCGGGGCTTGGTGACTGGCCGGATGGGCAGGTGCCACAAGGCTGGCCAGGAGCTCCTCCACACGTGTCAGGGGGGGATGGATGTCATGCCACCCCTGTGGTGAGCTGATCCCCCATGACTGCAGCAGCACACCTATGGGCATTGCGAAGTAGGTCAGTATAATGATGCCGAACCTGTTCATAACTGTGGTTGTGCAGTCCAACATAATTGACCCTGTGGACTAGGTCATTCCACAGGGCGATCCACCCTTGCTGTTCATGGGCAGCCCTGCCAAACAGCACTGGGTAGTGCTGGATCAGGTGTGTGATAAGCACATCATTCTCAGCTGGCGACTAGATAGGCAAGCGTGCATGTGACATCTTGGCTGAAAGACATAAAGATGGAAACAGGTCTGAGCAACTCATACAGCAAGGTTACCACAGTCTGTAATACACATCTCTGTCAACCCCCCACCATATCAGCTTCAACAAAGTGTACACACAACTCATTAGGTATGGCTAAAGCTTACCTGCCAGTGGGACAGATATTGTATTGTATCACACTTTCTGCTATTTGATTGTAGCCATGTTCCCTGTGAGGACACTATCATTGCTGGCCTGTTACAGACTTTTCACCTGCATGCCATTTTCAGGCCAGTATGGTTCCATTAATGCCTGTAGTATGGCTGCTTTGAGATTGCTGCACATCTGACATTCTGTGTTATTGGAATATTTATGCATGCTGCTGGACATGTTCTGGGATTGTGTAGACTATTACTACCAACATATGTTCTATAACAGTGACACAATAACATGTATATGTACTATTGGCCAGCAGAACCACCTCTTCAAACCCATCTGCCCATGTTACCTGGCCACATCACATGTGTGTCCCAACCCGGGGCCTCTTCATGTACTGCTCCAGCAATACCATCAGGTGAAACCAACCCAGGGGATGTTTTATCCCCCCCGGGGGCACACGCAGACACGTTCCTGTCCCCTGAGGTCAGGTCCAGGGTCTGTTCCATACCAGGCTCCACAGACACATGTGAGATGTGCTACATCACTCTGAGGCACCCAGTACACATTCACACAGCTGGCATGCTCCTTCTGCTCAGCCTCCAGGTCAGGCACCTTCAGGATGTAGACTGCTGTTGTGAGTTGCAGTGGGTGGTAGACTTGTTCCCATTATGCCCATATTGGGGCTCATGGGGTGTCCACATCACAGAACACACACACCATTCAGGGTATTTACCCACCACGTGTATCACATACCACCCCTTTAGACTGTCCTCTATATCTACCAACCCTGAACACCTCCACAACTATACCTGCCATACTTCCCCATATCCCATTGCATATTTCACAGGCGAGGGCAATGTGGTCCCAACAAGGGATTAACATGTGACATACCCATCCACGTTGCACACACTGGCAGCTGTAGATATCTGTGTGTATTGCTACGTGTACTGTTGCCTCCACATAGCATGCATCACTGTGGTAGTAATATAGGGGTCATGTGTTTAGATACATATATGTTTGTGTGTGTGTTTGTATATATGTAGACATGTGCATATAGGTATATATCTATATATGTGTAGATATATGTGATGTTGTATATATGTGCTCATACATATGTCTACACATGGGTTTTTGTATATTTGTGGACATACATGCTGATTTTATATATATGCATATATATATATATATATATATATATATATATATATATATATATATATATATATATATATATATATATATATCTGTATATATATATATATATATATATATATATATATATATATATATATATATATATATATATGTATATATTATTTATGTGTACATATGTACACAAATGCATACCCATATGTGGGGTACATTCAGACATCAGGTCCACCATCACACAACACCTTCCTGCACAGCTGCACTGTTCTGCCTTGCTACAACGCAGACAGGTGCCACATATGGACACAGCCTTACACTGGGGGGTATATGTAGGACCAGATTGAAGGTAACCCTATTAAACACCTATGGCATTCCTGCATCTACATTACAGATTAACCTGAGTATCTTGCAAGGGGTGGGCTGTGGGTCACAAGTGTCCATCATAATGGTATTACTTCCACCACCAGCTATTGGCCATGTAATATACATACTTCCCATTACACAACACACACTATGATGGCTTACATCTTGTCAGTCAGTGCTGACCTGCACATTTAATGGCTATGGCCCACTATACACAGGGACAGACACTATTGTCCATAGCAATTGTTCAGTTGAACATCATTACAACAACACCTGATGGCACATATAAATCATTCCACATCATCTATCCCATTATTATGGACCAGGTGCTACATTCAATGACATGCATATATACTTCAAATACTTGTTGTGGGAATGATGTCAGTTGTGGATGGTTTGCTGTATGTTAGACTGGTTTGTTCTTCTTTTGGCTTTTACTTTGCCTTTGCTTTAGGCTTTTTGTTTTGTTTTGTTTTTTTTTTTTCCTTTCTCTCTTTCACTTTATCTTTCTCTACCTTTCTCTCTTTCTCTCTCTCTGTCTCTCTTGGTCTCTCTCCAGTAAAATGGATTAAGCTGCTTTGAATAGATTGCAGAATGACTTTAGTAGTTGATGCATATGATCAGGTGATGGCCTCTGCACCAATCAGTGCCCTCCACTTGCTAACTGCATACAGCTTGCTGTGTAGTACTTCCAATTACCACTGTCATGACAAACACCTACTATAAATCCCTACATCATGTGGGCGTGGTTCCTTTACCTTTCCTGCATGATGGACATCCTTCCTGTGAGTGGGCATCAGTGTTACAGACAGCAGGTAGCAATACCTCTTACAGGAGAACCTGAACGCTCAGGCCAGCTACATATTTGTAGGAGGTTCCAGAACTACAGACAGAGTATGAGTACAGTTGTGGTATGCTTTGTATAGTACTGGTGTTACAGGGTTTGTGTGTACATACTAGGTTACCTTGGAATAGGTTCATAGGTTCATACTAGGCTACCTGCCCTAGGGCATTTATAAGCCTAGCCAGAGTGTGTGTGGCTTTCGCCACCCCTTGGGATGAGAATACTACACCTATTTAGGGTTTAGTTTACTGTGCCTCTGTCTAGTAGTGATGCAGAGATGACCCCCGGGGTAAACCTACGAACTCCCATCCACTCATCAAGATTTCTCTTGAAGAGAGTTAGTGAGGGGCTCTGCCTAACATGGACTGGGATTCTGTTCCAGAGTGTAGGGAGCCTCTGGGTTATGAATCTGTCCCTTCAACGCGTCCTATTTATTTCTGTGTTGAGGTTCAAATCTCTTGCTCTCGTGGCTCTGATGGGTTTGGATTTTCTGA
>NC_056726.1:1593761364-1593861364 GCF_019279795.1 Protopterus annectens
AAAGTGGTTAGAAAGACCTTCTACATAGCCCACCTCATCACGAAGGGTTTCACATCTAGATCAAGAGAGGTAATTGTGCTCCTTTATTCATCCCTCTTCAGGCCCATCATAGAATACAATGCCCCTTTTGGGATGTACCTTACCCGACACCTGCAGCAATTAGAAAGACCCCAAAAGTATCTCACCAAGAGGATCAAGGGTCTCAAACAGATGCCATATGCTACTCGGTTAAAAAAACTCCAGCTCTACTACTAAATCCCTTAGAGCCACACGCTCGAGGGACTTGAACCTCAGCACAGAAACAAATAGAACTTGCTGGAGGGACAGGTTCATAACCCAGAGGCTCCCTTCGCTCTGGAATAGAATTCCAGTTCATGTGAGGCAGAGCACCTCACTGAATCTCTTCAAGAAGAATCTCGATAAGTGGATGGGGGGATCGTAGGTTTGTCCCAGGGATTACTCCCGTGTCACTATTAGACAGAGGCACAGTAAACTAAACCTTAAAAAGGGCACAGTATACTCAAATCAAGGGGTGGCGTAAGCCATACAGAATCAGGCTAGGCTTATAATTGCCCCAGGGCAGATAGCCTAGTATGAACCTATGAACCTATGAACCTATGAAATTATCAGTTATATGTTAACAGCTCCCTACATTTCTGCCAGCATAATGACATTTCTGGGAACACAATACCAAGCTACTCATGTGCCAGATTAACCTGTACATGCTGGGCATGAACCAACAGTTGAGGACTGTAAATATGCTTAAAAGCTACTGGCACTCCCTTCATCCACTTTATATGGGCCTACCCAACTGTGTGTTAACAGCGCTTAATACAACAGTACTATTTCTATAATGCAAGAGTACAACAACATATCAAAGAAAATGACACAGGCACACTCCAGGAATTATACCTTTATTAAAGACTTAACACACTTTTCTAGAGGCTCTCTCATTTATTTTATATAACAGTACATGCAGAATAATTATTAGAGAATTATTATGCCTTTATTTATTGTGTTAAAACACTTTTTTCAGGCTCTCTCATTTATTTTACATAACAGTACAAGCAGAATAATTACTAACCTGCCTGGTGGTGCAGCCTTAGCAGCCTATCTGCATAGGCTTGCTGATTCGCAGCACGGACACCTGCAGCTGTGAAGTAAATGAAGTGATATTGAGACATATCTATCCATAGTATACACTAGAATAGCAATTCTTACATACTTAATTCCATGGCTACTTACTCAGTAGTGGGGCATTTTCCATCCCACGGGCCTCCTGGATCCACTGGCCCAGTTGATCTGCCTTGCATCTCTTCAGGTCTGCGTGGTGGTGTCTGATCTGCTCACCAGTCCGAGGGACACCTATGGTACTGGTGAGTTCATGAGCTAGACGGCCCCAGGCTTCCGATTTGTATTGGGTGCCCTGGTACTGGCCCCGCAAAAGTCTATCCTCATGATTATGGACAAGGAGCCAAACCATTACTTTTGACTCCTCAATGCCCCAACATTGCACTCGAAAACGAGAGCCCTCTCCAGCACCGGTCATTGCTGCCTGCAGATGGGAGCTACAACCAGTTATGGCAAGTATTCCCACCTATTGAGCTTAAATATGCATCATTTCCCACGCTTATTTGTGATTGGCCAGTTTTGAAAAAAACTCAGCTGAAGGCACACCTGCTTAGCAATGGCTAAACTTCCATTGATATGTATATATGTGTGTGTTGAAAGTGCATGTTTATGAAAAGCTGTTGTGGCTTAGTGGTTCAGTATTGTGATTATGGTGCCCAGTATCCTGGGTTCGAGACCTGTCATTGCTTTTTATTTTTCTACTGGCCAGACCGGCTAGGAGGTGTGGCTGTGTTTTACCGACTTTGCTCAACTTTGCCCAACATTGCTCGGCATTGCTCTATGTTGCTTTATGTTGCTCGTCATTGCTCGATGTTGCCTGACATTGCCCAACATTGTGCTGGTTAAAGCAGTGCACAGCTATGTGCCAACATGTTCTGTTTGCATTAGTTTGCACGATGCGCAGCTCCGCGCAAAGCTATTGTGCTAGTTAACGCAGTGCTCAGCTATGAGCAATTACATTTAAATATGCTTAATACTGGTAAACTTTGCTTAGCAGTGCTTCACATTGCTTAAGATACGTTACTTATGCATCCATCAGTATGCATAACCATTTCACTTTCTTATATATATATATATATATATATATATATATATATATATATATGTATGTATATATATATATATATATATATATATATATATATATATATATATATATATATATATATATATATATATATATATATATATAATTTGTTCACTACTACATAGGCCATTTCAATGCTTTTTACTAAAATTTAAATGATAAATGTCAGGAATTATTTTTACATACAGATTTCCAACAGAAAATAGAAAGGGGAGTGGTGGGACTCGAACCGGGAATGCCTCCTCTTTGTGAGAAGGCTCTACCACTACGCTATCGCTATTTTGCTTAATTTGCATATACGTTTCTTATTATTCTCTTGGATGTCTAAACTGCTAACTGTAGCTAAGCAATGGGCAAACCCGCGCAAATACGGGCAGCTATATAGGGAATAATAAAAAAATAAATAAATAAAAGTTTTACATTTTATAATTGTATAGGGGTTTAGAATGTGTGGCAGTGTAGTGTTGGGTATGTACACATTTCAGCGGACTCACTCATGTACGTTGACATTTCCCGATTGAGAGACTTGCAGGGGTGTGGATTTTTGGACTGCTCGGCAGTCCGACGCCCCCTGCAATCGTGCACGCTCCATGTTAGCCTTAGAGTTGAGGCAGCGTGCCATCATTAATATGCATGGCACGCTGCCATCTTACTCTTAGACTGGCATTTCCGTGTAAGACTAATCTAGTCTTACACGGAGGATTAGTGAATCCTGGGGACTGTTTTAAGGTATGCTGCTATTATACAATATTATATTTTTAATCTGCTCAAAACAGAGACCTAAAATATGTTACTTTTTTCCTACTGATTTGGGATAGAGCACTTCCACACTAGAAGATATTACTGATAGTTTAAAAAAAAAAACAAAGAAGAGACCATGCAGAGGTAAAAACTTATAACATTTCTAATTTCAAGTCAATAACTAACATAACGCTTACAGTTAAAAACTAGTTACCATCGACCCAGATTATGAAAGCCATCTAAGCCTTTTGTAAAAGTCAAATGTAGAAAAATAATGGTCATTGTTTTCAGGCCAGTTCAATTTGCTCAATGTCCTTTTCAGTCAGATTCTATCAGCTTCTACTGATTACTTGTCATGACCCTTTTTTCAGTTAAAAGCTGGAGTAATAGTCCCTGACAGAATTATTGCAGATGTGGAAATTATAAATGCCTTTTCCTTTTATATATAAATATATATATATATATATATATATATATATATATATATATATATATATATATATATCACTTGCCCTTTAAACTGCTACCATTCCCATTTTGGCACCCTCACCTGTGATAGCCTCATTGGTTGCTTGATGGTGTAAGGCTTGGTCAGAGTTTGAGGACATCCACCTGATTTACAGAATACATTCAAACTGTGCATGTGTGTGTGTGTGTGTGTGTGTGTGTGTGTGTGTGTGTGTGTGTGTGTGTGTGTGTGTGTGTGTGTGTGCGTGTGTGTGTGTGTGTGTGTATGTGTGTGTGTGTGTGTGTGTGTGTGTGTGTGTGTGTGTGTGTGTGTGTGTGTGTGTGTGTGTGTGTGTGTGTGTGTGTGTGTGTGTGTGTGTGTGTGTGTGTTTACTAAGTAAATGTTTCATGTGTTTCAAAGCTACACTTGCAGAAATTTGACCCGCTGCTGACTTTTCAAGTTAAAGCTCTATTTTTGTTCCAACTATGTATTTTTTAAATAGTGTCTTTTTTTAATTAAGTGTGCGCCTTTCTGATTTTTTTATTTTTTATTTTTTTTAATCTGTGCAGTATGATTTTGAAATTCATTGATGGTATTGGTATAAGTATATTTTTGGTCGCGGTGGTGCAGCGGTAGCATTGTTGCCTCACAGCAAGAAGTTCTCCCGTTCGATTCTCGGCTGGAATGCGTGGAGTGCCTTCTGTGCGGAGTCTGCATGTCCTCCCCATGGTTGGGTGGGCGTTCAAAAGACATGCATAAATGGGCGTGCCTTCACTGACAGTTGAATGTCGAGCAGGCACCTCGGCGTTTGTGAAAATCTACTGCCATTCATTAGAGGACCGGAGTTCCGCTGTGGGGACCCCTAACCGGGAAAAGCTGAAAGACAAACAACAACAACTTTATTTGTTTATTTACCTTGTCAAATGTACTGGCCAAAATAGCAACGATAAATATAAGACCCCCACAACTAAAAAAGAAAAGGAAAAAAAAAGGCAAACAGTCAACCATGCAGTTTTCTCATGGGCAGTGACAAAAGGTCAGAACTGCCAATCATTAGCGGACCGGAGTTCTACTGTGGCGACCCCTAACTGGGAAAAGCTGAAAGACAGCAACAACATTTTAAACTTAAATTTGGCAAGCAGTGATGTGTACTGTTTCTAAATGGCACATATGGCAGAATGCATAATGCACTATTTTAAACTTTTGTAAAACCAGTTGCTGATTTGATTTGTTACTATCTTCTAGTTTCATTTGACTTGTGCTAGGTATGGAGTATTATGTTGTGTATAGATGCATTGCTCAACTTTTATTTCTAAGGAGCCTGAATTTCATTTTCTTCATATACTTTATCATATTGATGGGCGGCCACAGTGGAGCAGTGGTTAGCATTGCCACCTCACAGCAAGAGATTCTCTGGTTCAATTATCAGCTAGGGTGCCTTCTGTGCAGAGTCTGCATGTCTTCCCTGTGGTTGCATGGGTTTCCTCCAGGTGCTCCAGTTTCATCCCAATGACATGCTGTAGGTGGATTGGACACTCCAAATTGGCCCTAGGTGTGTGTGTGCATGTGCCTTCTGCGGAAGGTTGGGCACCAGGCTGGCACCTTGGCACCATAAAACTCCACTGCCAATCATGAGCAGACAGGTAATCTGCTGTGGTGACCCCTAACCAGGAAAAGGCCAAAAGAAGAAGAATACTTTATCATATTGATCTATTTTTAAGACAGCTGTCTGTTTGCTGGTCACTGTTTTAATTTATTGGAAAGTATTCTACTAAGTTTGTATTTGATTTGATTGCATAATACTATACAATGGAGTTAGCATCTTTATTAGTGATAGCCTTCAAAGCTTAACCTTTGTCTAGTCTTAGGGCAGTTTATTTGGAAAGAGGAAAATGTATCTGCCTGCACAATCTTACAAAAAATCCATAGTGATACATCTCCAAATTATTCTGAAAAGTGCTGGCCCATGCCACTATGTCTTGCAGTTAGGTTAGATTATTGCATAGGCACATGGAAAAATATCTGCAGAAAGATGATGTAGCCCATACTCTGTCCATTTCATAAAAACATATTCCTGTGTTTCTTTAAATGCAGTTCACATCAAGTAAGAAGATTTGGTTATGTTCATCATTATTTCAGTGTAGTTACATATGCTATATCCAGCCTACAATATAACAGCCAATTGGTTTCTAAAATTTAAGGGCACTTTCTATTAGCACAGACTATTAAGAGCTTGAGCAGAGCAGTAAAAAATCAGTGGTCTGGATGAGAAGCCCTTTAGAGCTTTCCTGCCACCAAAACTTCTCTTCATGTGGGCTTTCAAGTATTGAAGGTTCATAGGTTCATAGGTTTATACTAGGCTATCTGCCCTAAGGCATTTATAAGCCTAGCCCAAAGTTTTGTGGCTTACGCCACCCCTTATATGAAAAAATACTGTACCCATTAGTTTGTTGTGCCTCTGTCCAGCAGTGACACATAGGTTCATAGGTTTATACTAGACTAAAGGCTAGACTTTTTCCACTGTTGGATAAATTCCCTTTGGGGGGGGGGGGGACTTTCACAATTCATGTAATGACTGAAATAGTATTTTTCTTCCTGGAGTTGATTTTTGCTGGTAATTTACTATTTTTGGACTGTCGTATGACTTTTCTATTTGTTAAAAAATGGTGGTTCTTTTATTACTTCTAGTGTAAACTTTGTTTTTTTTCCTAAGATTTAATCTAATTTTATTAGTTTTATAAGTTAATTTTAAGGGCTGAGGCAAGTGTATGACAGTGTTTTAAGGATGAAATCAAGAGGGGATTCATAAAGCTTACACGGAGTGATTTTCCATGTAGGCAGAGTGGCATGGATCTAACATGGAAACCAGCAGCCTTGCGATCCAGTAAACAGAGCAAAAGAGCGTGCACAAGTGTGTGGACACAGAAGTGTCCTTGGTATGCAATTCACCACATAAGCAGGTAAAATGCATGCAAATGATGTTTTGTGATCCAGGTAACAGATAGGTATCCGTGCAAAAGCCATATTGGTGTTAGAAGTGTAAATGGAAACTATCAGTGTACAGAAATGTAAAAACTGAACAGTGGCTGTAAAAGCCCAAGAAGAAGGTCAGTAATATCATTGTAGGCACAGATATGTACAAAACTATGCCCTGTGAGTGCAAATACTAATGAAAAATAATATAAAATAATAGTTTTTTTAATACCCATATTACATTTGCACAGTGCACAGCAATGCGCAAACATGCCGTTATGCAAAAAAAAAAAATTAAAATGTTTAAAAACTAAAAATAAGACATATGTGAAAATAATGTATTATAGTGCCCTGCATGCAGTATGTACAATGGTAGTTATCAGTGGCTGATATGAAGGCAGGCCTTGGAATAGCCACAAAAAGAGCTATAGTCCTTGACAAAAAAAACTACTACCTCAAACTCCAACAAACCCAACAGCAAAACCCACAAAAGTTCTGGTCAGGAATCAACAAACTGCTTCATCCAGGTCACGCCAAAACTCCTACCCCCTCTAACCTAACTCAAAGCCCTCCTAACCAAATTGCTGACACTTTTAATAAATTTTTCTCTGAAACTGTGTAATCCCTAGCTAACACCTTACCACCTGTCACCACCACAGAATCTCCTCCACTGACCAATCTACCCCAAACTTTTCATCTCCAGCCCATTCCCACATCCCTCATTCACAGTCTACTTCTTAACTAAAACCATGTACACCATCAGTTGATCTCCTCCCAGCTGAATACCTGCAAATTGCAGCAGGACTACTAGCCTACCCAATCTCCATCGTAATAAATAGAACCATTACTGAATCCTACATCCCATCTCTCTGGAAGATCTCACATATCATCCCCTTGCATAAGGGAGGCAACTCAAATGAACTCTCAAACTTCCACCCTATAGCCCTCCTCTTACCCCTAGTAAAGGTTATGGAGAGATGTATTCACCATCAACTACTGCATCACCTCCTTGAAAATAACCTATTAGTGGACTACCAACACAGTTTCAGGCCTTTCCACAGCACTACCACTGCACTCCTATCCTTTACTGACTGCATTAATAAATATAGAAATAGTAACCTGCTCTCATCAGCTCTCTTTATAGACCTCTCCAAGGCCTTTGATATGGTGAACCACCAATTACTATCAAATATTCTCAAATCTCTTTCAAATGATACTCAAACAGTTAAATGGTTTCATTCATACCTTGAAAATAAACAACAAGCAGTGCGCTTTGAGAACAACTTATCTTCCCAGCTCCCAATCACTCTTGGAGTCCCACAAGGATCTATTTTGGGTCCACTCCTCTTTAGTATTTTCATTAATGATCTGAAAACCTCCCTTCCCCAAACTACCTGCATACAATATGCTGACAATTCAACTCTAATCTGTGCTGCTTCCTCCCCAACTGAACTCAAAACAGGACACAAACTTTATTCACCTTAGTGGAAAAATGGTTCCACCAATGGTGTTTCCTCTTGAACCCAAAAAAAACAAAACTACTACTGTTTACGCCCACACAGAAGACCCCATCACTCAGTCTCTTACTTACCTTTAATAATGGTACTGTCAGCACTCCTGACACTTCCACTAAACTCCTAGTTGTAGTAATAGATAATAATCTAACCTTTGACACACACATTAACCTAACTATTAAATCTGTAAATAAAAAAACTTGGTTTCCTGTATAAACTCAAACCATTTCTCACACCCTCAGCCAAGATTACTATTGCTCAAACTCACCTGATTTTGCCCCTTCTCTATGCCTCCCCCATATACACAAACCTAACCAAAAGCAATTTAAATAAACTGGCAACTTCTTACAACAACATAGCCAGATTTTCCACTGGTACCCCATTTAGAACCCACCACTGCCAAAATCTAAAACTACTAGGATGGCTGGAAATACAAAATCAGCTACTCTACCAGCAACTCACCTTTATCCACAAGATCTTACACCATCCCACAAATACACCTATACTCAGTAACCTCCTCAATTCTTATCAAAACCTTCCAACCCTACGTTCCACAAATAGGTTACAAGTAGCCACCTTAAAATCTAAAAACAAATCATGGGACTGTCTGTCTTCTAACTCTGTTGGTAAAACTTGGAACAAACTCCCAACTGAACTAACTTCTACTACATCCACCCATCTTTTCAGGAACCAATTAAGAATTTTCTTAAAATGCCAGTGGCTTTGCCCATGCACCAAGTCTGACTGATACTATCTTCCTCTGCCTTTAGCCTTTTTTACATCAATTATTTTACCTTTGCTGCTGCTCTCTCTTCTAAAAATATAAATAATTTGCTCTCTTCATACCCATCACTGTGCTGTGTCAACTTCCTCGACACAATATGTTAACTGACTAATCCTTATATTTGTCTATGCTAACTGTTGCTCCAAATGACTGAAACAAAAATCTTCATAGTGTTACCCTATCTACTTACTGCTGCTGAAATAACAAGTGTACATGAATGTTTAGTTATCTAATTGTTTTTGAATGTATAGTTATCTCTTTGCATTTTGTATAAACTGTTCTATTCTCGGAGCTTTTCTCCTCGGGCCTCTACTGAAAATGGACATATATCCAGTTAGACTAGCCCGGTCAACAAATGTAAAATAAATAAATAAATAAATAATAATGTGCAAACATCTGTATGCAAATAAGCTGGGGTTACTGAATAGCAAAATGGGCTACTATGTCTGCAGATAAAACCCATGTAGGCCAAGAGCCATGTTGATGTCAGTCTAATAGGTAACTGACTTTAAAAGGGGGTGTGTCACTATAAGTTTAAGCGGATTGGAGTTCAGCGGCAACCGTTTGCATGCTGTTCAGCTCAGCTAAGCAGGTGGTGTCTAGTGCTGCTCAGCTTTGTTTAACTGCAGGGCACGTGTTTTAGGATTTAAAAAAAAGAAGGAAATACCATGGGAAAGCCAGTCATGTATAAATGACTGATAAGCCCTGTTCCTCTGACAATGGACTGTTCAAACCCCACAATGGTATACCTGGCAGGTGGAATGCATCATAGTTAGCCAATCACATAGGCTGCATCCGCAGCATACCACTATAAAGTATGCATACAACCTTCAATCTGATTTTTCTCACATACTCTCTACCATTGGAGTACATACTTGGGAACTTTTATTGACAGAATGCTAGGGGCTGCTGCTGCTCTGATACATCTGTATGTGCTAGATACTGAGGTCAGGGCTGATGCAGCTCTGCTACATCTGAATGTGCTAGATACTGAGGTCACTGCTGCTGCTGCAGCTCTGCTACATCTGTATGTGTTAGATACTGAAGTCAGTGTTGATGCTGCTGCAGCTCTGCTACATCTGTATGGGTTAGAGACTGAGGTCAGTGCTGCTGCTGCTCTGATACATCTGTATGTGCTAGATACTGAGGTCAGGGCTGATGCAGCTCTGCTACATCTGAATGTGCTAGATACTGAGGTCACTGCTGCTGCTGCAGCTCTGCTACATCTGTATGTGTTAGATACTGAAGTCAGTGTTGATGCTGCTGCAACTCTGCTACATCTGTATGGGTTAGAGACTGAGGTCAGTGATGCTGCTGCTCTGATACATCTGTATGTGCTAGATACTGAGGTCACTGCTGCTGCTGCAGCTCTGCTACATCTGTATGTGTTAGATACTGAAGTCAGTGTTGATGCTGCTGCAGCTCTGCTACATCTGAATGTGCTAGATACTGAGGTCACTGCTGCTGCAACTCTGCTACATCTGTATGTGTTAGATACTGAAGTCAGTGTTGATGCTGCTGCAGCTCTGCTACATCTGAATGTGCTAGATACTGAGGTCACTGCTGCTGCTGCAGCTCTGCTACATCTGTATGGGTTAGAGACTGAGGTCAGTGCTGCTGCTGCTCTGATACATCTGTATGTGCTAGATACTGAGGTCAGGGCTGATGCAGCTCTGCTACATCTGAATGTGCTAGATACTGAGGTCACTGCTGCTGCTGCAGCTCTGCTACATCTGTATGTGTTAGATACTGAAGTCAGTGTTGATGCTGCTGCAGCTCTGCTACATCTGTATGTGCTAGATACTGAGGTCAGTACTGATGCGCTAGATAGTGAGGTCAGTACTGATGCAGCTCTGCTACATCTGAATGTGCTAGATACTGAGGTGACTGCTGCTGCAGCTCTGCTACATCTTAATTGTCTTAAACGTTCCTAGATAGTTCATAGATTAATAATAGGCTAACTGTCCTTGTGGACCATTTTAAGTCTAGCCAGTTACCCCATGTGAGAATCAAACCCTGCACCTTTTGTTTGTAAGGTAAACACCTTAATCATTATGCCAGAGTCTGAGGTCAGTGATGCTGCTGTTGCTGCTCTGATACAGCTGTATTTTTTAGATACTGAGGTCAGTGCTGCTGCTGCTCTGATACAGCTGTATGTGCTAGATACTGAGGTCAGTGCTGCTCCTGCAGCTCTGCTACATCTGTGTGTGCTAGATACTGAGGTCAGTGCAGCTGCTGCTCTGATACATCTGCATGTGCTAGATACTGAGGTCAGTACTGATGCTGCTCTGCTACATCTGCAGTTGTTAGAGACTGAGGTCAGTGCTGCTGCTGCTCTGATACAGCTGTGTGTGTTAGAGACTGAGGTCAGTGCAGCTGCTACTCTGATACATCTGTATGTGCTAGAGACTGAGGTCAGTGCAGCTGCTGCTCTGATACATCTGTATGTGCTAGAGACTGAGGTCCCTGCTGCTGCAGCTCTGCTACATCTGTATGTGTTAGATACTGAAGTCAGTGTTGATGCTGCTGCAGCTCTGCTACATCTGAATGTGCTAGATACTTAGGTCACTGCTGCTGCAGCTCTGCTACATCTGTATGGGTTAGAGACTGAGGTCAGTGCTGATGCTGCTCTGCTACATCTGTATGTGCTAGAGGCTGAGGTCAGTGCTGATGCTGCTCTGATACAGCTGTATGTGCTAGAGACTGAGGTCAGTGCTGATGCTGCTCTGCTACATCTGTATGTGCTAGAGACTGAGGTCAGTGCTGATGCTGCTCTGCTACATCTATATGTGCTAGAGACTGAGGTCAGTGCTGATGCTGCTCTGCTACATCTGTAGGTGTTAGAGACTGAGGTCAGTGCTGATGCCACTCTGCTACATCTGTATGTGTTAGAGACTGAGGTCAGTGTTGATGCTGCTGCAGCTCTGCTACATCTGAATGTGCTAGATACTGAGGTCCCTGCTGCTGCAGCTCTGCTACATCTGTATGTGTTAGATACTGAAGTCAGTGTTGATGCTGCTGCAACTCTGCTACATCTGTATGGGTTAGAGACTGAGGTCAGTGATGCTGCTGCTCTGATACATCTGTATGTGCTAGATACTGAGGTCACTTCTGCTGCTGCAGCTCTGCTACATCTGTATGTGTTAGATACTGAAGTCAGTGTTGATGCTGCTGCAGCTCTGCTACATCTGAATGTGCTAGATACTGAGGTCACTGCTGCTGCAGCTCTGCTACATCTGTATGTGTTAGATACTGAAGTCAGTGTTGATGCTGCTGTAGCTCTGCTACATCTGAATGTGCTAGATACTGAGGTCACTGCTGCTGCTGCAGCTCTGCTACATCTGTATGGGTTAGAGACTGAGGTCAGTGCTGCTGCTGCTCTGATACATCTGTATGTGCTAGATACTGAGGTCAGGGCTGATGCAGCTCTGCTACATCTGAATGTGCTAGATACTGAGGTCACTGCTGCTGCTGCAGCTCTGCTACATCTGTATGTGTTAGATACTGAAGTCAGTGTTGATGCTGCTGCAGCTCTGCTACATCTGTATGTGCTAGATACTGAGGTCAGTACTGATGCTGCTCTGATACACCTGTATGTGCTAGATAGTGAGGTCAGTACTGATCCAGCTCTGCTACATCTGAATGTGCTAGATACTGAGGTCACTGCTGCTGCAGCTCTGCTACATCTTAATTGTCTTAAATGTTCCTAGATAGTTCATAGATTAATAATAGGCTAACTGTCCTTGTGGACCATTTTAAGTCTAGCCAGTTACCCCATGTGAGAATCAAACCCTGCACCTTTTGTTTGTAAGGTAAACACCTTAATCATTATGCCAGAGTCTGAGGTCAGTGATGCTGCTGTTGCTGCTCTGATACAGCTGTATTTTTTAGATACTGAGGTCAGTGCTGCTGCTGCTCTGATACAGCTGTATGTGCTAGATACTGAGGTCAGTGCTGCTCCTGCAGCTCTGCTACATCTGTGTGTGCTAGATACTGAGGTCAGTGCAGCTGCTGCTCTGATACATCTGCATGTGCTAGATACTGAGGTCAGTACTGATGCTGCTCTGCTACATCTGCAGTTGTTAGAGACTGAGGTCAGTGCTGCTGCTGCTCTGATACAGCTGTGTGTGTTAGAGACTGAGGTCAGTGCAGCTGCTGCTCTGATACATCTGTATGTGCTAGAGACTGAGGTCAGTGCAGCTGCTGCTCTGATACATCTGTATGTGCTAGAGACTGAGGTCCCTGCTGCTGCAGCTCTGCTACATCTGTATGTGTTAGATACTGAAGTCAGTGTTGATGCTGCTGCAGCTCTGCTACATCTGAATGTGCTAGATACTTAGGTCACTGCTGCTGCAGCTCTGCTACATCTGTATGGGTTAGAGACTGAGTTCAGTGCTGCTGCTGCTCTGCTACATCTGTATGTGCTAGAGGCTGAGGTCAGTGCTGTTGCTGCTCTGCTACATCTGTATGTGCTAGAGGCTGAGGTCTGTGCTGATGCTGCTCTAATACAGCTGTATGTGCTAGAGACTGAGGTCAGTGCTGATGCTGCTCTGCTACATCTGTATGTGCTAGAGACTGAGGTCAGTGCTGATGCTGCTCTGCTACATCTGTATGTGCTAGAGACTGAGGTCAGTGCTGATGCTGCTCTGCTACATCTGTAGGTGTTAGAGACTGAGGTCAATGCTGATGCCGCTCTGCTACATCTGTATGTGTTAGAGACTGAGGTCAGTGTTGATGCTGCTGCAGCTCTGCTACATCTGAATGTGCTAGATACTTAGGTCCCTGCTGCTGCAGCTCTGCTACATCTGTATGTGTTAGATACTGAAGTCAGTGTTGATGCTGCTGCAGCTCTGCTACATCTGAATGTGCTAGATACTTAGGTCACTGCTGCTGCAGCTCTGCTACATCTGTATGGGTTAGAGACTGAGGTCAGTGCTGCTGCTGCTCTGCTACATCTGTATGTGCTAGAGGCTGAGGTCAGTGCTGTTGCTGCTCTGCTACATCTGTATGTGCTAGAGGCTGAGGTCAGTGCTGATGCTGCTCTGATACAGCTGTATGTGCTAGAGACTGAGGTCAGTGCTGATGCTGCTCTGCTACATCTGTATGTGCTAGAGACTGAGGTCAGTGCTGATGCTGCTCTGCTACATCTGTATGTGCTAGAGTGTGAGGTCAGTGCTGATGCTGCTCTGCTACATCTGTAGGTGTTAGAGACTGAGGTCAGTGCTGATGCCGCTCTGTTACATCTGTATGTGTTAGAGACTGAGGTCACTGTTGATGCTGCTGCAGCTCTGCTACATCTGAATGTGCTAGATACTGAGGTCACTGCTGCTGCTGCAGCTCTGCTACGTCTGTATGTGTTAGATACTGAAGTCAGTGTTGATGCTGCTGCAGCTCTGCTACATCTGTATGGGTTAGAGACTGCGGTCAGTGATGCTGCTGCTCTGATACATCTGTATGTGCTAGATACTGAGGTCACTGCTGATGCTGCTGCTCTGATACAGCTGTATGTGTTAGAGACTGAGGTCAGTGCTGATGTTGCTCTGATATGGCTGTATGTGTTAGAGACTGAGGTCTATGCTGATATTGCTCTGATACAGCTGTATGTGCTAGATACTGAGGTCAGTACTGATGCTGTTCTGATACACCTGTATGTGCTAGAGACTGAGGTCAGTGCTGATGCTGCTCTGATACAGCTGTATGTGATAGAGACTGAGGTCAATGCTGATGCTGCTCTGATAGATCTGTATGTGCTAGAGACTGAGGTCAGTGCTGATGCTGCTCTGCTACATCTGTATGTGCTAGACACTGATGTCAGTGCTGATGCTGCTCTGCTACATCTGTAGGTGTTAGAGACTGAGTCAGTGCTGCTGCTGCTCTGCTACATCTGTATGGGTTAGAGAGTGAGTTCAGTGATGCTGCTGCTCTGATACATCTGTATGTGCTAGATACTGAGGTCACTGCTGATGCTGCTGCTCTGATACAACTGTATGTGTTAGAGACTGAGGTCAGTGCTGATGTTGCTCTGATACATCTGTATGTGCGAGATACTTAGGTCACTGCTGCTGCAGCTCTGCTACATCTGTATGGGTTAGAGACTGAGGTCAGTGCTGCTGCTGCTCTGATACATCTGTATGTGCTAGAGGCTGAGGTCAGTGCTGTTGCTGCTCTGCTACATCTGTATGTGCTAGAGGCTGAGGTCAGTGCTGATGCTGCTCTGATACAGCTGTATGTGCTAGAGACTGAGGTCAGTGCTGATGCTGCTCTGCTACATCTGTATGTGCTAGAGACTGAGGTCAGTGCTGATGCTGCTCTGCTACATCTGTATGTGCTAGAGACTGAGGTCAGTGCTGATGCTGCTCTGGTACATCTGTAGGTGATAGAGACTGAGGTCAGTGCTGATGCCGCTCTGCTACATCTGTATGTGTTAGAGACTGAGGTCAGTGTTGATGCTGCTGCAGCTCTGCTACATCTGAATGTGCTATATACTGAGGTCCCTGCTGCTGCAGCTCTGCTACATCTGTATGTGTTAGATACTGAAGTCAGTGTTGATGCTGCTGCAGCTCTGCTACATCTGAATGTGCTAGATACTTAGGTCACTGCTGCTGCAGCTCTGCTACATCTGTATGGGTTAGAGACTGAGGTCAGTGCTGCTGCTGCTCTGCTACATCTGTATGTGCTAGAGGCTGAGGTCAGTGCTGTTGCTGCTCTGCTACATCTGTATGTGCTAGAGGCTGAGGTCAGTGCTGATGCTGCTCTGATACAGCTGTATGTGCTAGAGACTGAGGTCAGTGCTGATGCTGCTCTGCTACATCTGTATGTGCTAGAGACTGAGGTCAGTGCTGATGCTGCTCTGCTACATCTGTATGTGCTAGAGACTGAGGTCAGTGCTGATGCTGCTCTGCTACATCTGTAGGTGTTAGAGACTGAGGTCAGTGCTGATGCCGCTCTGCTACATCTGTATGTGTTAGAGACTGAGGTCACTGTTGATGCTGCTGCAGCTCTGCTACATCTGAATGTGCTAGATACTGAGGTCACTGCTGCTGCTGCAGCTCTGCTACGTCTGTATGTGTTAGATACTGAAGTCAGTGTTGATGCTGCTGCAGCTTTGCTACATCTGTATGGGTTAGAGACTGAGGTCAGTGATGCTGCTGCTCTGATACATCTGTATGTGCTAGATACTGAGGTCACTGCTGATGCTGCTGCTCTGATACAGCTGTATGTGTTAGAGACTGAGGTCAGTGCTGATGTTGCTCTGATATGGCTGTATGTGTTAGAGACTGAGGTCTATGCTGATATTGCTCTGATACAGCTGTATGTGCTAGATACTGAGGTCAGTACTGATGCTGCTCTGATACACCTGTATGTGCTAGAGACTGAGGTCAGTGCTGATGCTGCTCTGATACAGCTGTATGTGATAGAGACTGAGGTCAATGCTGATGCTGCTCTGATAGATCTGTATGTGCTAGAGACTGAGGTCAGTGCTGATGCTGCTCTGCTACATCTGTATGTGCTAGACACTGAGGTCAGTGCTGATGCTGCTCTGCTACATCTGTAGGTGTTAGAGACTGAGTCAGTGCTGCTGCTGCTCTGCTACATCTGTATGGGTTAGAGAGTGAGGTCAGTGATGCTGCTGCTCTGATACATCTGTATGTGCTAGATACTGAGGTCACTGCTGATGCTGCTGCTCTGATACAGCTGTATGTGTTAGAGACTGAGGTCAGTGCTGATGTTGCTCTGATACATCTGTATGTGCTAGATACTGAGGTCACTGCTGATGCTGCTGCTCTGATACAGCTGTATGTGTTAGAGACTGAGGTCTGTGCTGATGTTGTTCTGATACAGCTGTAGGTGTTAGAGACTGAGGTCAGTGCTGCTGCTCTGATACAGCTGTATGTGCTAGATACTGAGGTCAGTGATGCTGCTGCTCTGATACAGCTGTATGTGCTAGATACTGAGGTCAGTACTGATGCTGCTCTGCTACATCTGTATGTGTTAGAGACTGAGGTCAGTGCTGATGCTGCTCTGCTACATCTGTATGTGTTAGAGACTGAGGTCAGTGCTGATGCTGCTCTGTTACATCTGTATGTGTTAGAGACTGAGGTCAGTGGTGATGCTGATGCTGCTCTGATACATCTGTATGTACTAGAGAATGAGTTCAGTGGTGATGCTGATGCTTCTGCTCTGATACAGCTGTATGTGCTAGGGACTGAGGTCAGTGGTGATGTCGATGCTGACAATAGGCCCAGACTGTGAAGGAGAAGAGTGTTCAGGCCCAGGGTAGCCTTCCAGGAGCTACATGAGCTGGAGAATGTAGAGCACTACAGGGTGGACAGGGACATACTACAAGAACTCACCAACCTCTGCTGTCCTCAACTCAGACCCAGAGCCAATAGAGCAGAATCCATCCTAGTGGAAACAAAGGCATGTCTAGCCCTTAGAATACTAGATACAGGTATTTTCAAATGATGGGAGTCTCACAGGCATCTGTTTCCAGGGTACTCCACCAGTTCCTGCCTATCATGAAAACCCATGCCAGTGAGCACATTTATTTACCCCACACCCCTGAGGAGAGGGCCAGCAGTATGTGTCTCTTCTACCGTGTAGCACACTACCCTGATGTACTGGGTGCCATAGACTGCACTCATGTACACATCAAAGTACCGCCCGGTAAGGAGAATAGCGTCTTCATCAACAGCAAGGGGTATCACTCCAGCAAATGCCAGGTTGTATGCAATGCCCAGGGCATTATTATGAGTGTGTGTGCCGGCAGCCCTGGCAGTTATCATGACTCCCATATCTGGCACGCATCATAGTTGTACCAGATGTTTGCCAGGGGGGACATCCCATATGGCCATCTACTGGAGGATGCTGGCTATGCACTGGAACTGTGGATGATGACACCCATCAGAAATGCACACACACACCTACTGAAGAACACCATAATGAGGCACATGCACAAACAAGGAACATCATAGAGCATGTGTTTGGGTAGCTCAAGTCACAGTTACACTGCCCCGATATATCAGGTGGAGCCCTGCATTACTCTCCAGCCACATGTGCACAGATGTTCACAGTATATGACATACTACACAATATGATCCTGCAGAAACAGCTGTGGCAGGATCATCACAGGGAAGGGACACAGTCCCCCACCAGTGTCAAGGTCCCCACAGTCACACCTACAGCGGGACTTGGAGGAGGAACCCCCTGAGCCTGCCCTGTAGGCAGATGTAGGTGTGCCCAGTATGCCCTGGCCTTGGCAAAGAGGCAATGCATAGCACATGCACTGACAGTCTAGGGTTCTAGGGATTGACATCTCACTCCAAATTACATACGTAGTGAAAAGGATGCCAGCCACAGCACACGACCTGTACCTTACCATGTATTGGCTATGTACCCTGTGCATCTGACAGAGTCAGTCCTGAAGAACTGTTATCTCAACTGCTGTATTCACAAGGTAAGTCACTCTCCTTTACAACAAATGCCTGGGTTACTAGAGTATGCTAGCATATGTATGGACCTGATGCATGTATGCAAGGGAATAGAGTGGACTACTGGTCTACCTGCAGATAAGTAACCGCTATGTGGGACAACAGGAACTCTCTGTCTAATACTGGATTCCCCATAATATGCAGTAGCCCACAAGGCAGAAAAAAACACTGCAGTATGCAAGGGAAATGACAAACAGCACAGGCATAGGACAGATGCATGACTGTCAATGTTAGAGTCCCCTACCCCCAACACAGCCGTGTTCCAATACAACTACAATAACAGTATGTTTGCAAGGTTATAGCAGCAGACCACACAGTCCCATGGCTGTCTGTCCCAAACAACCTGGTGACATGTTCCATTTCCACAATATGCAGGGGTCAAAGTGTTATGGAAGTCTGCAGTTGATAGTGTCAGGAATTAAACATCTCTGTCTGGTGTGGCTTAGTGGGTTAAGTATATTACTATAGTTGATGGTGTTCATGGTTCGAAGCTGGCTGTACCTACAATTTTGCATGTGAGGTACACCTATGGTAGGAGTCCCTCAGAGTGTCCATATGTCACTATTTGTTACTGTAAGAAAGCTGGACAAAACCAGAGACAATGAAGGGACAGGGGGCCACAGCTATGGACATTACACAGTTCTGAGTAACCTAGAAGGTGGCTAGTATACCAGCAGGTTGTAACAAGTCAGAGTAGCAGCAGGATGTAAAGGCCATCACGTAACTGTGTCAGTACTTAGAACAAGTCAGTGGTCACCATGTAGTAGTATATTACTAAAAAAACTCAAACAGTCTGATGACGAGAGCAAACATATGGGGCAGAAAGCTGGACAGCCTGCAAAATATGTACAGTCAGAGGAGTGAAGTCTGTAACTCTGTGTGTGATGTTGCATCATGTACCCCAGTTACAGTATACCTACAACTATATAAAAAGGCCCACATATAAGGAGAAGGTTGAACTAGCGGCCAGACAAATGTAGAAAGTGCAGAGAATAGCAGGTCATGCAGTAGCATGGGTTCCCTGCTGAGTATAGAATCAGTAACTCAAATGTCTGTCAGCAGTTCCTAACATCAATTTATAATGATCTGTCACTGATGTACCAGAAAATCACAATGTTATGCAAAACCCTGTACAGACTATTACAATCTGTACACACCCCAGGTATGAGTCATATATTATGGTCAGCACACAGCCGGGGAATCTCTTGAGCATTATATCATGGAGGTGCTGGACTGTTGAATCGGGTGGAGCAGCCAATTGGCTGTAGCATACAAAATCCTGGACTGGAGTACAGGTAGGTCTGGCCTGGAGTCACCTTGTAAGTACTGATGATCACACTGGGCATGCTTCTACACTTAGCTAATTTCAGCCGATGTCTGATGCCTCAACTGCCTAAAATACTGAGAAGTGAATATATCTCTGTGCATACAGACAATTATATATACCTATTTGTGTCGCCCTATCGCCATCAGACATGATTACCCATAGCTATCAGTATGTGTCACGCACACACACACACACACACACACACACACACATATATATATATATATATATATATATATGTGCGCGTGTGTGTATCTGAATATTTATATATAGATACATATATAGAACCAATATATATATGTATATATATATATATATAGAGAGAGAGAGAAGGAAAGAGAGACAAACATACATTTGTAGAGTGATATAGTGCTGCAGCCAATTGTGCACCAGTTGTAAGCAGCGGCATGTGCAACTAGCACTGTGAGCTGTAGTGTGTAATAGCAGGTAGGTAGGAGTTCTAATCTCACATCAGCCATAGTGTGTGTGTGTGTGTGTGTGTGTGTGTGTGTGTGTGTGTGTGTGTGTGTGTGTGTGTGTGTGTGTGTGTGTGTGTGTGTGTGTGTGTGTGTGTGTGTGTGTGTGTGTGTGTGTGTGTGTGTGTAGATATTCCCCATACAGCAGTATAGATATGCCCATCAGGACTATGTCTGTGCAATGGCTAATAATTTTATGGCCCTGTGACTAGTGTCCTCCACAACAGTCATCTCCCTGTCAACAGCTGCTGATGTCATCCACCTGAAAAGCAGTGGCAGACACTCTCAAAACACATAAGCTGCATGGAGCATGCAATAAGTATGTAGCACTATAGTGCATAAAACTAGATAGGTAGGGTTCTGATCTCAACAAAGGCAGCTGTGTGTGTGTGTGTGTGTGTGTGTGTGTGTGTGTGTGTGTGTGTGTGTGTGTGTGCGTGTGTGTCAGCATATCCCCTTGAAGCAGGGTGTCTGTCTTGCCTATGTGTGTGTTCAAATGTGTGTGTTATACATTTTAAGGCCCTGTGAGTAGCTGTTGGCACTAAATGCCCAGTATCTACCTAGGCATAAATGCTATCCACCACCACCTACATTTGTAGGTACCAAACATCTAGGTGATTTGCAACAAGGGTAGCATGCCTTGTCATCGGGTATGCATTCAGGATTATGCTGTCTGCCCCCATTGTCCCTGACACACTGTTCTACACATACACCCCTAGGTAACCATGCACATATACAGCTTTACCTTGACAATGTCACATTTCTATGTTGCTACCATGCCAACCTGAGCCACTGTAATAGCACAATGTCTCCACAGCATAGCCACTCAGACCCCTGGAACAGAAACAGCAAAGGTTTTGAGGGACACCTGTCAGTCAGCAATGCTACCACCAATCTAACATCACAGAACAAATGCACTAACACTTTGATGTGTACTCATGACACATGCCAGCATACAGCACCCTTCATGGCATAACAGTATCACACTGAAAACTGTCATGTAATGTACTATAGTCATCCTGTGCATCAGACACATATTTTCATGTCCCTGTATTGATAGTATGGATGGCAGGGATGTGGCACACGTATCATCACATGCATAGGGTGTGGTGTGGGTTTGCCAGAGGTCTAGGCTGTGCCACACAGTTGACATTATGTGTGTGAGTCAGGAAGGGGTGCTGGTCAGTTGGGCCAGAAAAGGTTCTGTGTGTCTGTTGGTAACCTGCATGTGACAGTGATGTGTGTGTGTGTGTGTGTGTGTGTGTGTGTGTGTGTGTGTATGTGTGTGTGTGTGTATGTGCATGTACACAGTCAAGCCATGTGCTAGTCCTACATGAGGGTATGCTGGACAGCTGTTGAAAGTACATGGCAGAATGTACAGTTCACTGTCTCTGGTCATGAACATGGGAACTGGTTCTGCCAGGAGTGGCACTGGCACCACCATGCCCAAGGTCAGATGTGGTACTAGTCACTGACAGTGACTGGTGTCAGATGGGGCCATGTCCCTCATAGGACTGCCCAGGACCACATGCCCATGGCCTGCCATGTCATGGTGTGGATAACACCCTCCCTTCTGTAGTGCTGCAGGTACTGCCACTACAGGATCATGAGTATGCATGGCCATGTGGACTCTAAGCGGATGTTGTGGCTGACCTACGGCCACATGTCCAATGCGCTGCTCCCACCACACAGGCAATGTGCAGTCAAGGACTGACAATGTCTCACTTCACCATCTGTCGACTACATCAGTGAAATGATGCAAAGCATCACCAATGTGATGGAGGGAGTTACACGGATATCAGACAGTGATGCATCCATGATCCTGACCATCTGCTGGTGGTGCATTCTGAACATGCCTGTGCTTCCTTGATGGAATGAAATATGTGTCGAGTCCCTCATGATGGGATGCCTCTGACAGGTGGTGGATGGCCAGCAGTCCTCCTTCAAGCACCTCTGTCAATCTGCCTGTATGGGACCTTGCCAGTTCTCTGGCTATGCCTAGTGTCTACAGTCACAGATGCCATAGCTGCCAGACTCTCCTGTTTGATGCCACCATACTCTGACTATCTGATATCTGTGACCACTGGGGACTGGGTATGTGTGGATGTACTAACTGTGGGCATGGACAATGGGGGAGGAAGTGGGATGTCAACCCTTGAGACAAATTCAGCCCCAGACAACCCCATATGTGCCTCACTATGGGCATTATCATCATCATCATCATCATCAGAGCCTGATGAGACACTGGCATCAGCTTGTGAGGGGGACAAACTCCAACCCCCATGGTCACCTGTGAGGAGGAAGACAACATAAATCCATTAATACCTGCACTATTATATCTGGTGATCCACACACTCACACACACACACACACACACACACACACACACACACACACACACACACACACACACAGAGATGAGATGCCACAATTCCATTACACATACCCCATCAATTTCTGACTCCATGCACAACACACAAGCAAACTACAACATACACAGATAAGACAGCCCCTTTATAGCATGCACTGCAGCTATGTCCGGTTAATGTTGCCACTATTATACACCTGTGAGTTAAGCGATATTTCAGTATATGTGATAGACCTATACCAAAAACACAGTGCACATTTCTTGACCATACTATTGACCCCTGTATAGCAGACTGCATAGACCTTCACAAAACTAAGTGCAAATATGTTACAGCTCCTGCAAATACACTACTGTGATTACCGATTCAATGCACTTCATTTAACCCCTCTGAAGCTGAATGTACAAGTATTGTACTCTAGCTAAGCATATCAGTTTTGTCTACAGCAAAATGGCAGCCCTTAACATTCTTAGGTATATATGATCCATACAAAAACAGTTTCACACCCACTGGCTATAGGATGTTGGACTCTGGCCACACCTGAAGTATCTATAGAAATGTGAGGGAGAGGTTTGTCAGCAAAAACGAATGTGCATTGCTACAGCATAGTATGTGCATATATCAACATGTACAGTAGGAACTGTGATACTGCCCACATTGCTGACATTCGGAGTATGTGTGCACAATTGTGCATTACAAAGAACTCCCCCAAAAGCAGATTGACCTGACATCAGTGTACTGGTATGCACAGGCTGCCACAATGACTGATACAGTATTACAGTGATGAACACAGGAGGCTTATCTGGATGCTCCTCTGCTGTGGAAGCTGCTGCACCCAGCTCCACAAAGTATAGGGTGATGGATGCTTGGGAGCTGGTGGTAGATCCCAGATTCACCAGGAATTTCTCTGCAGCCGCATGGTCCCTGGCCACAGCAGCAGCCCTTTACCATGCAGCATTTATCATATCTGTCACCTGGTGTTGGACCTGCTTGTAGCTTCTTTCCTGTAGGCCAACTTGGTTTACTGCCATGATGAAGTCAGCCCACAGTGCAGCATGTTGCTCACGATTCTGGCAACTCCTGGACGTCAGTATGTTGTGATGCACTCTAAGGCCATCCAGGATCACATCATTTTCTGCAGCTGAAAATGGCAGGAGCCTCTGTCTATACATCCTTTCTGAAAGACAAGAAGAGGGGAATAGAACACAGGACCACATACATTGCTCTCCACTATGTACACACTCTGAACATCCAAATTGGCCTGCACTATCCTCCACTAACTCCCACATCATACCCCACCATCTATTAACACAGTATGTATGTGGCTATCAGCAACATAGTGGCAATACTGGTTATGTCCCTATGTGCTGTGATGGAGTGTGTTGCATGTCTCCTATCAATGCTGTCTACTATGGTGTGTCCCCTATGGGCAATGTCTCATGATGAAGTCATACAACCACTGTCGGGCAAATAGGTGAGTGCTACTACAAGTATATAGAGACGGTCCAGCAGCATCCGTGTGATGCAATGACAGACAGCACTGCAAATGTGCTGTAGGATATATCCCCATGTAGGTGTCTGACTTCTGCAGTACACAGATGTTTGCGGAATGTGTATGTGTGCCTGATATATGTGGACCCTTTGCCAGAAACATGTGGATGTCTGGAAAATGATTGGACAATACTTAATGGTTGATCTCAGAATGTGGGGAATCTGGGTGTCACACACCAGAACCCTCAGAAAACAGTTATGCTACAGTAATATCTGTTACTGTACTCATTTCTTTACTTTGTATCATTAATATGTACACTCTGTCGCTGACGTCAGACCAGTGTTCCCCTACTACTACTGGCTATGACCTGAAGTCCTGCTGTAGGGGGTCACCAGGTATGCTAGCCATAACTCTCAAGCTATGAGATACGAATGCCTACTAAACAGTACCTAGCCTGAGCACATCAGGGACAGTCAGGGACACCTGTACAACATTTGAACTATTCCTGCATGACATTCACAGACTGAGAGGAGCTGAATAAAAGTACATCATGTGGTATGCCAGCTGTGTCCACCATTATGTACTGTCACTATTGCCTAACATACAATCCAGTAGCATTCGTACAGGAGTCGACCATTCTAGGAGGGACTGAGAGGGCCAGAGCTGTGATCTACATCACAGCAAGGATAGTTGAAAGGCATGCCTGTAGGTGCTGGACAGCAGACTATTACCATGTCATTCCCATAGATGTACTAAAGGCCTACTGTTGTAATCCCTGTTCCCCATTACTGCATCCTCCCATCTGCATCCCATTAAAGGGGGACTTCTAGTACATACCTGGTAGAGTGCTGTACTCCTTTTTGTGCAGAAATCCTGAGGAAAAATGCTTCCGAAATCACAGTCTGTCTTGGTAAAGCAAGTTACAGACCTGTTTACCATAGGCAGCTGCTTGCCTTTTTTAGGTAATGCTCATTAAGAGTTGATTGCCTGTGCACCAGTCCATGGCTCAGACTTGCTAATTGCATCCATAACAGTTGGGTTGCACTTTCATTAGCCAATGGCATGGCACAACACTGCTATATTTAAGGCCTTCATGTAGACCTTGGCCTCTTTCTTAATCTGTGAGATGGACATTATCGAGGTGTGGAGACTATAGCATTGCAGAGGGTAGGTAAAAATATTGTCCACTGTTGGGATTTATATGGTATGTCTACAGTTTTGCATGATAGGTTTGGCCATTGTGAAATGACTTCCTAATTACGTCTCAGTTCAGTGTTAAACAATGTGGGTTGAGGTCAGTAAGGGAGGAGACAGATGTGAGTCTCATACGTCATATGCATCAGAATATGCCTGCTGCTGCAGTAGCTGCTGGTCTATCAACTATGTATGTTTGTAGGGGAAGACTGTGATACATGTCCCTGTCACTTGACCTTTGACCACCCCCATCCCTTTATGTATGGGTGTTGTGTGGATCCCTTGTTCTAGGGGGTTGTGAGGTATGGTTGGTCTGTAGCAGGTAGCTGAACATACTGCATATGTTGCAGGTTGCAGCTGCTGGATTTTGCCCAGGAGTCATACTGGAGAGTGTGAACATATTGGAGGACAGCAAGCTGTATGTGTCAGTGAGGGAGCAGTGTCATCTCTGTTGTTACAGCAGATCCAGGTTGAGGGTAACTATAACAGTCCAGGTGAGGCATGTGCTTAAGGTACATATATTATGTACTAGTGCCATTCTAAGAGTGATAGGTGACCTTTAGGAAACCTATACATATTTGTGCAGTGTGTCCCTACCTACAGGCCTTTGAAATGCTAACATGAGTAGCAGTTAATGCAGTAGCAGCAACCTGTTCTGCTTAAAATTGCAGGACTCAGTCATTATTTGTTATATTCACAAACATGCCATCAAAGTGCAACACACTGGATTCAAACTCAAGACTGTGGGTGGCAAAATGTACAGCAGGCTAGGAATTTAACAAAGTGAACTACTGAGTCAATACTATAGCATTTGTATTTGCAAGATATATGTGAGTGCATACAGTCTGTTACACAGGATTGGCATAAGCATGTGTGTTCGGATGGGTATGACGTGTGACACTGAACTGTCTGTCATGAATTTCTAACTTCAATCTGTACTGACTTGCTAGTGCTTCAGTACACAGAGTAGGTTTTGTGAAAATTGTGCCAAAAGTAGGTGGCACAACTGTAGACATTCTGCAACAGTCTGTGCAGTTGACAGCTATAGCTGTTACCCCTGGCCTCATGTACATCCATCATTATTTATTTGGCTGTGTACTGGTTTGGCGTTGCATCACAGTGCCAAGTACACTGTCACTTTTCATATGATATGTACAAGCAGTTTGTCATTGGCAATCAGGATATGTTTATGGAAACACCTATTTGACTTCAGAGTTGAGTGGCCTAGAGGGCTAATGCACTATGCTGTAATTAAAAGGGTCCTGGCTTTGAGACTTGGCAGGGGTAGTTATTTTGCAGATGTGCCCTAACAGTGTCAGAAACAGAGACGGTGATTAAGACAGTTTTAAGCAGTTTTAAGTGGGTTTCCATGGCGCACCATGCCGCTTAGCACCGCTTCAACCCACGTTAATTTAAAAAAAAAGAAAACAGAGTGATAGGAAAGTGGTGAAATAGGGGCAAGCAGGGGGGAAAACATACTGAAAGACAGAGATGTGTAGAACGAGTGTAGGAAAGGACCATAGCTGTCCATTTCTTCTATAGCAACAGCTGTGCAGGTTGTAGTGAATTTGGAATTTGGAGCCTCACACCCCAGAGAGAGGAGCGAGGTGACATAACTGTGTTGTTTATTTCATCTAATGATTGATTATGTCCAGTGGAAGTGGGTGAGAAATGGAGAGCTTTGTATGGGGTGATATTTTTTTTTTTTTGTGACATATGCCCTTTTTTTCCCAAGGAGAGAGTGGAATGTTGGGGAAGGGATATAGGTACATGTGGGGAGGTAAACCGGTTAGGGGAGGTTGCATTTGCAAACAGACAAGACAGACAAGACAGCATACAGGGGTGGTGTGCGACACATTGGACAGGAAGAGTGTTGTGGAATCAGAGAGCCATGTGGCCCCAGACAGCAGCAGTGAGACTGAGCTTCCCATCCACGGGCAGTCAACACTGCTTCTTCACTGCCCAAAAGGTGGCTGTGCTGGGGGCTGAGTGCTGGGGCCATCTTGCCCCTCCAAGTTGGCCAGTCTGCCCTCAGTTTGGTGCAGGTGATCCTCATAGCCATGGTGCTTAATCCCGTACACCATACCTGGTAGCTGTTGCTGGGGGACAACCCATTCTCCACACCCGCTCTCACGGGGGATGGGCCCCATCCCCTGAGGCGGTTCCACATGTAGGTGATGCAGGGCCAGCAGAGGGGGCAACAGCAGGTTGAGTCCCAAATGTGCTGGAACCTGGTGCCACTGCCAGCTGAGGTGAGCAAGGTGGATCGCCAGGAACCGGCCTACCCAGTCGAGCTATGGTGTTGAGGTATTTCAAAGTGTATTAAATCTACCACATCACCCTATAGTGTCAGGCAGGGGATGGGCAACTGAGTTTATATCTATTTATATAGAGAACCAACTAAAGAAACTGCTAGAAAAAGCAACAGCAGTCTTAAAAGATACAGAGCACTTTTTGAGTACTCTGAGTGATTTTACAAGAGCACATGGCTCATTTTCAGATGATACCTTACTGACGACCATGGATATTCAAACTCTTTTTACTATTTTACCCCATGACATGGGGATATTATCTGTTATGAGGTTTTTGCATGCCAATATAGATTATTCTACTGAGCACATTGATTGTTTGGGTCTATTGATGTATATTGTTCTACACAATAATGTGTTTTTGTTCAATGATGTTATGTTTAGGCAAAAAATAGGTGTAGCAATGGGGACCCCATGTGCTAACAGTTATGCCAACCTTGTGCTGGCAGACTGGAAATGCAATGTGGTCCTATCTAATCATGATTATTCAGTACAGCCTTTGTATTATAAGAGGCTTGTAGATGATATTTTTGTTGTATGGCAGGGTGCAGAATGTCATCTTTTGAATTTTGTACAATATCTTGAGTCTAACAGTGTTTGTTTTAGGTTTGTGTTGAATTATTCATGAACTCCTAGATACAGGGATAACACTAGTTAATGGAGCCATTTGTAGCTCTCTGTTTAGGAAACCATGTAGAAAGAATGCACTTCTACATCATAGAAGCATGCATCCCAAACATATCTTTAATAATATTGCTAAGGGCCAGTATTTGAGAATGTTTAGGCTGCTGGAAGCTGTACATAAGCTGAAGCAGATTTACTTAACAGGTTGTATAAGAAAGAAGCTTTGGATAAGATCTTGGTTGAAGTTAATTTGATGTGTGATAAAAGTAAATCATATTTTAATCGATCATGTGTACCTGTAGCACCTGGTAAGATTAATCAATTGAATAGTAACTCTTTTAGGTTACCTTTGACTTATGGTAATAATATCCATCAAATATGTGATATTGTGAAAAAGTATTGGCCAGTTTTACTTTCTGATGAAAGGATTAAAAATACTGTAGATGATAAGCCTAGTTATACATTTAAGAATAACCTGTCGTTAAAGAGGCAGTTATGTTACAAGTCCACTAATATACCCGCTGTTGTTTCTGCTCGTGTAGGTACTTTCCCTTGCAGACTTTGTAAAGCCTGCAGTTTTATTTCTAATGAGATTAATTACAAGCATCCTAAGTTAGATTTCTTTTTTAGGGCAAGATTTTATGCAGATTGTAAATCTAAAGGTTTGATTTATCTGGCTAAATGCAGACATTGTACTTCATTCTATGTAGGGAAGATAGTGAAGATGCTTAGAGTGTATTTTACAACATCAAGGTGACATCAGATGCAATAATATGCTTAATGCACTAGCCAAGCACATTTCTATGCATCCTGGAAATAACTTTGAATGTATGGCCCTACAGATAGTACCTATGAATAAAAGAGGGGGATATTTTAACAATAGATTAGAACTTGCAGAGACCTAGTGGATCATTAGGCTGCAGGCAGATAGATTGCTAGGTATTTATGCTGCTGTACCTTTAAAACCCATACTAAAAAAACATATATTACATCAATAATTAATGAATGGTTTTAATTGATTGTTCGTTTTATGTGTTTTATTATATAAATGGTTTTAGAAGTTTTATGTTGATGGATCTGATGAAGCACAACCTTGTGTGAAAGTGCTTATCCTTTGTGTATTAATAAAAGACCTGTATGCCAACAGCTTTGGTGGACACCTGGTTCATTTATTCATTTACAAGAAGACAGATGGTATAAAGTTCCTCAGTCTTATAAATTTTTGTTTCTAATCCCAGATCTGATCCCACAGTGATTTCCTTGACTAATCCTTCTGCAGCTAAACATTTGGTAAGTGCTAATCCCTCCTCCTCTGACAAGGATGGGAAAGCTTTTGATAGATTTGGGAAAATAGTGTATTCCTCTGACACTTCTACTTTTATGATTCTTTATTGTCAAGCTCACGTTAAAGTTTTTGCTTGCTTCTTTAAAAAAACAACTACTTTCCTTCTGGGGGCAAATCTTTTCTAAATGCCCTTATTGCATCTATTCTTCAAGTACCCAAACATTCCTTAAAGTGTGTCTATGACTCAACTGATGCCTTTTCCAGAGCAGTGGCTACTGGGTCTGTTTTGAGAAGATCCACACAGCTGCATTCTCAATATTTGCCTCATACGTCTCAACCTCTTAGAGCAAGAAATCTGCACAAAGCCATATATAAAAGTGGGGCAAAGGCCCAAAAACTGTGGACACTTTTTAAATATTGCTTTTACAAACTTAGAAAGTTGACAGAATAACAGGTTTTGCCTTAGCATGAATTTTATGAAGGGCAAGAAGTCTGAAATTCAAACGTCTGTCATTATTTTCTAACTTCAATCTTTAATACTTTCCCACTAATTTGCCAAAAAAACACAATTTTATGAAAAACGGACCAAAAATATAAGGCAAACATCTGGACATCCTGAGAAAATCTGTACAGATAATAGGTATGATTTACCTGAAGATGTTAAAGTAGAATTTTTGAATTCTTCTCCTGATAGGGAGGTTTGATTTGCACCATCTGTTGCTGAAGTTCTGAAAAAAATGTGATAAGAGAAGGAAACTGAATCAAGGGGTTACTCAGATTTTTCAGCTTTCCTTCTCCAAGTTTGTCAAAGATTTCATTCCTAACTCCTGATCCTTTTATAAAAAGCAACATAAACAAGTCTCAGCAAACTTGGCAAGCAGACATTCATAAAAAGTGTCAAGGAGGCTCCAAAAAGGAGGTGGTGCCTCCACTAAACAAGGACAGTCCAACAGGTAAGTCTGAATGACTATCTTCAAATGGAAAACTCCCCTTCCCACTTTATTTATTTATTTATTTATTTATTTATTTATTTATATTTATTTATTATTTATTTATCACAACTTAACAACCCTTTATCTCTTCTCCCAAATATGCCTTTCTATTTTTCTCTGTGACAACAGATTACATCAGACAGTTGGGTGTTGGTAGTGATCCATCAGGGGTAAAAATGGCAATATATGCCCCTATGGTTTTCAGGGGATTCCTCCTCATCCACCAAATTATATTTCATTTCCCCTGTCATTGAGCAATAGCTTTCTCAAGGGGTAATAGAAATTGTTCATTTTCCCAGACAGATAAAGGTTTCCATTTGTAAATGTTTCTGGTACCAAATAAAGATGATTCATGGAGATCAGTCCTAGATCCTTCTTTTCTCATCTGCAAAAGTAGCAAAGTTCAAAATGCTATCCTTCTCAATCTGTTACCTCTTATTCCCCCTTTCAGATTTTGGTAACCCTAAATATAAAGTAGATTTATCGTCATATCCTATAACCACAGATTTCAAACATTTTAAGGTTTTCTGTGTGTGGATTACACTTTCAGTTCTCTGCATTACCCTTCGGTTATTGACTGGTCCAAGGGTATTCACAAAAAGGCTAGCTCCTTTGATAGCCTATTGAAGACTGCATATGAAGCTGAACCAACTTTCTTTGTCAAGTCTTCTCAAAGTGTCAGGAATCTCTCACTTAGGTAAGAGATCTCCATCACAGACTGATTTTCAAGCAGAACATCAAAAGTCTTCTTTGACTCTTTCCCACAGCATTGCATTCCTGGGATATCTCCTAGATATTCAGTTCAAAGAGCTTTTCTTCCACAGAAAAAAAAGTAACTCTGTATCTAGATCTTTCCCTGAGTTTTTCCATTCAGTCCAGGACTTCAGCACGGAAATTTGTCAAGATACTAAGATTCATGGCATCTATGATTCTCGTGAATGTTTAAGCCAGACTTCATGCAAGGAAAATGTAATGGCATCTAAAACCAAACATCAACACCCTCTGACATTTCAAATTGCAGTTTTGGGATTAATTAAAAGGGAACTGCTTTGGTGGATAAACCAGTTTTATCTGAATCCAGGTTTCCCATTCTCTTCCAGCATCAATAACAACTTTAACAGGATATACCTCAGATTTGGCTTGGGGAGCTGTGTCTTTGCGGGTACAAGTGTAGGGTCTTTAGAACAAAAAAGACAGACTAAAACACATAAGCATAAAAGAGGTGTTGGCAATTACAAATGCACTAAACTTTCTCAATTATCTTTGGGTTGTAGGACATCTACAATTTATTACATACTACACCATAGTCACATGGCACATAAACAAAAGGGGGTGCAGCTCTTACCCTCTGTGCATATTAGCCACGGTATTCTGGTGCTGCGGTAGCGTTGTCGCCTCACAGTTAGACGTTGCCCATTTGATTCTCAGTTAGAGCGTCTTCTGTGTGGCAACATGCATGAATGGGCGTTCCTTCGCTGAAGGCTGTGCGTTAGGCCCGGTAAGCCCGTACGTAAAAATCTACTGCCAATCATTAGCAGACTGTTCTGCTGTGGCGACCCCTAACCAGGAAAAGCCGAAAGACACAAACAAACAAATTCTGGGATATAGCAATTTATCACAGGCTCATTCTACATGCATCTTGCATTCTGTCAGAGCAAAACATTGTGGCAGACAAGCAGAACAGGGCCATGACAGACCCTCACAAATGGAATATGAATCAGATAGTCTCTTAGGATGTGATCCAGTTGGAGGGAGCACTGGGCCAGTATTCCCATTTTCTTGGCTTCATATAACTATATAGGAGTTGCAAAGATTGGATAAAAAACACAGGAACAGGATGAGGTGCGGTAGAAGAAGATATGTAAACCAAAAAAATAATAACAAATATCGCACGGACACGGCCGAGTACTGAAAAATGTTTATTCAAAATGAAATGTTAAAAGTCAGTTCTTTTGCGATTGCAAATCACTTCATCAGACTGAAAACTGAATGAAACAGCACTCAATTTAAAATGAGACTAACCAATGAATTCTTAAACTCAATTAAGCCATTTAGAATAAAAGGTATAGTCACAGGAAAAACTGTACACAAGTTCAAGTTGCAAAGCCTAAAAAGTAAAATACTGTAAATCACACAAGCAAGAAAATATAAAATATTATGTGCATATATATGATATTGTACAGAAATGAAAGCTAATGTTTGAGTGGACGTGCTTTCAGAAAAGGGTTGAGGCTAGATACCCCATTTAAACTAGGTGGTTTCTCTGCATTAAACAGTAAAATCCATTTTTGTTCTGCAACTCCTGTATGGTTAACAACATCGCCCCTTCTAATTCCCACATTCAATACCTGCAGAACTAAGAACTTAAAATTATGTCCTGGGCCGTGCTGAATGATATGCTGTGGTAAAGCATTGGTCTCTCTTTTGTTTCTAATATCCCTGTAATGTTCCAAAAATTCTATCTTTCAAAGACCTATTAATCATGCCTATATAAAAGGCATGACAAACCTGACAGCTACTAAAATAAACAATGTTGGTAGTTTTGCAGTCAGCACAGAAGTCTAACTCGATTTTAAGATTCACATAGGGATGTATATAAACTGAACCTGTAAGAATATGCTTAAACGCTGCACAAGACCTACAGGCAAAAGTGCCCTTCCTGCTGGATCAAACAGTTCCATTGTGATGCTGTGATCTATAACATAAATGCTTCTTAAGTGACTTGTTGTTTTCAAAAGTAAAGTGTGGTGTAGTATCTAGGACGCCCTTCAGTTCTTCTACCATATGTAAAATATTCCAGTTCTTTTTTATAATGTTGCAGTAATTATTAATGTCACTGCAATAGGGTAAGGGTACCTTCAAAGTATAAGTCATAGCAGATAACACCTATGGACTATGGGGTGCCTCTGAATTATTATAATAGGCCTTACATCTCCTTTCCCTCTCTTGCCAAGCATTGGTGATACAGGCATCAATTTTTTTCCCCTTATAACCTCTGTGTAAGAAATCATTCTTAAGAGAGTAAAGCACTATATGTAGTTGAGAGTCATCATTATGTAACCTCATTATTCAATAAACCTGACCTTTCAACACACTGTGTGTAACATGTCTAGGGTGCATCCTATTTTTATGCAAAAATGGTGTTCTTCCTAGTCATTTTCCTAAATACACTACTACATAAGATATTAAGTTCTGTTTTGCTGACCTTCACATCTAAGAAATCTATCTCTGCAGAGGAATAATTGTAGGTAAATCTAAGGAAACTGGTGGTACTATGGATGTAGGTCACAAATTTCTCCAGTTTTGACTGAGTGCCTTGCCAAAGCAAAAACATATCATCCACAAAATGCACATACCACATAATGTAGTTTGAAAAGGCATTATTGTGCAACAGAAATGTTTTCTCCCATTGAACCAGTGCCAGGTTGGTGTAGGTATTGGCACAGGTAGTGCACATCGCTATGCCAACCTTCTGCATAAAATGTTCATTTTCAAAAATGAAAACATTATTCTCTAATACAATTTCAAGAAGCGTGCATAACAAATTAACATTGTCGTTGGTGAACCATTTCTTGTGGTTCAAAAATGCTCTAACATTCTCAACACCCCATTCATTAGGAATAACAGTGAACAGCAATGCCATATCCAAAGTAACAAACATATAATCAGTAGATACAGTATAAGCCTTGTCAGCCAATCTAGATAGAAATGACTTAGTATCCTTTAACACTGTTTCACATTCATCTAATAATGGGTGTAGATTTTTCTCAATAAAGATGCATATGGCTCTGTACACCAGCCTTTACCTGATACAATTGGCCTCATTGGGGGACAATGTAAGTTCTTATGAATTTTAGGAAGGCCATAGATTGTGGGAATGAGGGGGTGCTCCACATTAAAATAATTAAATAAACTTTCAGTAATAAGGCCCATCATTAATAAGTCAAAAATCAAAAAAAGAAACCTTCTCTAAAATACCCATGACATAGGTTCTGGGAATACAAGAATAAGTATTCTCGTCATACAGTAGCTTCCTCATCTGTGCTATATATAACTTTTTATCTAGCATTACAATACTGCCACCTTTATCAGCTGGTCTAACTTCTACTGAGTACATGCTTTTCAATTCAACAAGAGCATCATAGTCTTTTGAAGTCATGTTACAAAAATTTGGTTTAGTGTCCTTATCAAACATCTCTCTAAACTGTTTTTCACATAAGGTAATAAAGGCCTCTATTGTTGGATGAGGCATTGGAATAAAGGTACTAGGTTTTTTTAAAACATTTTCATTTGCAATGAAATTACCTTGAAAAACTGTTTATAATGTTAAAGATCGACCAAATAACCTAAGGCCTTTAAGAAGTTCAGCAAGCTCAGCTTTCCTAGCTGGAATAAAGGATAGACCTTTATTCAACAGTGATAGCTGAGCTGTGGTTAGTTCTGTAGATGAAATATTAAAAACTAAGTCTGTATTCAGTACCTGCGCCATTTTACAGTTGGTTGCTGTCTCTGTACTCTGCAGGCATTGCAATCTCCATTTCCTCATTAAGCTCCTCCTCCTTTCTTTGATGGGGAGGGGATTTGTTACAGAAAATGGAGTTACACTTCTATGCTGACTGGAAAACTACTAACATCATTTATTTTCTTAGCTGTCAGGTTTGTCATGCCTTTTATATAGGCGTGACTAATAGGTCTTTGAAAGACAGAATTTTGGAACATTACAGGGATATTAGAAACAAAGAGAGACTAATGCTTCAGCACAGCACATCATTCAGCATGGCCCAGGACATAATTTTAAGTTCTTAGTTCTGCAGGTATTGGATGTGGGAATTATTGAGGGGGTGATGTTGTTAACCATACAGGAGTTGCAGAACAAAAATGGATTTTACTGTTTAATGCAGAAAAACCACCGGGTTTAAATGGGGCATCTAGCCTCAAACCTTTCCTGAAAGCACGTCCACTCAAACATTAGCTTTCATTTCTGTACAATATCATATAGATGCACATAATATTTTATATTTTCTTGCTTGTGTAAATTCCAGTATTTTACTTTTTAGGCTTCGCAACTTGAACTTGTGTGGAGTTTTTCCTCTGACTATACCTTTTGTTCTAAATGGCTTAATTGATTTTAGGAATTCATTGGTTAGTCTCATTTTAAATTGAGTGCTGTTTCATTCAGTTTTTAGTCTGAAGAAGCGATGTTGCAAGCTTTAACAGAATTATCTTCCCATCTCTCTTAGTTTCTAGGTTGTTCCATACCTTCACTCTTAAATATGAAAACACAAACTCTACTTTTAGAACATATAACCAAATAACCTACAGATAATTTATACACCATCAAGTGAATAGCCATGATGTGGCCATCTGTGATCCATGTTCTCCTTTCTAGAGATACTGTGTACCACACCTGATGCATAAAGCAGTTGATATACACAGCTATTTCCCCAAGATGCACCACCTATAACCTGTGCTGCTGCCCACAACTTCATTCATTTTATTTGAGGGGGAGTAGTTTTAAGGTGGAAACACCCTGTATATCTTTGGGTGGTTGGAGGAACCTCAGAGAGTCATGGGCAGGACCTGCAAATTGTACATAGGCAATGGTCAGATATCAGGATGAAATCCCATTCCTTGTACTTTTACAGCAAATACCTTAACCATTATGCAACCTGGAGCAGCTGCAGAATCTAGTAAATAAAATGGAGCAACATGAGCTACTGTTGATAAGGGGGACTTGAATGATCATATCGGAACAGGCTAGAAGGACTGCCTTGGCTCATACTGGTAGGAAAGCAGAAATCAAGAAGGAGAGATTATTCTTGACTTCTCTTTGGGAAATGGCTTAATGGTGGCTAAAACATGGTCGCCAAGACAGACAGTCACAAGATCCCATACAAGAGTGCCAACATGCAACTCAGTAGACTTCTTCCTAGTAAGGAAAGAGCATAAACCACGGCAGGCCACAGTTAGCTATAAGCAGTGGTCAGAGAAAGCTTTAAGATTGACCGATACTAGGATGAAGACTTGTAGGTTGACTGGAGTGAAAGCATAGTATTTCAATGAAATATCAGGACTGTAGCACCTCAAGAATAAGAGAAGATATGTGGGTTTGAAGAAGAATGAGAGAGTCTTAAAACAACATGTGTGAGGACTGCAGAACACATATGAGGCTGAACCAGGTATGGAAACAAGGTACACAAGGAGAGTTAGTGGTGGGATGCAGAAAATTAGTGGTCTGGATGGAAGTACTTCAGAGCTTTCAAGTCAACTGAAACAGAGAGGCTGGAGCCTTGAAAAAGGACGATGCTAGGTAAATAAAAATCAATGTCCACATCCAAGCAACAAAAATCACACAAAATAAGGGGGTTAGGCGGTAGGGTTGCAGTATTGCAACAGTGATCTATTCAAACACCTACTGTTATGGCAAGCTGACTTAAACAGCTGTATAATGGTTCATCATTTGATCACTAATGCAGTGGCCTTAGCCAAATGGTTTGAATACCAAACCTTAGAAGAAAGTAGCAGGAAAAAAGACTGAAGTGCAGGAGTACATGAAGAATGGTCCCTGCAAAGCTTGTCCTGGACCTTGAAAAGAAATGTAGTTTACAGTGCTTTGTAAACATATGTACACAGGACCATGATGTTGCCTCTAGAATACTTCAAGAGGCCACCCCTTTAAAGGTGGACTGATATGCAAACCCTTTTACAAAAACATCTTGGTATGGGAATATATAACTGAAAGAGGGGGCTCCATAGGCAGACATGCTGAAATGGTCAACAAACGAACCCTGATATGAGGAGAAGGAAGGACCACAGGATAACAACTCACGCAAATACTGTACACCTAGAGAAATAGAAAAAGGTCTTAATGTGGCATAGACTAGAACATCTTTCCCATGTGCTAATATACGATTTCTTACAGTTTTAATACTTTTTGGGCACCTTTTTTTTCTGAGAATGTGCAGCAGGTACTAAAGAAGGCAAGCAAAACTTTAACATCCTGGCAGTTAGTTGAAGTTGTTTCAAGCTGGGGTGTATCAAACAACCCTTGTCTTGTATTACAAGGTCCAGTTGGGCAAAGAAACGTGTAGTAATTACTCTTGGCCAAGTTCATAAGATAGGAGCATTGCTGATTGGACCAGAAGGCAGTCATCATAATTATTTTTGTCAAGTCCTTCTGAATCTTCAGAAAGACCAGGGATATAAGTAGAAAGGGTGGAAAGGCAAAAAGGAACATTCCTGTCCAAGAAAATGAAAATGCATCTGTTTTCCAGGCCTGCTGGCAAAGAGTCCTAAAGCAGACGTTTGCCAGTGATTTGTTGTGAATGGCTGAGAGCAGGCATGCTGGATCTATGTCAAGGTATTGAACAGACAAACTGTCAAAACCCATATGGTTGAGACCATGTGGTCAACAAATCAGTCCATCTATAAACAACATAATCGCAAACAACACCCGCAAACAACACAAAGAATGCTTTTGCAGGGGGGCAAGCCCCCCTGCACCCCCCATATCCCCTGATGAGTATATACAACAATTCTCAGATCAGACTAGACTGGAAAAAAGGGAAAATTCCCTTGATCCTTACTGTACCTTGATCTCAGTCAGCATGTTTTGGCAAACCAAATTGTTGACCATATGATCTCAACCATATGGATTTCAACAATTTGGCCATTTGATAATTAAGCTATAACCCATGTCTGGGTGTAGGTAATGCTAGATTTATCAACGGTTGGTGTGGTTTGGTCATGTGGGTGAAACCCGATTGGCCAAACAAAGACAACCATGGGTAAATCTAGCATTACCCACACCCAGACGTGGGTTATTGCTATTATACAATGACATTATTTAAGAAAATAAATACTTACTTTTCTTAAATAATGTGCTTGTATAACAGCGCTGTGCTGTCCTTCTACCTCTGGCTGTCTCCTCCTTGCCCTATCTGATGTACTGCGCATGCATTTGGAACTTGCATTCCCACACATAGCCAGTACATCAGTGCTTGGGAAAGTAAGCAACGGAGAAAAGAAGATCTCCATTGCTGAACTTTTTTCTTTTGAAAAAATCCCCTTAAAATTAAAGAATATATCAATGGAAAAAAGTCCTGGTGACCAGACCTTTTTCCGTTGTATATTCTCAATGGGCATGCTGGTTGGACTGGCCAATCAGCATGCCCGTTTTACAATGTTAATGGCCAGTCATTGTATAATTAAGCAATAACGCATGGCTGGGTGTGGGTAATGTTGAATTTACCCAGGGTTGGCTTGGTTTGGTCACTCGGGCTTCGCCCTCGTGACCAAACAAAGCCAGCTGTGGGTAAATCCAGCATTACCCACACCCAGCCATGGGTTATTGCTATTATACAATGGCATTAGTTTTGTGTTGTATTATGTTTGTGTTGTTGTTATTTAGGTGTTTGCTTTAGTCTGTATTCTTCCACTTTTTGTGAGATAAAATAGTCCACACGTTCACTTCATGTTGACTGTTTTATTTATTTAGTTTTAATTTACATCCTTCCATAAAGTTGGTGCATACATGTAATGCAACAAACATTTTGAATCTTTGGTTTGAAATCTGACTTGTATTAATGTCATATTTCAATGAACATTAAAGTATCCCAAGCATCTGCCATAAGTGCTTATAAAAACCATCGTGACCATGGTGAATGAACAGTCACTTTCTTTGTTTATGAATATACGGTTTTCTTTAATTATTTATTCTTAAATGTATTTATTTGGTAGCCTCATCAAACACCCTCCAAAAATGTACAAAAATACATTGCGAAAAGCAAAGAGACACTTTCAAACATGAGCTCGTGACTTAGTTATGATGTAATATCCGACAAGAAATTTTCAATCTTTCCTTGAGAGTTACCGAGAAATCTCGGCTTATTGCCATTCACCAAACAGTTTATATTTCTGTTTTACTTTGGTGCTCCTTTCTATTTTTAAAATACTTGTAGTACATCACTAAAAACAAATTAAATGTAGCAAAAACGATTCCTCAGGGCCTTTCTTGTATGCCCAGGAACTAGTGTGGATGCTTTGGCCACAGACACAATCCGATAAAACTTTTGTGATGCAATGTAATAGTGATTTGGAGCCACCTGGCTACCTCCCCCCCCCATAAATGAAGTTGCTCAGATTATGCATGTTCATCTTTTTCAGTTTGTTTTTGTTTTTATGATGCACAAGGTACGTGCTACACTTTAGTTCATTTGATGCTGTGGTACACATGACCTAAGGTAGTTTGACAGAAAAGAACCTTTATTTTCAGGAGTGTTACAACCCCCACTTCAGAGCAGCAGCTTATATAGTATTTTCTACATCCAGACGGAGACAAATAACTACAGATTACTATTTGTATATTATGCAGTACACAGTGTTATTACATGTATTTCTGGTTATTTTTTTTCCTCATTTGGTTTTGCTCAGTACTCATTGCCGCAGCTTGATACATTGGCAGCTGGACTTTTTTATTTAGTTATGTCCAATTTACAATTTGCAGGATGGTTGGATTAGCCAATCAGTGTGCATGTTTCTCAGCTTTGCCGAGTATCCATTGTATAATTTCACATATACCTGGCATGTTACATATGCTCTGGAGGTCTTCAGTAGTTGTTCAATAGATCACAGCCTATGGGCCAAATCTACATAGAATGATAAGTTGTAAATGTTTTTAACTATGTAAATTTATTCTTGATGTTGTAAATCTTGAAGAGGCACTTCAATGGAATATGGTGGCCATGTAGTCATCTGATGTAGGAAAACTGTTATTTATGTGGAGAATTGTAAGTAAAGTTCAGTCTCATGAAGTTCAGGTAAAGTGTGGTGGACAAAATTGCTTATTCAATAAAATCTCAGCAGTTTCTGGATTGGTGGAGCTGTTTTGTTTATATTAATACTCATTTTGCAATTCTGTGGTAGATACTGCACATTCCTGCACCAAACAATTACATGAACTTAAAACACTGTGGCCTTCCAATGAGATACATGAACATTTCTGAAACATTCCAGGAATTATTTGCATTTTTACTGCATCTCACCTCCCTGCTTTGTATAGCCTCTGGCTTTTCTCCCGGCTTACATGCCTGCTAAATCTTTGATTCTTAAATTGATCTGTCCGGATACCCTATCATAACCTTATGTGGGGGTGAACCCCCTGACACCTTGAAGAGCTGACATTCAAGTAGGACTCAGTTGTAGCCCCAGACAACAAAGAATTCAGAGGTGACATATGTGTGTGTGTGTGTGTGTGTGTGTGTGTGTGTGTGTGTGTGTGTGTGTGTGTGTGTGTGTGTGTGTTTGTGTGTGTGTGTATGTGTGTGTAAATGCGTGTGTTTGTGTGTGAGGAGGTTAGAGTCCTCTTCCTCAGTTAAATTCCTTAGTATAAGGAAGCAGCTACTGCATCAACATCAAAGACATCATTGCTGATCCCATCATAATGTGAGTAGGTGATCAATGAGGCTCTTGATCTCCACGAGAGGTCACACTGACATTGGGCTTTCCTAAACCCTACCCCAGGACAGGAGATTTGGACATTGACTGCTTCAGCCTATCCCCCTAGCTAACCCTGTCAATGACCCAAGTATACTGCTGAATTCAAGTCTACAGTGGTACAAATGGATGTCCTGACACTGCCCCACCAGGCTGGCAACATTCCAGGAATTATTATGAGCTGGCATTCTGCAGCCAGTGGTATTGCCTGCAATATTCCAGTGTGACTTTTGTGGAAACCTGACAGAACATGGTAAATGACATTTGATTACCTAACTTTAAACAAAGCAGCACTCCCATTGGCAGTAGCAGTTCCTGATAATATTACTATTCTGAGATAGACTCCATCTGCAGTTGCATAGTGTCATCTAGTAATATATTTGGCAGATAACTTAATTTCCATTCTAAATGATAAGACCATACATGTTAACTGCCAGTATTTTTGGAAAATGCTGAATTTAAAAAGTGCCATGAAATTATTACTGCCCCCTTTAAGTTATGATTTTGTCATAATTTTACCCTTGCTAATCCTTGCAAAATTGGCCCACAGTCATGACCCTCTGGTATGGCCGACATAATAATGTAACTAAAGAGCGACCTCAGCTGATTGTATTATATCTTCTATGTAAAGGAGGCAGTAAAACCAATGAGCAAGGGAAGCCAAGTAAACATGCTGGAATCATAATCGAGTTCCCAATGCAGGTAAGAAGCAGAAAGCAATGAAGACTCTCTTACGACTTATGAGTAGTGTTTGCTGGCACATTGCCATGATGCAATTGGACTTGTGAGCAGAAGAAGTTACTTCATATTATGGTCTACTAGGAGATGAAGTGAGAAGTTGTGTCATGACTGGGGTAAAGAAACAAGTATTCTGAAAGTAGACAGTGTGCGCACGAGTTCTGCAATAGGTGATCGAGAAATTAAAATCTAAAAAAAAAAAAAGAAACTAAAAAATGAGTGAGATTAAGAAAAACAAATTGCAGACCATCCCCTGGATTCATTAAACTTTTTATTCCGTGCAGGAACAGCGTAGCCACTCTTGCACAGAATATGGCCACCGAGCAATTCAGCAAACAGCTGATCTAACATGCATGAGCCTGCTGACACTGTTCATGCATGGAAAGTCATGCAGAATGATAATTACCTCAATTGCTGGTGTAAACCATGCAAATGAGGTGAATTAACGATTCAGGAAGCAGGCAGGCATCCATGCAGGAACAGTGCTAGTTGCAGAAATGTGTTCGGTTACTAACCAAACACATTTCTGCAACTAGCAAAACAGAGGCATGACAGCTCAGATAAAAGCATTTATTATAAACTTTAGGCATGCCACTGGCCAAATATATGGCCAATGGCATTGGGGAAAGTCTTTATATTAATAAAAAATCAAAGCATTGTTTTTTGACCGACCTCGGCCATTTAAGCATTGGGCAGTGGCATGCAAACAGGATTGTGCCAAAAATAAAAAAAAATGTAAAAATTCAATTTTAGGGGAAATCTGTATTTTGCCATTATATTCAATGGCATGCCCAATCAAAACATTACCAGGGAACACTGGTTGTCAAGGGGGGAGGGTCCATGTCAGAGCAGTAACTATGAACTAAGGCAGTAGGGTATGCAAATGAGGAGAAATTTACTGAATCACAAAATATTCTAAGTCCACACACTACACCTAACTGTGTAGGTGCTAGAACAGGAGAGTGTAGGCAGGAGGAGCAGCTAACATGAAAAGGGGGTGTGTCATGCCTGCTGTAAGCACACTGGAACTCCTTTGCCTGGGTTTGTGCTTAGCTAAACACAGCTAAGCAAGGGTGTGTGTCTAAGGCTGTAATGTCTTACACCATGTAATGAAGAGCGTGTTAGCATCCAGGGAGGGCCATTTCTGCTAAAATGTGCTTACCTTAGCTAAACAGGTATGCATGGCACACACTGGGACTTAAAAAAATGGAAGTAGCAGCATTGTTTACATTTAGGCAAGGGGGTTGCGTGCCATAACTCGGGGCTTAAAAGGGGAGGACATGGCGGAGATGGGAAGGGGGAAAAGAAAAGGAAATAGCAAAATACAGCCACTCAAATACAAGTAGAATAGCTGGCAGGTGAAATGTCTCAAAGTCAGCCAATCATCCAGGCAGCATCTGCAGCACACCACTATAAACTATGCAAACACCCTCCTGTCTGTTTTTTCTCACAAACTCTGCACTGTAGGTGTGCACATACTGGGGAATTTTAACTGAGAAAACTAGCAAAAAATGTTAGGGGCTGCTGTCGCATTGATCTATCAGTATGTGCAAGAGGCCGAGGGTGCTGAGGAGAAATATGCTGACAACCAACTCAGACCGAGGAGGAAGAGAAGAGTGTTCAGACCCAGGATAACCTACCAGGAGCTACATCGTCTGGAGACAGTAGAGCACTACAGGGTAGACAGCGACATACTTCAACAACTCGTTGAGCTGTGCTGGACTCACCTCACACCCAGAACCAACAGAGGCAAACCCATCTCTGTGGATAACCAAGGTACGTGTAGCCTTAAGAATACTAGCTACAAGTAATTTCCAAAGACCAACTGGGGATATCATGGGGGTCTCACAGGCATATGCATCCACGATACTCCACCAGTTCCTGGATGCCAGGTGACCACATACCGCTGAGCACATTTACCTCCCCAGCACTCATGATGAGAGGACCAGCAATACGCATGTCTTCCACAGTGTAGCCAAATACCTGTAGGTACTGGGTGCCATAGACTGCATGCACATCCATATAAAAGCACCACCTGGTGACCAGAGTAGAGTCTACCTAAACCACCAGGGGTTCCACTTCAACTGCCAGGTCGTGTGCAATGCCAAGGACATTATCATGAATGTGTGTGCTGGCAGCCCTGGAAGCTATCACGACTCCAACATCTGGCATTCATCACAGCTGTACCCGGCATTTGCCAGTGGGGACATCCCATATGGCCACCTAGTGGAGGATGCTGGATACGCACTGGAGCTGTGGCTGATGACACCCATCAGAAATGCAGACACACCCACATAAAAATGCCATAATGAGGCACACGCACACACTAGGATCATTATACAGCATGTGTATGGGATGCTCAAGTCATGGTTCCACTGCCTTGACATATCCAGTGAAGCCTTACAATACTTTCCAGCCACATCTGCATAACTGTTCACAGTATGTGCCATGCTACACAATATTATCCTGCGGAAACTGCTGCAGCAAGAACAAAATGGGGAAGGGCCACACAGCCCCCCACTATTGCCAAGGTCTCCACAGGAACAGAGGGACTCAGTGGAGGAACATCCTGAGCCTGCCCCTGTAGGCAGGTGGAGGTTTGCCCAGTATGCCCTATCCTTAGCAAAGAGGCAATGCATAGCACATACACTGACACTGTAGGGCCTGAGGGACTGAACTCTCTCTCTCTGACTTGTACACACAGTAAAATGGATGCCAAACATCACAACACCTATACCTTACCATGTATAGGCAGTGTACTGCATGCATCCCACATAGTCAGCACTCAAGCTCCATCCTCACAACTGCCTCAGGCACAAGGTAAGTTAGTCTTCTTAACAATAAATGAATGGAGTAGAATGCTATCATAGTATATCTATGGTATTGATGCAAACATGCAGGGGAATGGGGTGGCTTACTGGGATAGCAGCAGACAACTGACAGCTCTGTGGGACAGCATGCAGTGTATTCCCATTACTTGCTTACCAACACCATGCAGTACCACCCTAGTTGACAAATACCACTGCAGTATATGTGGTGAGCCAAATAACTGGGGGGTCATAGGTCAAATGCATAGATGTTAAAGTGGGGGTCCCATACCCAGCCCCAGTCTCACCCAGCAGATCATCTGTAGAAAACCATACAGAAATATCTGACAAAGGCCCCCAAATAGCGACATCCATGAAATTTCCACCTACAAATTACACAGTGATATTACAGCAGGTCTGGCAGTGGCAGTATGGCTCTGAAAGGTAAGAAGTCTGAAACTACAAATGTTTATGCCAGAACAATCTGACATGTGGTTGATACTGTTATGCCTGTAGTCTCAAAGATATGGCACACCACTATGCTAAATTGGACCAAAATGTTAAGCAAATATTAGCACAGTCTCTGCAAATGTGTATTGCGTACAGATGTGTTACCCCCCCCCCACCTATAGTCCAATAGAAATGCAGTAGCATGTCCCTAGCCTTAAGCAGCATCCAGCTGTCAACTAGAGTGATGGCTCAACATGGACAGAAAGCAATTGTCAATAACACCCACAGCCAACTTACAGGTGCCATCCCAGGGGTGTCCACTGCTGGCAGCCTGGGAACATATGATCATCAAAATGCACTGCATTGCTACAGAAGGCCCGCATTTGTCACACCTGGCCTACAGGCCTCTAGAAAAATGCCCATGCCTCATCCACAGTGCCCTGTTAGGGAGAGCCACCAACATAATACAGTCTATAAAATGCAAATAAGGCCATGCTGCTAACTGCTAGGAATAAACCTGCCAGTGTCAGAGATCCAGAAATCTGGACATGAATAATGGGGTAATAAAGGTCTAAAAAGAAGGACATCTTTGAAATACTGCTCTGATAATGTGAGGAAGTTGATGAAATGATTGTACTAGCATGGAATGTCTAAAAGGAATGAAGTCTGAAACTGCAATGTCAACTGTCAGTAATATCTGACTTCAACCCTGAGTGACTTGCAAACACTTTTCCTTGAAAACTGCACTCATTTGGGTAACCAACCAGATATATGAGTCATGAATCTGGAATTCTGTGATACTCTGTACAGTCGACAAGCAGGGCTAGGAGTCTAAACATGGGAATCCACTCATTGCAGGCAGTCCTAACCTGGAAGATGGTGACATGTCTGCACCCACAGAACTCTGGCCCACAGCCATGGGGAGTAACACACCCTTCCCTGATCACTCACCCTATGCAACATCCTGACCCCAAAATGTGGCCTGCCAAGCAAAATGAGGTGGGCCATACATGTGTGTGAAACACACACACCTCCAGGCTGGTCAAACAGTCAGACACACACAAGACCCTCCAAGTGCAGTCAACCTTTGAGAAGACCCCAATGTAAAGTACTGGTAGCTATAGGCCAACATATCTGAAACAGGACACACCAACACATATCTTATCCCCTACAAATCTATCTGGAATCTGCCTGTCACCCTGAGCCTGCCTGACTTATATTACCCAACTGTGGACTGGAAATCAGACCATGCCAGAACAGAAATGCACAGAGATTCCACCATTATAATATATCAGCAAGGTGTTGGACAGTTTCCACAGCTCCAGCAGTCAACTGGTTGTAGACACACCACTCAACATGCTGGATTGTGTAAGAATGCATAGCAATTGGCCCATAATATTGGTGTGTGCATCATCCATCCTGTATGCCTCTGGTAAATCACTGTGATAATCTGAGGAGGTATGTCACAAGGTAATGAAACAATACATGACAGTGTCAAACATCATATTTGTCAGATGTCTGCTAAAACAAACCCTGTAACCCTAGCAACCCATACATTACTGAGAGAAATAGTCACAATCATCATATGGCCCATTGTCTCCCCATTGTGATAGGCTTATATCCAGATATCCTGCATCAACAGGTTGAGAGGTACGGCTGTAGCACAAAAACTGGAATGGAGTACAAAAATCACTGGGATGGAGTCCCACATTTACTATAGAAGATCACACTGGGCATACACTTACAGAATTGTCAGTAGGATCTAGGAATTAACAGGTCTTCCCCACCCAGTTCACTTCCCATTGCACTACTTTAGCAGTCTTGAAATGTCTGTCAACAAAGAATTCCCTTTTGTCAGGGATGGGCCCTATACGCTCTGTGGTGTGTGCAATAACTGCATAACACTATAGTGCAAACTAGTTAGGTAGGAGTTCTAATCTCAGTCCTAGGAAATGTAAAACTGTGTGTGTGTGTTTATAAGTGAAATATTGCGGGTCCATTCAAACCCAGTACTCTTCCCATTGCCCTACTTTATCAGTCCTGCAAATAACAGTCACATTAGAAGTCCCTTTCATCAGGCCTCAGTCATATATGCTTTGTGGTGTGTATGAAAGCTGTGTAACACTATAGTACAAATAACTAGTTGGGTAAAAGTTCTAATCTCAGTTCTGGTAAATTCAAAAGTGTGTGTGTGTGTTTATAAGTTAAAGTGTTTGGGTCAATTCAAACCCAGTACACTTCCCCTTTCCCTACTTTAGCAGTCCTGCAGATATCAATCACCTTTGAAGTCCATTTCATCAGGCTTCAGCCTTATAAGCTATGTGGTGCATGTGATAACTGCATAGCACTATAGTACAAAGCTAGTTAGGTAAGAGGTCTACTCTCAGTCCTGGCAAATGTCGATGTGTGTTTATAAGTTAAAGCTATTCAAACCCAGTACATTTCTGCTTTCCCTACTTTAGCAGTCCTGCAGATATCAGTCACCTTAGAAGTCCCTTTCATCAAAACTCACCCCTATAAGGTCTGTGGCACATATGATAGTTGTGTAACACTGTAGTACAAATAGCTAGTTAAGTAGGATATCTAATCACAGTCCTGGCAAATGTAGAAGTGTGTGTGTGTTTATAAGTTAATAAATGTTGTGTTCATTCAAGCCCAGTACACTTCCCATTGTCCTACTTTAGCAGTCCTGCAGATAACAGTCACCTTAGAAGTGCCTTTCATCAAGCCTCCACCCTAGATGCTCTGTGGCATGTGTGATAACTGTGTAACACTATAGTGCAAAGAACTAGTTAGGTAAGAGTTCTAATCCCAGTTATGGCAAATATGTGTAGCTTGAAGTATTTTGTGGCCTCTCTCACCCAGTACATCACCCATTGCCATACTTTACAAGGGCTGGTGGTGTTACTCACCTTTGAAGTACATTTGGACAACCTTCACCCTCTAAGCTCCATGGAGCATGCAATAAATGAATAATACTGTAGTAGCAAAAATAGATAGGGAGTTTTTCTAATCTCAGTCCTGGCAAATGTGTGGGTGTGAGAACAGTATCCTGTCTGTGGAGGGGGAGTTGTGTTTGTGTGAGAACCATATCCAGTAGGGGGGTGAGTTTTGCTACTTTTTGCTGTTGCTCACCCAGTACAGTCCCAGTGTCCATATTACAAGGCCCACAGTTGTCATCCAAAGTAGAAGGACCTGTAGACACTCTGCAGCCCTATAAGCATTGCACCATGTACAATAACTATGTGACAGTATGGAATAGATAACAAGATAGGCAGCCCATCTAATCCTTGGATATCACTCCCACTCAGAATCATACACAAACACACTCAGGTAGGCAGCAACCCCTACATCAGTTGGCGGCCTGCAGACTGGCTCACAAAGAGAACCCACAGTGTGAAAGCAGCAGACTCCATGTCCGACTGCTGAACAGTCACTAGTAGAGTCCCACAGGTTGTGTACCTGGGTCCCCTCATGTTTGGGATCCACACCTCTGAGGATGAGCCCAATACAAAGGCACACTGGCTGACAATGTTTACAGATGACTACAAGGTGAGTGCTATTATTACCCCCAGGTGAGGTTGACATCCTTCACAAAAGCATCTCTGAGACCTATGACTGTTGTCTGAACCCTCAAAGTAAGCTCAATGCCAGATGATGTGCCGCCATCCCCTTTGGGTACGACATGGTTCCCATAAAGTAATACATTCATGGTAGTCCACAGAACACTGATGTTGGTATAATGGAACTAGGAACACAGGTTGACAGTGAGCTCTCTGGTGACCATCACAGTGCCACTGTCTTCTGAAAGTCCTTCCATGTGACACTTCTCCTGACTAAGGGTGTTGAATCCGGGAATTGAAAGGACAGTGTTTCCCTGTACTGTCCCCTCAGTAGGCCAATCAGTGTGTACTATGGCCCATTTGCCATGTACCCCACTGGACACCAGCAACAAAAGGAGAGGCTGCAAATGTACCTCACAAAGAGGATCTTAGGTACTACACACTTTCCCCATACAGACAGACTCCAACAACTGCAATGAATCTCTGTCTCATATTGACTGCTTAGTTGCAATCTCTGCCTGACAATACACAGCCATGTCTGACCCAACCCTGTCAGAAATGCTACATTAGAAGAAACCAATCTGTCCACACAACATGCCCCAGATGCCTCAATCCCATCCTCACAATCAACAGGACATGCTGGAGGGATAGGTTCACAACCCAGAGACTGGCCACACTATGGGATAGACTTCACATACATGTCAAGCAGAGCACATCACTGGCCCTCTCCAAGAGAAATCAGGAGGAGTGGATGGGGAATAGAATACCCACCCTGGGGATCACTCCAGTGACTATTCTCAGTAGACACACTGGGAAGTATCGTCAGGTGACATGATGCCAGTGTATTCCTATGGGCTAGCCTTGTAAAGCCTCCATGGCCATTTGCCATGTACACACATATGAATCTTTGAACCTATGGATCTCAGTACTGTCAAATGTGTGTGTGTGTGTGTGTGTGTGTGTGTGTGTGTGTGTGTGTGTGTGTGTGTGTGTGTGTGTGTGTGTGTGCATCATTGTGTATAAAAGTGTTTGTGAATGTGTAAACATGTGTGTGAAAGTAGTTGGTGGCCCTTCTCACCCAGTACAACTACCATTGCCATACCTTACAAGTGCTGTAGATGTTATTCGCTATATAGGTACCTTGGGACACTCCCCAACCTATGAGCCCTGTGGTGTGTGCGTTAACTGCATTACACTATAATACCAATAACTACATAGTTAGGGGTTCTAATATGAGTCTTGGCAAATGTGTGTATATATGTGTGTGTGTGTGTGTGTGTGTGTGTGCGTGTGTGTGTGTGTGCGTGTGTGCGTGTGTGCGTGTGTGTGTGTGTGTGTGTGTGCGTGTGTGTGTGTGTGTGTGTTTATATATATATATATATATATATATATATATATATATATATATATATGTAATTATATTATTGTATGGCCTCTCTCACCCAGAACATCACCCATTGTCATAATTTGCAAGGCCTGGTAATGCCCCTCACCTTAGAAGTACCTTTGGACATGTGTCACCCCATAACCTTTGTGGTGCATGCAATAAATGTGTAACAATGTAGTAACAGTAAATAGGTAGAGGTTCTAATCTCAGTCCTGGTAAATGTGTGTGAAAGAAGAGTATCTTGTATTTATGTGAGAATGACATCCTTTGGATGGGCACGGTTTCACACTTTATGCCATGGTACTCACAGTACACATTCCTAGGTATACTGCATGAGATCTACTTTTCACATCAACCATAGTAGTATCTGTAGACACTCTTCAGCCCTATAAGCCTTGTGCAACAGTGTGGAATAGTATGGTACAAAAAATAAGATAGGTTGATCTGCTACTGGCAAGTGTGTGTGTGTGTGTGTGTGTGTGTGTGTGTGTGTGTGTGTGTGTGTGTGTGTGTGTGTGTGTGTGTGTGTGCGCGCATGTGTGTGCATGTGTGTGAGTGTGTATGCACATTGGTGTGTATAGAAGTGGTTGTGAGTGTGTAGACTTGTACATGAAACTATTATGAGTAGTCTCACACCCAGTACAGCCACTATTGCCATACCCCACAAAGCCACGTGATGTTATTCACCGTACAGGTACCTTGTAACACTAATCACACTAGTAGTCCCATGCCACCTGCAATAACCACATAATAGTGTGTTACCACAATCTGATGGGTAGGGGTTCCAAACACAACGCTGGCAACTGTGATCCTGTGCATGGATGTGTGTGTGTGTGTGTGTGTGTGTGTGTGTGTGTGTGTGTGTGTGTGTGCGCATTGGTGTGTATAAAAGTGATTGTGAGTGTGTAGACTTGTACATGACACTATTATGAGTACTCTCACACCCAGTACAGCCACTATTGTTATACCCCACAAAGCCACGTGATGTTATTCACCGTACAGGTACCTTGTAACACTAACCAGACTAGTAGTCCTGTGCCACCTGCAATAACCACATAATAGTGTGTTACCACAATCTGATGGGTAGGGGTTCCAAACACAATGCTGGCAACTGTGATCCTGTGCATAGATGTGTGTGTGTGTGTGTGTGTGTGTGTGTGTGTGTGTGTGTGTGTGTGTGTGTGTGTGTGTGTGTGTGTGTGTGTGTGTGTGTGTGTGTGTCTGAAGAGTACACAAACACCACACCTGATGCCAAAATCCCACAGCAGTCACAAAACAAATCAGTATTCCAGTGTTCCAATGAAGATGAAAAGTTTAATGACAAGCAAAAATCCAAGCAGTAAATAATCCAGTAGATCAAGCAAAAATCCTGGATTATTTACTGCTTTGATTTTTGTTTGTCATTAAACTTTTCATCTTCATTGGAACACTGAAATACTGAATTGTTTTGTGACTGCTATGGGATTTTGGCTTCAGGTGTGGCATTTGTTTTGCCAGTTGCTTTTGTTCACCACTCTACGCACATTCTGGCTGTTGGAGTATTCTCTGTGTGTTTGGTCTACACAGTATCCTCTGGGGTTTAGGGCATTAGCAATTTGAGGTGTGTTCCAACCACCACACTTACCATTGTCCACTATACTAGAGCTGATGTCAACCACCATAGACTGAGATACAACCCCTCAGCTCTATAACCTGTGAGGCACATGCAAGAACTGTTACACAGACTTGGTAAATGTGTGCAGATACAGCTGTACCTCGGCAATGACATGTTCGATGTGTTACAACACTCCCATACCCCTCATTGATGATGTCTGCAGGGCCACATCCTGCTAACACATCAGACACCTGGAACACAAACAGAATAAAGCATGTAAGAACACATTTGCTTAGTGTTGCTAACACCAATAATGCATCATAGCTGATAAGGTACACACACAATCTGAAGTGTACTCATTAGAAATGCCAGATGACAGCACCTTACACAGCATTAAATAGCAACATTATACTAAAGTCACCCTGTGCAGCAGACCTATATTAGCATGTCCCTGCATCAATGGTATGGATGGCATGGCTGTGACACAGGCATCATCATATGCACAGGGTGTTGCCTGGATTTTCCAGAAGCCTAGGTTGGGCCATGCGGTTGACATCATGAGTCTGTGTTTGGGGGGTGTTCATTAAATGTGCTGTACATGGGTGGTGTGTGTGTGTGTGTGTGTGTGTGTGTGTGTGTGTGTGTGTGTGTGTGTGTGTGTGTGTGTGTTTGTGGGTGTGGGTGTGTGAGTGTGTGGAGGTGACTTGTCTGATGGTGATGTGTGTGTGCTTGTATGCACACAGTCACGCCATGTGGGTGCACTACACAGGGGTATTTTGGAGAGCTGTGGGCCGTACATGGCAGGGTGTACAGTTCACCATCTCTGGCCATGGACATGGGAACTGGGCCTGCCAAGGGTATCATTGGCACCACCAGGTCTGAGCCCAGATGCAGTACTACTTGCTGATGGTGACTGCTGCCTGCTGGATTTGCACCCCTGTTGGGATCAGCCAGGAACAGGTGCCCATGGCCTGCTGCATTATTGCATGGACAGCACACCCCCTTCAGTAGTGCTGGTGGTTCTGCCAGTACGGGAATGTGATAGTGCACGGCCATGTAGACCCTCAGCTGATCATGGTGCTGCCCTACATCCACATGAGTGCTGGTCATCCTCTGCCAAACGCTCAAGCACAGATATTCCATGGTTTAGGAGTGTCAAGGTCTCCTACCACTAGCTATCCATGACCTCAGTATGCTTACGGATGGCTGCAGTGAGTTCACGAATATCGGCATGGACATCAGGGACATGCTCATCCATGACCCTGCGTATATATATCTGGTATTACATTCATTAAATGCCTGTGCCCCATGATGGCCAGAAACATGCATCTGGTGACTGCTGCTGTGGCACTTGCAACAGGGGGATGACAGGCAGCAATCCTCCTTCGAGCACCCCTGCCCATCTGCCTGTGTGGGACCTCATCAGCATTCTGGCTATGGCTAGTACCTGCACTCTCACTTGCCATAGTCACTACAGTAACCTGTTCCATGCCACCACCCGCCAACTGTCCATTATCTGTGGCCACTGGTGATGGGGTATGTGTGCGCATTGTCACTGTGTGTGGGGATGGGGGTTGACAATAATGGGCTACCAACCAATGGCACAGATTCAGCCCTAGACACCCCACCTGTGCCTCAATATGAGTATCCCACCTGTGCCTCAATATGAGTATCATCATGGTCAGAGTCTGCAGAGACACTGACATCAGTATCAGAGCAGGAGGGACAACAGCCACCATGTCCAACTGCGAGGGAAAAACAACATATGCAAATTTCTATTGGCACTGTAAGGTTTACTGGTATACAAACATACACACACACACACACACACACACACACACACACACACACACACACACACACACACACACACACACACACACACACACACACACACACACACACACACACACACACACACACACACACACACACACAAAACACACATACAGGTGAGGTGCCTCAAAGGCATTACACAGACCTCACATTAGTCGACTGGGGGCATTCACGACACACAGTCAGACAATAACATACAAACTCTGGTCAGGACCTCAGCATCATACAGTGCAGCCCTTTCCAATTACCATTACTACTAATATACACCTCTGGGATACGAGTGGTGTTAGCAGGTGATGGCCCTTTACCTAGCATACACTGCACCTATGTAAATTATTGCTGTTCACCTGTATAGCACTGTGGCAACTCCTACAGAACATACATCCCAACTGTACAGGGTTTTGCTGAATGTCTACATGTGTGGCTTATATGTTTGTTCTGTTCCTCATGACTCCTGTGTTTGTCTGATATATTACTGTGGTTGACCTGTGGATTGGTGCCACTAATCAATGTCCAAATTTGAGGTGCAGACTGCATAACCTGCAGTACCTGTATGTTAAAACCAAGCCAGTTACTCAAACAACTTCCCAAGCTTACAGTGAATATAGTAAGTGTACACACACCTGATAACATGCCAGTTTTTTGTGATATATCACATGAGACCTCAGAAATCAGGTCATAACATTGTCATCATTTCATATGACATATAACCTGTGCAATCCAACTTAAGAACATAAACATCCGTTGCAGGTAACATCTGATAACTGAAATAGGTACAATAGACTAGTTGCATGAATGTGCATACCCTTAAAGTAATACTCTGTTAAAGCACCTTTTGATTTAATCACAGCATGCAGTCCTCTTGGGAAGGTGTCTATCAGCATGGCACATCTTGACTTGCCAATGTTTGCATACTCTCCCTTGCAAAACACCTCCAACTATGTCACATTGCAAGGGCATCCCCTGTGCACTGCCCTCTTCAGGTCACCCTGTATATATCCTATTGGACATAGGTGTGGGCTCTGAATCAGCCAGTGCAGAACGTTGCATGTGTTCTGGTGAAACCATCCTTTTGTTGATTTGGATGTATGGTTTGGGCCATTGTGTGGAAAGGTGGAATTCTTCACCATCCACAGCTATGTGGCAAACACCAGAATCCCCTCTAACTTGGCTACAGTACCTGTTCCAGCTTGTGAACAGCAACCCCAAAGCAGGACATTGCCATCACCATGCTTCACCGTGGTGGTGGGGTGGTGTTGTTGTGGTCATGTGCAGTGATGTTATTGTGCCAAACACACCTGTCAGAACTGTGGCCGAAGAGTTCAACCATGGTCCCATATTACCATAACACATTTTCCCACTTGCTTTTTGGAGACCTAATGTATTGTTTCCAAACTTTCACCAGGCCTGGATATTGTTTGGTGTGAGGAACTTCTGCAATCTTCCAACCCTACCCTACCCTATATGTAGGACATATGGAGACCACTGAAGATTGTTGTGACATGTAGTATACACCCGGTACTTGCTGGAGATTCCTGATACTCCTTCACTGTTGCTGTAGGGCTCCTAGCAGCCTCGCTGGCCAGTTTTGGTCTTGAATTCTTATAGACTTTGGTGGGATGTCCACTCCTTCACAATTTCACTGTAGCCCCATATTTTCACTACCTTTTGATGACTGTCTGCATTGTGTTTCATGGTATGTGCAATGCTGTGGAAATGTTTCAGTACCCTTCTCCAGGTTGATACATCTCAAACATGTGTTCCCTTAGCAGCTTCATCAGCTCTATGTGAACCACGGCTGTTGCTGTAGCAGGAATTGGGTATATGTTACGATAATCCTGGTAGGACAGCTGACCATTATTTGCTGTTAATCAGAGTCTCTGTAATTGATGGCAGTTGTGTACCCAATAAGATGTACTGCTGTAGTTATATAGAAAGCTGCCTCAACATAGTACTAGCATCAGCCTGTGCAGACATATGTATCTAGGTTGTTGTACTATTATTATGTGTCATTATTCTTCCCGTAACAGATTTGTTTGCTTTACAATTGAATTGCACAGGTTATTGGTCACATAAAAGGTTGGCAGTATTTTGAACTTTTCTATTGTGCTCTCATTTTTGTATATTAGAAATACATGGCATTCTAACAGGTGTGTACACCATTTATATGCACTGCATACCACTAATTTACACAATATGACCCTAGTTTTGGGCCTTTGCCCCAACCCATTTTGTCAGTCTTTGTCCAGATGTCCTGCAATGACAGGTTGTGAGGTATGCTACAGATATGTGGCATTTCCTGCAAATACGCCCCTGTGATGACCATTGTGATGCAATATAGTAAACACCACCACAAGTGAACATGCAGATATTGCCAAATGGCTGAGTGTAACAGTTGTGTTCATGGTCACATGCATTAACTTTAGCATGCCTGGGGTACTAGTGATCCACAAGAGGAAAACTCCATATTTACTGTGTTCAGGCTGCTGTCCCATGTGCAGACCAGAGAGACCTATGTAGCTGTGAGGGAGAGGTATTGTCAGCAGATTCACATTAGGCATTGGTACAAGATGAATGCTACGTTTCTGCACAGAATACAGTACACACTATGATATTACACAATTTGCTGTCCTTCACCATAAATGTGAACTTGTTGGCATTACTATACCCCACCCACTAATCCATTTTGCACTGACATATGCATCTAGAGGCTCTATAGAAGACAGTTTATATGCTACCTCATTACATTGATGCACACTTTGGCCTTACCTGGATGCTCCTTGCCTGTTGCCTGGGTGCCACCCACCTCCACAACTGCTGTTTCCCATGTTTCAGTTAGTGTGGGGGCTACCACAAGGTTGGCAAGGAGCTCCCTTGTTGGGCCTGTGTGACTGCCCCCCCCCCACCGGTAGCAGTACGGTCCCTCACTACAGCAGCAGCCTTTTGCTGGGCACGACATATCAGGTTAGTTGGTTTATGCCTGGCCTGATTGTATGTGTATCCATGGTGGCCCAAGACGTTCACTCTGTGGACAATCTCATCCCACAGGGCAGTCCGCTCCTGCAGATGTTGACAGCTACGGCCAGAAAGGATGACATAGTTTAAGGTTACAGCTTCTGTGATGGTTGCTGTCTCCGTATTGGTGTAAGGCGGTTGCTGCTGCATGGCACCTGGAAGACATAAACAGGGAAACACATCACAGGACCTCAGACATTGACTGGAGTTCTTTACAGAGCCAGCACATGCGTATGGACTATCATTAGCCACCACTTACAAACACATCATACCCCTGTACCTGGCAGCACTGTTTGAACATGCATTGTACTCCTGGTCCTGATGTGTCATGCCCCCCCCCCCAAATGAGGGCAAGTACATTGCATAAACCACCATTCATCATTCATGTTTGTGTACAGGGATGACAGTGGCCGTGTTCCTTGTAGATGGGATGTCAATGGTGCTCAGGCTTTGCTTGCATACAGTGTGTAATGGAGCTAGAAGCATATGCCTGGGTTCATGTAGGATGCAGACAGGAATGTTATTAGGCACCAAGGGGACTTGCTTTTGTTAACTTTAATTAGGCAGTTTGCACCTGATCCATGATGAAGAGGGGTGGGGTCCATGTGCTGTGCATATCCACCTATACTGATGGTGATCCAGGGGGGTGATGTTTGCTCTAAACCTGTCTGCAGCATGTTGGCTGTAGCTATGGTGTGTGTGTGTGTGTGTGTGTGTGTGTGTGTGTGTGTGTGTGTGTGTGTGTGTGTGTGTGTGTGTGTGTGTGTGTGTGTGTGTACTGTGATTGACCACCATTACAGGGTGGGTTGGGTTGTTGCCTCTGAGACTGCAGACATATGTGAAGATGGCCTTGTGATTGCCCTTAGTGGATGTGTCCAATTTGTACTCATAGTCGGCCTTACAGTAATCCACCTATGACCTAATATGCTCACTCAGACAAAGGTTGACATGTTTCCCAGTTGATGCCTGCTCCTACATTGCCCTGTACAGCTAATATAGCATCACATTATGTGCTTTGTGCATTGCTGCTGTCCAGCAAAGGGGTTTACTCTACTTTGGTGGAGACAGGTTTTACAAGTAAGGTATTGCTGAGGCCATACAGCTATGTGGGTGGTCATATATCTGTTTGTAGTAGGCATGGACACAGGGTCAGAACACAGTTGGCCACCTTTACAATTTCATTGTGATACTCATGCTTATTCTAGTATCCATGTCTGTGTCAGGGCAATGCTGCAACCAGTAGCTGTAGAAGTTTATCTCAGTTGGATGCACAGAAACTAAGATTACACACATGTACAACATGTACAGCTTACTTACTTGACATTTTGCATCCCGTGTCAGTTTTTATGAGGCAGCCAGGTACACCTACCCATACATACATATGCACAGGTAATACCTACTTTACATTTCTGTTCTATGTCAGTATGGCACACTGTAATTACATTCTTGCTACTCAGTCAGTCATGTCAACCTGTTAGGGTAGGACATCCGGAGAGCACTGCACATACATGGTGGGTTATGGTCCACAATTAGTGACACTTTCTTCATATTGCTGTAACACACATACATCATTTGATAGTGCAATAGACTTTGCATTCACAGACATACCCTGGAGGATGTCTGATGCTCATATAGCAGGCAGAGAGGAGAAAGGCTAGGTGTGTGGTAGTGAGGGTAGGAACTGTTACTGTTGTGAGTATGACTGGTATGAGGATAGAGCTAGCTGCATGCTGGACAGAGGAAAGGTGAATATATTGTGTGTGCCAGAAACAAGATGGAAGGGGTGTACAGCTGTGTGTATCAGAGCCAGGTACAAATAGTTCTATCATGGTGTGTATGGGAGGGGAACTGGTGTAGGGGTTAACTTGAAGGAATATTATGCCAAGATTGTTTGTGGAGGTGATAACAGTGTTGGGTAGAGTGATGCTTAGGAGGCTGGGAATTGATGGTGTAATGATGACAGTTGTTAGTGCATATGCTCCGCTAATTGTGTGTGTGTGATGGTTGAGACAGACGTACTTTGGTGTAGTTGGATGATATGGTGATGAGTGTACCCAAGGGTGAGAGAATGGTGACTGGAGCAGATTTCAAAGGGTATGTTGGTGAAGGGGACATACGGGGTGCAAAAGTGATGGGTAGGTATGGTGTTAAGCAAAGGAATGCAGAAGGTGAGATGTGATGGAGTTTGCAACAGAGGTTGGACATGGCTGTAGTGAATACATAATTTTACAAGACTGAGGGGCATAAGCTGACATACAAGAGTGGAGGAAGATGCACACAGGTAGATTATCTCCTATGCAGGTGGGCCTGATTGAAGGGGATTGGTAACTGCAAAGTGGTGACAGGGGAAAGTGTAGTTAGGCAGCATGGAATGTTGGTCTGTGGGATGATGTTGGCGATCAAGAAAAGGGGGGAGGAGTGTGAGGGCAGCACCATGGATCAAATTGTGGATACTGAGAAAGGGTGATTGTGAGGTTGAGTTCAGGGAAGAGTTAAGACAGGCAGTGGGTGACAGTGAAGACTTAGGAAATATCTGGGTAACTACATCTGAGCTAGTAAGGGAGATGAGTAGAATGGGACTTGGTGTGACATCTGCACTGAGGAAGGAGGACAAGGAGACCTGGTGGTGGCATGAGGAAGTACAGGGGAGTATACAGAGAAAGAGGTTTGCCAAAGAGAAGTGGGACTGTCAGACAGATGAAGAAAGTAGACAGGTGTATAGGGAGAAGGGGTGCATGGCAAAGAGAGTGGTGGCGAAGGCTTAGGAAGGGGCATTTGAAGGGTTGCATGTAAGGTTGGACACTAAGGATGGAGAATAGGACCTGTACCAATTGGCTAATTAGCTAGACAGGGACATGTAGCTAGAAAGGACGTGCAGCAAATAAGGCTGATAAACTATAATGGCGGAGGTGTATTCACAAGCGAGGAGAGTGTGTCGAGCAGGTGGAAATAGTACTTTGATGGGCTGTTGAATGAAGAGAATGTGGGAGAGAGAAGGTTGGATGATGTGGGTATGGTGAATCAGGATGTGCAACAGATTATCAAGGGGGAACCAAGGATAGGTATGAAGAGGTTTAAGAATGGAAAGGCTATTAGTCCAGATGACATAACTGTGGAAGCATGGAGGTGTTTAGGACAAATGGTAGTGGTCTTTTTAACCAGATTGTTTACTGTAATCTTGAAAAGTGAGAGGATGTGTGAGGGGGGGATAAAATGTGTTTGGGTACTGATTATGAGAATAAGGGTGGTGTGTAGAGCTGTAGTAACTACAAAGGGATAACACTGATCATTCACAGCATGAGGTAATGGTAAATGGTGGTGGAAGCTAGGTTAAATGGCGAGGAGAGGATTACTAATGAGCAGCATGGTTTTATGCAGGAAAGAGCAGTACAGATGTGATGTTTGCTCTGAGAGTGTTGATGGGGACATATAGAGAAGGTCAGAAGTAGCTGTGTTGTGTCTTTGTGAACGTAGAGACAACATATGACAAGATACCTAGAGAGGAGTTGTGGTATTATATGAGGTGGTCAGGAGTAGTGGAGGAATCCATAAGAATGTTACAGGATATGTACAAGGCTAGTGTGACAGTGGTGAGTTCTGCATTGGGAGTGACAGGTGTGTTTAAGGTGGACGTGGGAGTACATCAGGGATCAGCTATGAGCCTTTTCTTATTTGCAGTAGCGATGGACAGCTTGACAGACATGATCAGACAGGAGTCCCTGTAGACTGTGCTGTTTGCAGATGACATTGTGGTCTGTAGTGAGAGTAGGGAACAGGTTGAGGAGACCCTGGAAAGATGGAGGTTTGGTCTAGAATGGGGAGGAATGATGGTCAGCAGGACTAAGACAGAATATATGTGTGTGAATGGGAGGGAGGATAGATGAATGGTAAGGATGCAGAGAGTACAGTTTTCAAAGGTGGATAGGTGTAAATACTTGGGAACAACAGTTGCGAGTAATGGCGATTGTGGGGGAGAGTTGAAGATGAGAATACGGGTAGGATGTGGGTCATGGATAAGAGTGTCAGGAGTGATTTGTGACAGGCGAGTACCATTAAGAATGATAGGGAAGGTCTACAAGAGGGTAGTGAGACCAGCTAAGTTATGTGGGTTGGAGACATTATCAATGAAAAAAGAGTCATGAGTCAGAACTGGATGTAGCAGAATTAATGATGTTAAGATTTGCACTGGGTGTGACGAGGGTGGACAGGATTTGTAATATGTATGTTAGAGGGTCAGGCCAGATTGGACAGCTTGGGGACAAAGCCAGAGAGTGGTAGGATTATGTTGGTTTGGCCATGTGATGATGAGATATGCTGAGTATATTTGTGAAAGGATGAGGCTGCCAGGTAAGAGGAAAAGAGGAAGGCCTGAGATAAGGTGTATGTATGTGGTAATAGCAGACATGCAGGTGGTTGGTGTGACAGAGCAAGATGCAGAGGACTGGAAGACATGGAGACAGATGATCTGCTGTGGTGACCACTAAATGTTACAGCCAAAAAAACGAGAAGGTGATGTTGTAATGTCAGTGTTCACAGGTTTACAATTATTTGCCAGGCATAACACAACTCTTCATGACATAACTACAAATATGAGGCGTGCATATGGTCAGTGTGCATATCACTGAACAGTTGAATGGTATGAGCTCAGTATATCGCATGCAGTTCAACACACACAGCTGCAACAGTATTTCAGTATACAAATACCCTGTATAGGTTCATAGGTATGTACCAGGCTATCGGTCCAAGGGCCTAAGTAAGCCTAGCCAATAAGGTTCCCTGGCTTACACCACCCAAGGAAGTTATTTTCCTGTGCCCCTGTTGAACAGAGCCATGGAAGTGATCCCTGGGGTGTGTTTCCTATTTCCCATACACTCATCAAGATTTTTCTTGAAGAATGCTAATAAGGAACTTTGCTTGACATAGAGGGATAGCTTGTTCCAGAGTTTTGGAAGTCTCTGGGACAGGAATATATCCCTCCAGTATGTCCTGTTTATTGTGGTGACAAGGTTTAGGTCCCTAGAGTATGTAGCTCAGAGGGATTGGGATTTCTTTAGGTGTAGCATGTCCAACAGCTCTGGGTTTGACATAGCTTTATATGTTAGGCAGAGATCACCTCGGAGTAGGCAATATGCTACAGAGTAAAGCTGGAGTTTTTTGTGACAGTCAGTGTAGGGCATCTGTTTGAGGCCAGTAATCCTCTTTGTGAGGTACTTCTGTGGCCTTTCCAGCTGCTGCAGATGTCTTGTGAGGTACATTCCAAAAGTGGCGTTGTACTCTATAATGGGTCTAATGAGTGCTGAGTAGAAGGGAACAATGATCTCTTATTTCCTGGATGAGAACCCTTTTATGATGAGGTGTGCCATGTTGAAGGATTTCCTAACTACTGTGGCAATGTGTTTATCAAAGGAAAGTCTACTTTCCACCTGGGTCCCAATGTTTCTTATCACACATTTTGCATTAAGTAGACTGCCACCTATGTGATAGTTCATGAGTACAGAGTTTTTACCAAAGGGGATGACAATGCACTTTTTGGCATTGAACTTGAGGATATGGCTCTGACACCAGGCATCTGTCTCACTGAGTATATTTGTGAGGTCCATCAGATGTCTGAGACAAACATGTATATCATATTTGTATTGACAATTAACATATGGATATCTGTGACATCCCAGTACCTGGCCTAGCAGTGTCACAATCAGTATTGTGCAACGCACATTCCAGTAGTGGTCATATGTGAGCCATCCTTTCCTGGGGTGACTAAGGGCCCTGAGCTGTGTTCTGTGTCACTGCAGACAGACACAGATGCTATGGCCATAGATTCTTCTCAGTAATATATCAGTACAGCATGTGTTGTTGAGACATAATATTGTTTGAACTTCCTATTTTCCATGTTTGCATACCCCTACTACATTCCATTACATGTTTAATTGTTTGATATACCTGTGGGGGTTTTTTTCAGTTAATGTGGTATAATCCATCAGTTTCATTGTGTGTGTGTGTGTGTGTGTGTGTGTGTGTGTGTGTGTGTGTGTGTGTGTGTGTGTGTGTGTGTGTGTGTGTGTGTGTGTCGGTCTGTCTGTCTGTCTCTCTGAGACAGATGTAGGATATACATCTGTTTTGTATAGGCAGCAGCTTGCCTTTAGTAGCAATGCTCATGAGCAGCTGATGGCCTGTGCACCAACTGGAGTCCCCCCACTTGCTAATTGCATGTAGAACAACTGTGGTGTCATTTCCATACCCAGTAGCATGGAAACACACTCCTATAACTGAGTACTTCATGTGGGCATTGCCCCTTTTCCTTGCCTGTGAGGAGACCTTCATGGAGGTGTGTGAGAAACAGCATCACAGAGGGTAGTTGGAAATACCTCTTACAACAAACACTGTAGAGACAGCCCAACAAACTGGGGGAGAATGTTCAAGACATAGGGACAGAATGTAAGTATTGCTGTTATATAGTTGAAGTAATGCTAGTTTGGCAGGGTTTGGGGATATGGCTGCTCTGTGTGAATTTGTCTGATAGTGTTATGTGGGTGACATAACTCTCAACTGTAGGGCTATCCACAGACTGGCCAGAGTTTGGACTCTTATATTTGGTGTGTTATTCACACATTTTTTGGCCTTGAAACTTCAGTTGCATACTCTGAAGATTGCAGTCAGTAAATGGTAACATCCATGTGTGTTTCTGATTTCATATCCCTCAGAACAGATATGTTACAACAACCCTGTTACACCAGCAACTTTCTCAGTTTATAACAGCAAAATGTCAATAATTCCCCTGTGTTTGGGCCTCTGCCCTCAAGTATGTCAGGCTTTGTCCAGATGTCATGCTGTAAGAGGTGGATAGGTACACTATATCATTATATAGTGAATTCATTCCAGATATCATCCCAGTAACAAGTGGGGAGTAATTTGGTATATGGTACAACAGACAGGAGAATGTTACTGAGTCAACTGTGTCACCTTATCTACTCCAGTATTTGGGATATGTTCCCAGTTTCATGGCTTTATACCCCCCTTTGTCAAGCATGGTTCAGATTTGTTGCAGTAAGGGGTTCTGAGCATACCTCTCGACTGGCCAGATTGTTTCAGACTGTCCAGGATTATTGCTCATATTTCTGGTCTGTTCCACAGAATCATTATTTTCATTTCTGTGGTAAGTCACTGTGATGATGTCACTGTGATGATGTGAGGATTACTGTCTGTAAATGATGACATACATTTCAGTTTCAGAACTCATATCCTTCTGAAAATGTATGCTAACACAAACCCTGTTACTGTAGCAACATTCTACATTTATAACTGCAGTACTTACATTATGTATGAAATACAACGAAGAACAAAGACCAGGAACCCAATTAATAAAATGTATTCCTCTCTGACGTCTCGGCATACACTGCCTTCTTGGAGTACACAATTACTTCACATCACACACTTGTTTTATATACATTACTAAATAGGTAATTAAACAATAAAGTCAACAATTGATACAATAAAACACGTAAAAAACATTTAAAGTAATATATGCCAATTAAAATCAACATTCATACCCTTTGGAAACAAAGTATCAAACTTTAACATATACACTGCTTCTTTATAAAGAAGTTTATTCTTGCTGATGCCACTGAACTCTGTTCCTTTTTATTTAATATACCACAAACATGTTCTAATAGCCTTATTTTAAAATCTCTTTTGGACTCACCCACATAAAACTTCTTGCAAGAACATCTGAGGGCATAAATAATGCCCTCAGTGTCACACCTATAATTCCCACAAACTTCAAATCTTCGACCATTTAAGAGTCCAAAATAAGGCACAATTAATTTGCATGCCTTGAATTTGTCACATCCTACTGTCCCTTTTATTCTTAATGACTCATATAAGACCTCCTTGGGTCTGCAAAACGTATATATTTCACCAAAAAGCTCTTACTATTCCTACCCACTCTATATGAAGCAACAAGTTTATTAGGCATCCATGAACTTCCAACCTTTAAATTTGATAACAGTTGCCATTGCGCTTGTACTATCTCATAAAACCTATAACTGAATCCATTATATGTGGATACAAAATACATTTCACAATCAGATTCAATATTGTTATTTTATTTGGAAACTCCCTCTCATTTTCTATTGTTGTTTCCTATATATACTTTATTGAATCTAGACCATGCCTTAGCAATTATATCCTTACCATACCCACGCTTTTTAAACATTTTGAAAGTATAACCTATCTCCCTTAAAACATCTTGTTCATCACTGCATAGTCTATAAAGACATATGCCTTCACTATAAGGTAAGGCATCAATCGTATGCCGAGGATGACAACTTGTTGCTTTCAAATAATATATTTCCCTCTGAAATTTCCTATGTACTTTTGTGGTTAGTATACCATCTTCCTTAAATAACAAATCTGCATCCAAAAAAGACACCTTCTTCTCTATTTGGATGCCAGCAAATGTGAAATTAAATCTGTTTACCTGTAATTCATCCAAAAAAATCTGCACTTCCTGTTCCCCTCCTTCACATAAAAAAATTAAATCATCAATAAATCTAAAAGAACATTTAATATATCGACAAAAAATCTTTTCCTATAAACATATTAAACTTCAAATAAGCCCATGGTTAAATTAGCATATGAGGGGGCAAAAGCCGCCCCCATAGCTGTTCCACATTTCTGATAATAAAACTGCCTAGCAAACTCGAAATAATTATTCTTCAAACAAAAATGTACTAAATCTACAATATATTTTGTAGTGGGTGACTCCCCCATGAAGAATCTAATTGCCTCAAGGCCATGGCAGTGTTTAATGTTAGTATATAAACTTTTCATATCTAGAGTCACCCAATACATCTTATTAGTCCATTGTACTGTACTTAACTTGCTTAAAAAATCAAAAATATCTTTAAGCAGGTAATAAAACTCCCTTGGAAAGCAACAGGAAATGCACCAATTGTTCCAAATTGTAAGTGAAATCATTTCTACCTGAAACAATAGGGCGCCCCAGAGGGGCCTGTATATTTTTGTGAATTTTAGGTAAACAGTAGAATGTGGCAATACTATGACTTTTCATAGTTAGCTTCTTCTGAACACCGTCAGCAGTTAAATAACCTAACCTGACACCTTGGTTAAGTAAAGATTTAAATTCAACTAAGGCTCCCAAATAATGACTTGTGTCTACCTTTGAATAAGTTGAATTGCCATCCAAATGTTCATGGCACATCTTCAAATACTGAGATATATGCATCACAACTAGTTTGTTTCCCTTGTCAGCAGGTTTGAAAACCAGCTGTTCATTTTTAGTCATATTTAATAATGCTGACCACTCTTCTCTAGTTAAATTATAAACAATATTCTGTTTTTCATTTAAAACATATTTAATTTAGTTTCAGTCAAAACAAATGTTCTGTTTTATGAAAATAACTGATGTCAGCATAAAAAAAAAACTGGAACATAACTGCTGTGTGTTTTAACACAGCTAGTATCAAATAAGCTGTATGCATTATATTCATCATCAGAAGCACAGAAAAATAATTCTCTTCCATACTAGAATCGCTGGCATTACTACATTAATTTTGTTTAGCACTATTTCAATTATTGAACATACATTTCAATTGTAATTTCCTAACCAGTGCAAAAATGTCTTTTTTTCACTTCATATAGTTTGGGAACAATAGTGGCAACAAACTTCAGACCACAGTTTAACACAGAAAGTTCACTGCTTGAAAATATATACCCGGACAGATTGACAACATAGCTAGCATTCTCACCACTTGGTTCATTTGTAGTAATTCTTTTGGGGGGGGGTTAGAATGCCATTGGTTTGGAAACTGGTTCTCTCTCTGCCTTTTTCTGTTTGGAGGTTCTTCAATTCGGCCATTCGGCCCATTCCGGAATGTTTGACGAAATTCTGAAGGTTTTTGTGCCCTTGGCAGTTCTGGATATTCATCCCCTTTATGTTGTTCATCTTCCCCTGTTGATGTATTGTAAGTAATAACAATAGAAGAGAAGGAATGCTGTTCCTCACCTCGTTCACTTCCTTGAAGCCTCACATGACCTGTATTTACTTTCCAATTGTTTTTTCCCCCAAAGACAGTACCATTATCATAGTCACTGGTATCTCTTATTAACTTTTTCTTTTTCTCTGCAAGATTTCTTCCTCAAATGATTTTAATTTTAAGTTAATGTTTATAAGCAGCTTGTCTACAGATTCAGAGCCAGATGTACAGATTAATTTATTGCACATACTGCTGATTTCATTTCGTAGCTCTGTTTGTTTCACCTTATCTCTCTCTACAAGGATAGAGATCCACTCTATTTTGCATTTATGTGCTGCTAAAACCCAGCGCTTATAAAACAACTTGTCATTTTCATTTTTTAAATCAAATGGTGTAGCAGTGTCTTTATAAGCTCTAAGACCTCTAGGAGTTCTATCAAGTTCTTAGTACTTGGTCAGGCTCTGAATATTAAAAAAAAACAGCAGTTTATTTTCTCATAAGTTGCTCAAGTTTATCACACATATTTTTAAATTCTGGATTCACAGCATTGTCATACCTTCTGCCAATAGTTGAAAATGGATTAAATAACCTGTGGTTTCTTTCAGCTTCCCATTTATCCCACACAGTTGGCTGGTTTTCTGTTATTCTTCTATTACTATTACCAGCAAGTCCAGATTGTAGTTGTTCACGGTTAGGTTCAGGAGGGTGTGTAACATAATTGTCCAGCAAATGTTGAGAAGTATCCATGGTAGAATTTCTAAAAATCCTAGGCACATTCACATTGGGATCACTGGCCATAACCCCACAGCAGCAAAAACAACAGCAAAGCAGCAAAGGAACAGCAGCAAATACAATGAAGAACAAAGACCAGGAACCCAATGAATAAAATGTATTCCTCTCTGATGTCTCGGCATACACTGCCTTCCTGGAGTACACAATTACTTCACATCACACACTTCTTTTATATACACTACTAAATAGACAATTAAACAATAAAGTCATCAATTGATATCATAAAACACTTAAAAAGCATTTAAAGTAATACATGCCAATTAAAATCAACATTCATACCCTTTGGAAACAAAGTATCGAACTTTAATATATACACTACTTCTTTATAAAAAAGTTTATTCTTGTTGACGTCCCCCCAAAAAAACACGCTCTATTTTTTCTAAAATTGTGGCTTGTAAACCATGAACAGAACTACCATGTGCTTCCAAAAAATGTTGTGCCACTGAACTCTGTTCCTTTTTATTTAATATATCATGAACATGGGAATTATAGGTGTGGCACTGAGGGCATTATTTATGCTCTAAGATGTCCTTGCAATACGTTTTATGTGGGTGAGTCCAAAAGAGCTTTTAAAATAAGGCTATTAGAACATGTTCGTGATATATTAAATAAAAAGGAACAGAGTTCAGTGGCACAACATTTTTTGGAAGCACATGGTAGTTCTGTTCATGGTTTACAAGCCACAATTTTAGAAAAAGTAGAGTGTGTGGGAGGGGACGTCAGCATAAATAAACTTCTTTATAAAGTAGCAGTGTATATATTAAAGTTTGATACTTTGTTTTCAAAGGGTATGAATGTTGATTTCAATTGGCATGTATTACTTTAAATGCTTTTTAAGTGTTTTATGGTATCAATTGATGACTTTATTGTTTAATTACCTATTTAGTAGTGTATATAAAACAAATAATGATGTGAAATAATTGTGTACTCCAAGAAGGCAGTGTATGCCGAGACGTCAGAGAGGAATAAATTTTATTCATTGGGTTCCTGGTCTTTGTTCTTCATTGTATTTGCTACGTATATTATGCCCCTGGTCTTGGCCCATTGTCCCCTCATTTTGACAGCCTTTGTCCAGAATTCTTGCATTAAGAGGAGGAGAGGTATGGTGCTGGGTATGACTCCACTACTTGTTATGAGCATATATATATATATCTACATATGTATATATAATGTATATTTATATATACTAAACATGACTGATTCCACAGTGTTTGTTCCCTACTATTCTATACCTGTACTGAATGATATATTTGAAAAAGCAGCATTTATTGTTACAGCTCAGATGGTATAGTGGTATAGTACTCTGATGATGATATGCAGGGTCCTGTGTCCAAGACTTGGTATGGCTGGTTATTCTGTTGCTGGGCAGAACAGTGATTAATTGAGACAGGGTGATTAAGGCAGTTTTAAGCAGTTGTAAGCAGGTTTGCATGGATTTGTGTGATGGTAAGCGTTACCAACACACAGTTAAATGGGAAACAGCTTAAACTGTGTAGGCATCACTTAGCATCATGCAAACTCACTTACTGCTGCTTACTGCAGCTTACTCCCACTCTTATTGCTTTAAAGGAAAAGAAAAAAGGGGTGATAGGAAAGTGGTGAAAAAGGGAGTGTGCACAGGGAAAAACAATATGAAAGATAGCTAGGGATGTGCAGGGCAGGTATAGGGAAGGTTCATAGATGTGCATTACTGATATAGCAACAGCTGTGCATTTTTACAGAATTTGGAGGTGAAATAGACACTCAAACCACTGAGAGAGGGGTGAGGACAACAGTAATGTGTTATTAAGTCAATTAGACCAGATTAGATGTGTCCAGTGGACATGTGTGCAAAATGGACAGCTATGTATGGGGCAACATTTTGTTTTCGGAACAGATTGCCCTTTGTTTTTAGATAAGGTGAGAGTGGGAAGTTGAGGAAGGATAGTAGGTATGTTTGGTGAGGTAATTTGGGTAGGAAGACTGACAAGAAAGTCAAGACAGCAGACAGGGGCAGTATATGACACATGTGGAGGGGTAAACACCTTGGGCAGGGAAGGTGGTTGGGAATAGAACACCCATGAGTCCCCAAATGGATACAGTGGTACTGAGGTCCCTACCCATGGGTAGTCACCACTGCACCTTCTCAGCCCGAAAGGTGGCTGTGCTGGGGGCCGAGCAGGAGAGGCAGGCTGACCCACAAGATGCACCACACAGCCCTCAAGCTGGCATAGCTGATCTCCGAACTCCTTTCAAAGCTTGCTATGCACTAATCCATGGACCTGACTATGGATGATGGTCTCCTGTCCACATCTGATCCCAGGGGGGGACAGACCCCATCTCCTGAGGAGGTTCCACCTGAAGGTGGTGCAGGACCAGCGGACAAGGAGGTCCAGGGTTGGATCCCAGATGTGCTGGAGCTCATTGCCACAGGCAGGTGAGGCAGGACAGGTGGATCAGCTGGGATCGGCCTTCCCAGATGTGCTATGGTGTTGAAGTTTTACAACATATGTTGGTTAGTCATGAACAACACATTCCAGGATTAGTTATAACATCATGCATGGGTGTTCCCATTAACCCAAAACAACAGATTTGAAACCGTTGCATAGCAAACAGAACACATGCATATATGGAACCACAGTGGGCATTATAATGGCATGCAGGTTACATTGATAGCAACAGGCCATCAATGATAGTATTTGAACAGGGAACATTAATAATCAAACATTTAAATATTTGTAGAACAATAGGACACGTGTCCCAACAGTAGGTTTGGTGAAAAACATACCCATTGATTTATGTGTTTAGATTAATGGTGCAGATAGGGTGGGGGAGAGAGAGAGATGTCAGTTAACAACTGTATAGGCTTCAATTGCTAACAACTTTAATGATCATTGCGCTAATCATTACTCTCCAGGTATTACCTCACTTTACATCGACCTATGACCTTGGGTTGGGCAGTATGTTTGTACACAGTGTATATTTATAGCCTTCTTACAGCTCATTTATACCTCTGCTTAGCTGGCAGATCTGTGGAGGAAATTTCTGTTAACACTACCTGACTGTTTCTACCCATATTTACATAGTCAAGGTTACATATGTGCACTCATAGTCTGTGTGTGTGTGTGTGTGTGTGTGTGTGTGTGTGTGTGTGTGTGTGTGTGTGTGTGTGTGTGTGTGTGTGTGTGTGTGTGTCTGTGTGTGTGTATGTGTGTGTGTGTGTGTGTGTGTGTGTGTGTGTGTGTGTGTGTGTGTGTGTGTGTGTGTGTGTGTGTGTGTGTATGTGTGTGTGTGTGCTACTGCCATACTCTGCCTTGACTTCTATTGGTCACCCTGGGTGTTGGTGGCAGTGAGCACTAGCTGGGACAGCATGACACTTTAGGGATATTTCTTGTAGAAGACTACTTGGTGTATGTACTTATCTTGCTGTCATTTGTAGCCTTGGGGTTGGACAGTGGGTGTTGTACACAGTGTATAATTACAGCCTTCTTACAGCTCACTTATACCTTTTCTTACCTAGCGGACCTGTGGAGGAAATTTCTGTTAACACTACCTGACTGTTTCTACCCATATTCACATAGTCAAGGTTACATATATGCACTCACACTGTGTGTGTGTATGTGTGTGTGTGTGTGTGTGTGTGTGTGTGTGTGTGTGTGTGTGTGTGTGTGTGTGTGTGTGTGTGTGTGTGTGTGTGTGTGTGTGTGCTACTGCCATACTCTGCCTTAATTTCTATCAGTCACCCTGGGTGTTGGCGGCAGTGAAGACTAGCTGTGGCAGTGTGTCACTTGAGGGACATTTCTTGGAGGAGACTACTTGGTGTATGTACTTATCTCGCTGTCACGTGCAGCCTTGGGGTTGGACAGTGGATGTTGTACACACTGTATAATTACAGACTACAAATTAGTTAATGCATTCAGAGCTATAGTTGCTGTGCAGAACCTGTACTCATTTAGATTCATACCACCACATACCAAAGTAATACAATCAGTCAGGGGTTTTGCATTTTATTGACAGGTACTGACACTTTTATTGATATATATCCTGTATGTCACTATTACTCTGCTAATGTCTCAATTATTCAGTACAAACAATACTCCTTTTTAAATACTGACAGGCGACATTCTACTCCTTTCAGTTTATTTGCCCTAAATACTACAAGCTAGATTTGTACTCACCAGCCTCACAATTCAGCCTTAGCAGCCTGCTGGTATGGGTGTCCAAGTTCACAGCCCTGTCATCTGCAGCTATACAGGAGATAGAGAAACATTTTTGCATACCTATCCATCACATACACAGGCTGGACTTTGGCAAGCACTAATTGATACTGATACTTACACACATCTGGGACATTCTCTGCCCGTGCATCTTGGATCCACTGGTCAACAAACTCCCTCTTCCTATGCTTCAGGTCAGCAAAATGGTGCTGGACCTACTCACCAGTCTGAGGGATGCCAGTGGCACTGGTGAGATCACATGCAAAATGATCCCCGGGCCTCTGCTTTGTATTGGGAGCCCTGGTACTGGTCCTCCAGCAGTCTCCCTTCATGGTCTTTTACTACGTGTCTAGCCATGATTCTGGACTCCTGAATACCACAGTGCTGTGCCCAAAAGCGCGCATCCTCATCAATGCCAGCCATAGTGCCTGCAGTGATGAGCTACAACTGATTATGGGCTGTATTCCCACCTGCAAGGTTTAAATAGGGCTGATTTCCCACCCTTTGCAGTGATTGGATGATTTTGAATATTCTGAGCTATGCTAAGCGATGGGCAAACCTGCTTAGCACAGATAAGCATTGCTTAAAGGGTTAGATACTAAACACTGCTTACCAGTGCATAAATCCGGTTAGTTACGCTAATTATTGCTAAGCATTCAAATCTAAGCAATTCTTACACTGGTTAAGCATAGTTGAGCACTATTTAGCATTGTTCACCTTTTATTTTATGGATTGTGGGGTTGATTCCTTCTTAATGACATCTTATGATATATATGTTTACCTTCTGTGACATCCCCTTATCTGCTTTCATTACATTATATTCTTCTGTGGCTATACTGTATGGAACACTTGTGTTTATATGGTGGTTTCATATCTGTACTACACTGACACCTCACATTTGGACCTGCTACACTACCCTGATTAACAAATATATATTATTCACTATTTAGTGATAAAAAAGATAATTTTAGTGCTGTTTTCACATATATAAATGAATGGATTGCATTGGGGTTTAATCTGTAAATGACTACATGCTAAGTGAAAGCTCTAATCATTACGCTATTTTACTTTGGCTATTTTGGCTGTATATTTCTATTTAGCTCCTTCGGATGTTTAAGCTATGCTATACACAGCTGAGTGACATGCACACCTGCTCAGCTACGCATAAACATTAGTGGGGATGAGGGAAAAAATTATTTGTTTAATTTTTCTCAGCTTAGGGATGTGCACATAGCTAAAAGTCATACCTCTCCACCTCGTACAGCATAAAATCTGGACAAAGCCTAACATGGTGGTGGGGGGGGGGGGGGCAAAGAGGTACAGATTTTAAATATTGCTCATACAAACTTAGGAAATTGATGAATAATATGTTTTGCATTAGCATGACTTACTTGTAGGATGTTGAGTCTTAGACTCAATTGTTTGTCATTATGTAATGATTTTGAGCCTCAGCTCATTGCCAGGACAGTAGGAGGGACACACCTGACATGTGAAGCACAAATCTGGATATTCTGCAAATATCTGTTCAGTTGGTGGTATGCTAACAGTGTCAGCAGACACTGTTTTTGTTTTCAAAGTGCCATACGGCACTTCCTGAGTGCAGGGGGCATGTTTACTGTGCAAGCACTGCTCAGACACACCCCCTGCACTCATTCACAGAGTCATGCCCATGCAGGGTATACAGCAATGCGCCTTCATGAATATGCAAGGCGTGCTGTTGTGCTGAACGGGCAAGATCCATTCTATGTAAGAATAGCCTTATTCTTGCACAGAGCTTTCATGAATCTCAGGAAGTATGTCACATAATCTGTTTGGAGACTTTTCTTTGTATTCTGTTTCCTAGTCACAGAGTAGCCTTCCACTTTTGGTTCACCAAATATCCAGTAGGTTGTATATGGGGAAGCTGTTAAAAATCTGTCCTTACCCATCTGGTTTTCCAACAGTGGCATTGCTTAATCTATGACTTGCCTATCACTCCATATTTTAGCCTCTTGTCTTCTTTTTTGTATACAACGCATGGTGATTTATTGACTCATGCCATTCAGTTCTTTACTTCCTTTATAGCTTCCTTTTCAAGCAATCATAACTTTTGCTTTCTTCTTATCTTTTACCACTTTCTACATTATATCCTCAGCTTCTACTTGAAAACCACTCTGGCCCTATTACCCACCTAGTGCTCCCTCAAATATACTACATCTATATGTATATGTATATTTAATCTATATCTATAGCTATATCAATATATATATATATATATATATATATATATATATATATATATATATATATACACACACAAACACAAAATACTCAAGTAGATATAATACTGCTGTGATTGTGTCCTACAAATATCTGTCTCCTTCCAACCTCCACTGCACCTTCTGCACAACTTTGCTGCTATATTTGGTCATTTCTTATTTTTTATTTAATTGATTTGCTTATTTATTTTTATTTTCATTGTTTTATTTTCATTTCATTCTTTTGAAATGTGTATGTTTGTGTCATGTGCCTATATATGTGTCTATATATATGTATGTATGTATATATATATATATATATATATATATATATATATAAAGTGTGTGTGTGTGTGTGTTTGATTGTCTGTATACATATATATATATATATATATATATATATATATATATATATATATATATATATGTATGTATATGCATATGAGTTCACTTTATAATCTCAAAATAATGAAATATTGAATTTCAGTAATTCGAGACTAAAAAAGTCGAATGTTCGGAATGGCGAAAGTGCATAACTCCGAATCCGAATATTTTGAATTTGCGGTTATGCTTTAACGGTACATGACATGGAATGTGTTGTGTGGCTGGTTTCTGGTTTAGTATATGGATTGAGGTGTAATTTACGGTAAGTTCCTAATTTATAACCGTTTTGGGTAAGTGTGTGAGTGTGTTTGGAAGTTGTACGTGTGGGTTAGAATAGACAGGTAAAAATATAAGTGTTTAAATGTGGTGGTGCTTGTATATATGTGCTGTGTGTGTGCGAGGGAGTGTAGAATGCCTTTTTGTGAATTTGCTGTCTTTTTCTGTTTAGTGCATTCTAGGAGTTAGAATATATAAGTAGGGGGGATGGAGGGGTTCATGGGGGCTTGCCACCTGATTATTTGTAGTGTAGGTTTGTTAGTTTGTATTGTTATGTCTGTGTGTGTTTTTTTTTGCAGTGTTGATTGTTTGGTGTTTGTGTATTGTGGTATGTGGTGTGTTGAACTTCGCAATTTTAAATTTCACGGTTCTGGAGTTTCGGTGTTGTTTAGATTCGACTTTATAGTCTCGAAATACTGAAATTCGATGTTTCAGTATTTCGAGATTATAAAGTGAATCCATATATATATATATATATATATATATATATATATATATATATATAAATATTCTTTACTCGAAAGTACGGTTCATTGAACCTTACTTCCGCGAAAGTGCATTTTGTCGAAAATGCACTTTTGCAGACAAATAAAAAAACCTAAATATAACAAAAAACAACACATTAAACACTGATATACAGGGGGCAAGTCCCCTTGCACCCCCACACCCCCCTACTTTAATATTCTCACTCCAAGATCGCACTACAGTGGGGAAAAGGAAATATTCCCTTATCCCCACTGTACTACGATATCAACAAGAGTTTCCTTAGTTGTACATCAACAGTATACATTGATATACAACTAATGGTACATGCTAATGGCATGTTTTTTTGTTTTGTTTTCTTTAGCGAAATATTTGACAAAAGGCACTTTCGCTAAAGTAATTTCGACAAGTACGGTTTGATGAACCATATTGTCGATAAAACAACAAGGACCCATATATACATATATAGATATATGTATATATACATATATATATATATATATATATATATATATATACATGCATATATACATATATATATATATATATATATATATATAGATAGATATAGATATATATATATATATATATATATATATATATATATATATATATATACATAAATATATTTACAAGTGTATGACAGGAGATCGAAGTAGCAGAGCTTTAAACGCCTGTCACATGCTCAAAGCTGGTTGAATCACAAAGATTTTGACAACAATATATATATATATATATATATATATATATATATATATATATATATATATATATATTCCAACTCTGTGATTGCAGTACAGTGAGGAAAGAGTATGATCTTGCACAGCAAAAAGTTTAGTATATTCGATAATTTGATTTTTGATCAGCTGCATAAACTTTTTTGCGGTTCAACAAGACAACTTCTTGATAGGATGAATGTGAATAGAACTCGTGTGTGTGTGTGTGTGTGTGTGTGTGTGTGTGTGTGTGTGTGTGTGTGTGTGTGTGTGTGTGTGTGTGTGTGTGTGTGTGTGTGTGTGTGTGTGTGTGTGTGTGTGTGTGTGTGTGTGTGTGTGTGTGTGTGCATGTGTGTAGCTGTATTTTGTCATACTGTATTTTTGTTCTTTTGTTTGGATAATGACATATTGCTATAATTCCTGTTATTATGGAGCATCTCTCCTTGGGCATTTGCTGAGAAAGAGCACTGCCAAGGTAGAACTTTTGAGTGAAATACATATTTATATGTTTATAGATTTTATCATTTTAAGGTGGACTGAGGAGGGATGCAGAGTATATTGGGAAAAAGATTCTAAGGATGAAGCTGCCAGGTAACAGGAAAAGAGGAAGGCCTAAGATAAGGTTTATGGATGTGGTGAAAGAGGACATGCAGGTGGTTGGTGTGACAGAGCAAGATGCATAGGACAAGAAGACATGGAAGCAGTTGATCTGCTGTGGTGACCCCTGATGGGAGCAGCCGAAAGAAGAAGTACATCATTTTAAGGTGGATTATCAGAAGGCATTAATAAAAAAAGGGCAAACAGCAGTGCTAACATCTGTGTTGTAGTAGAAAGTCATATTTGTAGTTTTAAAATACTTACAATATGGTTATAGTTAGTAAACCAGAAATGTTGAAAGCACATTTTACATCCAGAGATCATGTTAAAGCTCGGTGACCTAAAATACCTGGTATAACAGGATAAGGTATGGTAGTCATGTTATATAAACTGTTGCTTTTAGAATTAACTTAAAGTGAAAACAAAAGGGGACACATTTCAATGGAGGCATTGGTATGGAAAAGTCAAGGAGTGAAAAGGGGAATAATGCTTTAAACAAATACAGATATGATATACAAGCAGTTTAGCATCCATTCATATAATCTCTTGGAAAGTTCGATGGTTTGTGCTGTCTTCAAATAAAAAAAAATATTTGAACCTTCAAAAGCTGCTTTTCAATTAAAAAAGTACAGATGAGACCTCACCCTTATATTACCATTCAAACAGCTGTTAAAGTACTGAAGTCAGTATACATTCCATTCTTATCCTAGGAAAAGTCAGCATAGTGGCAGCATGTGTATGTGTAGAGCTAGAATATAGAATTTCCTGGGTTCTTCTACAGGGACTGCAACCTCTCCTCTTAATTTTGAGCTGCAAGTTTGCATGATATCACAGGCATGGACAAAAATAATAACATCCCTTGTATTCACCTAATTTCAGTGTCGGTACATGCAGTGGTGCATAGATGCACACCATACACTAATGGGCACCAATGGAGTTCATATATTCATTGAAGTAGCAGATGTTTTTCATAGCTGCAAATTACAGCATAAGCAAGTGATTTTCAGTACAGTGGATCTATTCAGCAAGCTATAAAGCATCCATTTGGCTTACATTCTGTTTTTCCTTCAATACCATGGGAGTGGACTCAAGGAAATTCTAGGCCTGAAATAAAATTATTCCAACTGCTGCATTTGCAAGACAAGTCCTGAACCTAGAATGCATTCTACAATAATATTATGGCATATGCTTGTATATCTTAACCTGGTGCAGTAATTAAGTAAATAGTGGCAGATTTGTACAAGTACCTTAGCATGTGACAGCATATGCTTATTCTACTTATATGTGTCTATTCTTTCTTACTTCTCTCATTTGTCATTGTACTTTTTGCCTGATGTGCTGCATAGTGCAAATAACATAAGTGGATAATGGCTTTGCTTACCGGATATGTGCTGTGGCACTGGCTTAGAGTACTGTATGAAAGGTATGGGTTCTGTTCTCCCTTCAGTTAACTGAGTGTTTGTGCGTCTTTCTACTAAGCAGAGTAGATATGCTATCCTACAGTTATTTCTCCAATGGCATGGCTTGCTAGTCTTTTGGTACTTGCAAAAGCCTACACATCCATTTCATGTAGCCCTCCCAGTCTCTTGTCTCCCACATGGCCTGCTGATGTCATCCACTATAAATTGACCTGCAGACATTTAAAAGTCACATTTCTGATGTGGCCCTTGTGTATAGTACAATATTCTGTAGCCTGTGTACTTAGATAGGTAGGGGTTTTATTCTAACCCCAGTCAGTTGGGTGTGTGTGTGAGCTGTTACATGACATTACAAAGAGACGTTTACACCAGCATGTGGGATGCTGTTATCACCATATGCTCAATAGACAATGCTGGTGTACCACCATATGCTCAAAAGACAATGCTGATGTAATCGGCTACATCAGGTTACTGCATATGCAACCATCCCATGAGGGCAGGATCAGACACTGGCCTGGAGCCCAGATAGACATCACCTTAGGTTCATAGGCGTTCACTAGGCTATTGGCCCTAGTGCCTTTATAAGCCTAGCCATGTTATACTATTGTTCTCTTATTGCCCAGCTTGTATGGTTTATATTTCCAGCACACGTGTATGAGCAGCACCTACTGCCCTTATCCAAGAGGGACATGGGTGGGTGACAAACCTGTGGTAAATTTACAGTCTCCCATCCAGTTGTCTAAGTTACACTTAAATAGGGTCAGTGAGGAGCTCTGTTTACATGAACTGGGAGTTTGTTCCAGAGGAGTGTCAATCTCTGGGAGATATATCTGCCTCTCCAGCATGTCCTGTTAATGTTGTAGGCTATGTTAAGATCCCTAGAGTGAGTGAATCTTGTCCCATGTGATTTGTGGATGTGCACTTCGATTATGGCAGTGTATGAGACTGCTCTGTATGCCAGGCACAAGTAGCTTCTCAGCAGCCTATATAATACAGAGTACAGTAACAGGGCCTTCAGTCTGTCCATGGAGCTCATGTGTTGCAAGCCCTGAATTGTCTTGGTGACAAATTTCTGAGGTCTCTCAAGCTGCTGCAGGTGTCTGGTGATGTACATACAGAAGGGAGAGTTGTAATCTATTAGTGGTCTAATGAGAGATGAGTAGAGGGGAGTTATAACCTCCTTATCTATGGATGTGATGCCCTTACTTATGAGATGTGTAACATAGATGGCTTTCCTTTCCACTGTGGACACATTGTGATAGCAGTTAAGGTTGTTATCAACTTGTGTTCCCAAATCCTTCACCACACGGATTCAGCTAAGTGGGGTACTGTTAATATTATAATGTGCAGGGACTTCTTCTTTGCTGAAAGGGATGAAAGTAGCTGACTCCAAGTCAGACTGCTGAACAGTCATGAGTGGAGTCCCACAGGGTTCGGTCCTGGGTTCTCTCCTGTTTAGTATCTGCTTTTCTGAAGTACAGGCCAACACAAAGGGACTCTGGTGACAAAGTTTGCAGACGATTGCAAGTTGGGAGCTAGTATTAACTCCCCAAGTGATCTTGACATCCTATAGAATGGCCTCACTAAGACCAACAACTGGTGTCAGAACCATGGCCTTAAGCTCAATGTCAAAAAATGTGTCGTTATCCCCTTTGGGAAAAACCTGGTTCCCATGAATTACCACATCGATAGTAGTCCATTGAACATAGAAGGCATTATAAGAAATCTGGGAACACAGGTTGACAGCAACCTCTCTTTTGACCACCACATTGCCACTATGGTCAGAAAGTCCTTCTATGTGGCACATCTCATTACAAAGGGTTTTGCATCCAGGAAAAAAGATGTCATTGTCTCCCTCTACTCTTCCCTCATTAGGCCAATGCCCCATTTGGCATGTGCCTCACTAAACACCTGCAACAACTGGAGAGGCCACAAAAGTACCTCACAAAGAGGATCCTAGGCCTTAAACATTTGTCCTGTATGGACAGACTCAAAAAAACTCCAACTATTCCCTGCCTCATATCCCCTACTTAGAAGCAAACTCTGCTTGACTTACAAAGCCATGTCTGACCCAGCTCTGTTAGAAATGCTACATGTAGAGAAATCCCAATCCCTCCACACCATATGCTCCAGAGAACTCAACCTCATTACCACAATCAACAGAACATGCTGGAGGGACAGGTGCATACCCAGAGACTGCCCATGCTATGGAATAGACTTCCCATACATGTCAAGCAGAGCACCTCACTGACCCACTTCAAGAGAAATCTTGATGAGTGAAAGGGAAACAGAAAGTTCACTCTGGGGATCACTCTAGTGGCTTTACTCAACAGAGGTACTGGGAACTAAGGCTGGGTGGGATGATGCCAGATAATCCTATGGGCTAGGCTTGTAAAGGCTCTAGGGCCATTAGCCTAGTACACATCTATGAACCTATGAACCTATAATGCATTATTTTGCATTTATTTTGATTCCATGGCTTTGGCACCAATCATTTGTTTGTGTAAGGCCTGGTATGTCAACATTGTTGGGGAACTCAATGATTGCACCCAGTTTGCAGACATCGGTGATATGGTAAGCCACAAGCCATCTCTTTTCCCCTGGACTTCTGAGAAATACATTCCAAACAGTAGGTGGTCCAGCACAAATCCTTGTGGTACACCAGTTGTAACTGGTCTGTTACTAGAGGTGTAATCAACACCCTTTACTGTATGTGTTCTATCAGTGATCCAGTTGGCTACCCATCTAGTGAAATATGGGTTAATTCCCAGCTGTGTGAGTTTCTCAATAATGCCTGAGTGGGGGATTGTGTCAAAAGCCTTGTCTAACTCAAAATAGGCTGTATGCAGTAAATTTTCCTTCATCCGGGGCTTTGGTGACATTCTTGAAGAAGTCCACCAGGTTTAATAAGCATGATCTACTCTTAAAGAAAGCTAAATTGTGTCAGAACAACAGTTTGAAGGTCACCTATGTTTTTGTTGATAAGGTCCATGGTTATTCTCTCCATGGCCTGGCGGATAAGGCTGGTTAGGCTTATAGGTCTATAGTTCCCAGGGTTGGTTGACTACAAGGGAATTAATGTTGCAGTGTTCCATTCTGCTGGGACAAAACCAGTACTTACATTGTGGTTAAAGACAGTGCTAACTGGTGCTGCTAGGTCCTGTATCAGGTCATTCACTAGGCAGCCTGGGATGTTATCTATTCCACAGATGCTGTGTTTTTGGCCATGGAGAGTGTGATTATGGCCTGCTCTTTGGAGATACTAGGTAGAGGATTGGTGATATATATGCTTTGGGGTATGTCTAGTGGGGACAAGGGGGGGGGTGAAGTTTTCCTCAAATCTGTCTGATAGCAGATTGGCAATTTCCTCAGGGTCAGTATGAGTGGTACCATCCACTACTAGTTCGGCACAAAGATGGCCCTTCCCTTTTAGATTTCTGACGTAGCTAAAGAATGCCTCCTGATTATCTTTAGCTAGGGATGCTAGTTTAGCTTAGTACTTACCTTTAGAGGACTTTACAAGATAGCTAATTTGCTTGTTCAAGCTGTGGAGAGTGTCTTTTCTCTGCTGAGTCAGTTGTCTCTTATTCTTAGACATTACTTTCTTCCAGTTGTTGTATAACCTGCTTATGCTTGATGCCCACCAAGATGGTTTGTTTTTCTGTGAAGACTCTGTTTTGACCCTTTCAGGTTCAGCTGACTCTATACATTTGTACAGGTGTTTATACTACCATTTGTGTACACCTCTGTATAGCAGTCATTGTTACCAATGGTAGCAGGGGGTTTGCAACTATCTATGGCATAACTTAGGAGGCTATATTTTCCTTTGGAGAAATAGTACATCCTTTCTGCTCTTGATGGGGGTGTCAGATGTTATTGTTAATTCGAATCAGACTGAATTCTGATCCGACCTGATTAGGTAGGGCAACACACAGGGGTTAGTGCAGAGACCCTTGATGCTGGTGAGCACTATATCTAGGACATTCAAGCCCCTTGTGGGGGTGCAGACTATCTGTTACAGAGCATATGTATTAAGAAAGTCCAGGAACCTTAGGGTGAATGTGTCTGTGTTCATATACGACTCCCAGTTGATGGAAGGATAGTTGAAATCACACATGACCAAGGTGTTTGGCTGTAGAATGCGTAACTCAAACAGGTCCATGTAGGCAGAGTAATTCTCATGGTGGGGGACCTACAGCTAACAATGATGTGGAAGGAAAGGGGTTTTACCCACAGTTACTTGGACTTGGAGTAGCACTATGGAGTCGTACCATTTGACGTGTCTTGAGGTGTATTTGTCTTTAATAAAGATGTATATGCCACCGCCTTTGGTTCTTTCATGCTAGGTTTGATGTCTAAATGAGTGGAAGGCATTGTAGCCATTGCACCCTGGCCTGGGGGCTCTCTGTGGCCTTGTACCATGTCTCTGTGACTGCACAGACATGGGCATCTTCCAAGGTAAGGAGTGCTTCCAGTGAGTGCAGTTTCTGATTTACACTCCTTGCATTAAGCAGCATAACCTTTAGTTTGTCTGTAGTGGATTTCTTACATTGTTAATTTAGTTGTTCTGACATTGCTTGAAAAGGCCACTATGGGGGAGGCAAGTACCTTTGCCAGTAACCAAAAGTTGAGAAGTGACAGGTGAAGACCATCTGTGGCAAAGCAGCATGGTTTGTTGACTATATCTTCCCAAGATGACAGATTCTTGATCCCCCTGGACTGATAACAGAAGCTAAGCCAATTGTTGAAGTAAATCATGTTTTGTTTATATTGAGGCATCACCATGGATGAAGGTGGAATGCTGCTTAGGGCTAGGGACATACCTACCTGGGACAGATAATCTGAGAACTCAGTCATGTCTCTCTTCGGTTCCACTTGAAATCATCAAAAGCTTGAAATATCGAAATTCTTATCATCGAGACCAGAACATTGAGTTTCTAACCATCGAAGATTCAAAGGGAATGTAAAAAAATAAAAAACCTCTAAAAACTATTTTATGCAGGAGGGCTTAGACCCCCTGCACCCTCCATGTGGGGGTCTATGCCCCCCACACTTCCCTAACTTTAATATACCAACTCTGAGATCGCACTACAGTGGGGTAAATGGAAATCTCCTTTTTGCACTATATGCAGAAGCACTAAACGGGAGATTTCCCATACCCTGTCTGCAGTGCCATCACAGACATGGCACATTCACAGACACAGTGTGCAGGGCACCTTGCTGCCCTTCAGAAACACTAGCTTTTTCCCTTGTTTACTTACCCTTTTCTTCCCTTCGGCAACATCGATGTTCTAAACACTCGATGATGTGGTCTCGACCATATGAATTTTGATGGTTTAGAATTTCGATGTTTTCAAGTAGAAAAGTAGTCTCTTCATATAGTATGGTGAGCTACGTTTCCAGTCACTCACAGAAACATGGACTATGACAGACTCATAATGATACTTGTTGTTGACAGACTTGATTGCGTGTGTGATCTGATGGACCTTGGCACCTGAAAGGCAGTTGACCGTGACCTTATCTTTGTCCAGCCTGGTGAGGGGAACATCTGTGTGTCTCACTATGGAGTCGCTCATGACCAAGACATTTGGTTTTGAGGTGTTTTGTCTTAGGGGCTTATTGGCTGAGACACTGTTGTGTGTATTATTATGTGTAGTGGATTCTGTTGGGTCTGCAGTGTGTGCAGTAGGTTTTTGCTTTAGTGATCTGTAATCTTTAGATAGGTTTCTAGCAAGCACCTCCACATATCTAGGTTTATTAGTTTTGAGCTTATGTGCAAGAGGTGAATTGTGTGTGCTGCCAACATGTTTGATATCTGGTTTGTAGTTATGTAAGAAAACTGATTCCAAATTCATAGTATAGATATATCTCGTACATGTTGTATTAGTTTGTTTTAGCAGTAACTAGTTGTCAGTATACATGAGGAAATTGCTACATTGCCTCAGGATGCCCATGTCAATCAGGCTGCCTGGAGAAATAGTGGGAAACTATCCATCCATTATGGAAGGTCAATACTGTAGTAACTAGTAGGGAGTGGGCTAGATGGACCAGGATTTGACTGTAAGACTAACAAAAAGCATCTATTTTATGGAGGGCTAAGGGTAGAAAAATGTATGAATGTTTTACAATGCACAACTGAGTTGCACGCAGGGCAGCAGTGCAAGCTCGGAGCAGCTACAGTAAACTGAGTGCAAACCCAGCCAAACACAATGCTGGAATACACATGAAGCTAAACAATTTTAAAAAAGTAAACAAAAGAAAAGGCCAAGACTGAGCCTTATTCCAGCAATCCTCAACTCAGATGGGTCCTTGGCTGCACACTTCTGCCACAAGGGTGCAGGGGAGCCTTGTTAATGTATGAGGACTGGTTTTAGTCCTCAAATTATACCAAACAGTCTCAATTCAGCAAGCCTGACTTGAGCCTATGCTATAAAATGCAAAAGTACTAGAAATTCAAAGTGCAGAAAATTTAAATCACAACAGCAGAAAAAAAAACAGTTTAAATAAAGAAGCAACTCAGTATAACACAATCTGCTGTATAGGGATTGGACCAAATCAAGTGTGTGATGAAGACACGTGTGCAAAATGGAGAGCTATGTGTGGGAGGATTATTTTTTTTTTTTTGAGAGTGAGAGAAAGCAAGAGAGGAATGTTGAGGAAGAGATGTAGGAATGTCTGGGTGAGGTAAATTGGGCAGGTGAGGAAGTAATTGCAGACAGTCAAGACAGACAAGACAAACAAGACAAGAGACAGGGATGGTGAAAGACACAATATGTGGGTGTACGTCATGTTTGGGGATAGAGTGGGAAATCCAGGTCCCATCGACATCCAGGCAATTGACAGTGAGAATCTAGTGCTCACCCAGTGGATTGTCATCACTGTCATGTCACTGCACCACTTACTGCAGTGCCTGATGTCTGCGTCTCCTATGTGAATGAGGATGGAGAGCAGGTGCTCCCTCCAACATAGGTGTGCACCCACAGCAGCACACAATCCTACGGACCATCCCTGGCTGTTCCTGTCAGGTGATAAACTCACCACCTCCACCACTCTTCCCGGAGGGAACCACAGGCCTATTATCCAGGACAGAACTACCTGAGGGGCCGGGTAGTGCAGCGGCAGCAGAGCGGGTTCTACCAGGTTGTGCACAAGACATGCTGGTAGTGGTGCTGTAGCCAGTGCAGTGGGGGCAGGTGGATCCTGTGGGACAGGCCTACCCCACGCGGCTGTGGGGAAAACAAAAAAAAATTAAAAAAAAACATAAAAAAAACAAGAGAAGTAAAAGGGTTGGGGTGACAGAAAAAAAGGGATAACATTAGTAACTTCATATGTGACGTACAAAGCATTGATACAATTATTTGACTCTATTCTGTTACTTTTAACACTATAAACTCTTAACAAATGTCTTCCTTACTTTTAAGAGTACCCAGTTTATAACAAATGCACACTATAGAACAGATTACAGCCAGCAGTCCTTGATGTGTGCATATAGTGCACATATGTGTATTGCAATTATACTGATTACAGTTTACAGAAGGCCATTTGTGCCACTGATATAGAGGTATGAAGTTGCATTCCAATAATGATGACAACCTAACAGTACTGTATACCTGGGAAGTGTGGTTTTTGAACCTACAACCAATGACTACTCATTAATACTGTACTTTTATTTTTTCCTACAGTCTACTGTACACATACTTTCCTTTTACAGTTTAGAGATGCATGCTCACTGTTATTTGAGAATATAGAATTGTTGCTTTGTGCTGCAGACTAAGTCGTGCATAGTTTCTTTTACAGTTGAGATATGCATGCTCATCAATTTGATGTATTAAATACCAACTAAACAGTCCTTTACTTTGACTACTACTAAATTACTATAGAAATTATTATTATTATTAAAATACACTATTTAGACAGTACTGTTCTGATGCATATATACCACATGCTTCTCACATCCTTACTAAATGCACGGCATGGGACCTGACATTCGAGGATCGCTCTGCAGCAGCTGTGGAAAAAAACAGAGCAGAACATTGTTATGAATACCAGTCTTGACTGTATTCAGTCTTTAACTCTTACAATTACTCACTGAAATTGATACTTACAAATCTGTGGGGTGCCCACTGTACTAACTTCTCTGATCCAATGGTCGAGAGTATCCTGTTTTCTCTTCCAGAGGTCATCGAAGTGATGTCTGCATTGCTCACCAGTGCAGACGATACCTGTAGCACTGGCTAAAGCCCTGGCAATATTAATCCAGGCTTCAGACTTGTATTCTGAGTGTGAATAGTCCCACTGCAGCAACTGAGGTCCATGCTCCTTAACTAGGAGTACAACAAACACTTGGACTCGTGGAGACCCCACCTCTGCGCCCAAAAGCACACATCCTCACCAGCAACTCCTGACATGCCTACCATAGCTCAAGATCAATGCAGAATGAGCATTTCCTGCCAAATAGATTTTGTGTCCTGATGATTTCCCACCAATTGCACATCTCGTGCTTACTGAGAGTGTTCACATTTTGGTTTTGCAACATTTGAAAAAGTTGCACATCACTTACCATTGTGCAAACACGGTAGTCGAGGGTGTGCACTGCCAAGCACCATGCTTGCTCTATGTTAAGTGATATGCAATAGTGGCAAGCCCTGCAACTTCAATATTATTTGGTATACAGGCACTTGTGTAAATGTGCTAGTCAAACGTACCATGTCTGTGGTTCTCCTACACTTACAGCTATTACCACAAGAAGGTTGAGAAAACAGTTGTGTATGTTGCACTTTATTGCTATAATCTGCAATCTCGCAACAGTAAAACAAAATTTGCACTCCCTGTACTAGAACTGTGGACCACCTATGCTCCACACCCACACTTAACACCTGCTGCCATAGGATTAGTGACATGACATCCCCTATTTTAGTAGTTATTGTAAGGTTCTCACTGTTAATCTTAGCACAATGCTGCTTAATGTGTTTGTGTGATGTACAGTAATATTAATTGAATGCATCCAGTTTATGTTTGTGGCCGTCTGAGTCCTGCCTACAACCTGAGTGGTCCATCCCTCCAGTCTGTGCACTGCTGTGTTTCGCACAAACCAGGTCAGCAGAGGTGACCACATTTTTGCCAAGCGGCATATCATGCAAATACTGGACTAAAAAAAATGAATAAATAATAAAACAAAAGGGAGACTGTCCAGATTTTTGCAGAATTTCCAGGGGGTTGCATCATATTTTTACTATGTTCCTTGTAAAATATGTAGTTTGCTGGGAAATCATTAAAGACTGAAGTCAATACATAATCACATACATTTCAGTTAAGTACTTCATAGCCTTCAGAAAATGCATGCTTACACAAGTCCTGTTATTTTATCCACTTTCTACAATCATCAGAACACTATAGTAAATCTATCCCTATTTTTGGCCTTTTGTCCCCTAATTAGTTTAGTGTTTGTCCAGATTTCTTGCACTAAAAGGTTGGGTGGTATGATCCACTCTACAGGTTTCACAGCCAGCAGCACTGGTGTGAGCCACAAAAGCTTGCTTATGCACACCCCACATCATTAATATTCATGCCACGAGATGCGGAACAATGAGCAGTATTGCATACACGAAAACACTCCATGTAGGCTCTGAGCGGAACCTACACAGAGTTTATTGGATCCCGCAACATTATCTTTTAAAGTAAGTTTGAATAGTTTTTGAATTTCTTTCAAATCTTTTTAAAGAGTAAGAATGGATAAATGAGTATGAAATCAAAAGAATCTCTAGGTTTTGTGTACTTACTGGTACATCTATTACTGATTTTAATAAAGAAGGAAACGTAAGCAGTGAGACAATTTATAGTTAATTGCTTAGTTACATGGGAAGCAGGTAACCTTAGAAAATAAAAAAATGAAAAGAAAGTTAATTCAGAAAAAAATTGATAGATATTTCATATGTGATGTTGGAAATGTTAAAATGGGGAAGGAACAAGACAGGATGGAAGGGTGTTCATGTTTTGGGGAATAATTAATACTATTTTGCATGGTGCAGTATAGATGCCTTAGCTTGATGTCATCAAACCACAACACATTTTGTTTTAGAAATATTTTGTTTAGACACATTTGGACTTTTTTAACTTGTGTTTCAAAGCAGTGATATGGCACGATCCTTTTGGAAATGATTAAGAGAATTTATCCAAAATTTTCTGTTAGCAGGTAGACAAGTACAGATAAGATTATCAGAAAAAAAAGTTTGCTTCTAGCTGGAGAAGGTGGACAATAGACTCTAATGGTCTTTCCATAAGGGTATCAGAATAGCCCAATTTTGTGACATTAAATAATAGGTAGAGATTTGCTTAAAATGAAAGTCAAAAGGGTGACTGTTTTCCATTACATCACTGACATTTTGATTGCCAAATAATAAGGGGATGTGGGAAAAGCTTTAACCGGTTTTTCAAAATTTCCAAAGGAGAGAGGATGGGCCATTAATGATGATAAAATCCTGGAAAATAAAATTTCTAGGAATGGATTGGAATGATGCCAGATGAGATGTATCTGAAAGTGCCATAAACAGTATCCAGAAAACATAACTCACCAAAACAAAAGAGCACAAGCTTTAATTGGAACATTGGGATTTTGGAGATAACTTGTACCAATTCAGGGACTGATTGTAAAACTAATGTGATTAGAAATAAACCTGATTTTAAATGGGATCAATAATAATAAAATGTAATTGAGGAAGGAATAAAAGTGCATCAGCAGAATGTTGGACTCTGGGACCTATGACTCCTACCCACCTTTTATTTTATTTTAATGGCATTGCTTATGTCACGGGGACTGCACCAGCAAGATAATTTCTCCAAATTAAAATGAACTTTAGGATTTTGGTCAAACTGCAATTCCAGATTGCAGATACAGTTGAACAAACCGGAACATTTGTATTTATTTATTTATTTTTATTTTATATTTGTTGACCGGGCTAGTCTGACTGGACGAGGTCCATTTACAGCAGAGGCTCAGGAAGAAAAGCTTCACAATTTACTTAGCAGTTAGCAAAAGATTTTTACATATATACAATAAGGCAAAAACAGATTTTACATACATACATACATACAGTAAGGCAAGAGCACTGACATACATGATAATGTAGGGTGAGACAAAATTTTAGTTCAGATTTCTGCCGTACAAAATAGGATTAGAGTTTAAAGTTTTGTGATAGCTAAACTGTGCCTTATCTACAGAAGGTAAGAATAGGCAATTAGGTTAGGAAGGAAGAGGAAGGCAGGGAATATTATGTAATACAAGGGCATGTCCAGTTCTTGGTGAGATGAGATTTGAGTGAGTTTTTGAAATGCAACGTAGTGGAGGCTGATGTAATAGAGGTTGGGAGATTATTCCAGGTTTTGGCAGTGGTGTGAGAGAATAGAGCTTTCTCTGCAGAGTTATTGGCCCTAGTGATAGTGAGGAGCGACTTGTCAGTAGAGAGAAGAGGACGGTTGGTAGTGTAGTGGGAGATTAATTGATTTAATGCAGGTGTTTTGTCGGGGTATCTCAGGATGTTAAAAGTAGTGATTAGTTGATGGTAGCTGACCAGTAATAACATGTGGGGTTGATGACGGTATGTACTGCAATGTGCGTAATGAAGGAATAAAAAAATAACGAGAGACCGCAAAGGGTGAAGATTATTTTAAATTATCCAGAGATGTTGTGTGATACTACATTTATGTGAACACCAACTACATGGATTTCTACCATACAAAAGCAGATGTAGTACCTGAAGGAAGGAGCAAATCGTGTATCTGGAGTAAGAGAAGCATAGTGCTATTTCTGAATTGGTTACAATAATGGATGACCCTTCTGAAACAAATTAATTGGATTTTAAAGGGTCACTAATCTGAGCTGCAACACTTTTTGAATGAGGGAAACAGCTGACCTAGACCACACTTGGTTTAAAGATGCATCTGAGAAATGTAGGATCCTAGCAAAACCTACACTGCATTTGCATTTCGTCAAAAATACAACATTATTTTGTATGATGAGACAAACAGGCTCCAATAACTAAGCAAAACTTCAAGCTGCTGTGGTTGTAATAAATCAACTAATATTCATCAAAACAGTGTACTTGCCAATCATAGGTTTATAGATTAGCACTAGGCTAACTGCTCTTGCAAGTCATTTTAAGCCTAGCCAGTTATCCCTTGTGAGACTCAAACACTGCACCTTGTGTTTGTAAGGCAAACACCTTAACCATTAGGCCATCCTCCTACTATACCAAAAGCTGAGTAACATACAAATGTTTGACACTGCCATTGCCATTCTGGTATCGAAAAGGATGGAAAATAAATATAATTTCCATGTGGGAAGAACCTGAGAGCAGGCAATAGATTCAGAATTAAACAAATATCTGTAATATTGCAGCTGGACAAGTGGCTCCGCATGGATACCTACCACTGTTGAGAGCCATGAGAGGAAGTATGACTAGTAAGTGAACTGCATGGCTATAGTCTGAACAACAGAGAAGAATGTTAAGAATTAATTTATGGAATGTTTTATGGAAAGACAGATATGTGATCTCTGTAGATATTTGTGTCAAGAAGTCACTATATGTACTGTATTATATACAAAAACCTTCATTAGTGCCACCTGTACTATATCATATGTTGCCCTGACCTAATCACATGGTCTTGCCCTCCTTCAAGGTCATGCTTCTCTTTCTAATTTACACTTCACTTGGTCAATATCTGAAAATCATAATTGTTTATAATGCCCAGTGTTGCTTCTTAGTCTTCATTTTCATCTTCTTCTTCTTCTTTTGGCTGCTCCCGTCAGGGGTCGCCAAAGTGGATCATCTGTTTCCATTTCTTCCTGTCCTCTGCATCTTGCTCTGTCACACCAACCACCTGCATGTCCTCTCTCACCACATCCATGAACCTTATCTTAAGCCTTCCTCTTTTCCTGTTACCTAGCAGCTTCATCCTTAGCATCTTTTTCACAATATACTCAGCATCCCACCTCAGCATATGTCCAAACCAACATAATCTTGCCTCTCTGGATTTGTCACCAAACCTTCCAACCTGGGCTGACCCCCTAATATACTTATTCCTAATCCTGTTCACCCTCGTCACACCAAGTGCAAATCTTAACATCTTTAACTCTGCCATGTCCAGCTCTGACTCCTGCCTTTTTGTCAATGCCACTGTCTCCAATCCATATAACATAGCTGGTCTCACTACCCTCGTGTAGACCTTCCCTTTCACTCTTACTGGTACTCGTCTGTCACAAATCACTCCTGACACTCTTCTCTACCCACCCCATCCTGCCTATACTCTCTTCTTCACCTCTATTCCACACTCACCATTACTGTGAACTGTTGATCCCAAGTATTTAAACTCATCCACCTTCACCACCTCTACTCCCTGCATCCTCTCCATTCCTCTATCCTCCCTCTCATTTACACACATATATTCTGTCTTAGTCCTGCTGACCTTCATTCCTCTTCTCTCTAGAGCATATCTCCACCTCTCCAGGGTCTCGTCTACCTGTTCCCTACTCCCACTACAGATCACAATGTCATCTGCAAACATCATAGTCCACGGGGACTCCTGTCTGATCCCGTCTGTCAATCTGTCCATCACCATTGCAAATAAGAAAGGGCTCAGAGCTGATCCTTGATGTAATCCCACTTCCACCTTAAATGCATCTGTCACTCCCACCGCAGATCTCACCACTGTCACACTACCCTCGTACATATCATGTACCACTCGTACATACTTCTCTCCCACTCCTAACTTCCTCATACAATACTACAACTCCTCTCTAGGCACCCTGTCATATGCTTTCTCTAAGTCCACAAAGACACAATGCAACTCCTTCTGACCTACTCTGTACTTCTCCATCAACACTCTCAGAGCAAACATCCAATCTGTAGTGCTCTTTCCTGGCATGAAACCATACTACTGATCACTAATCATCACCTCCCTTCTTAACCTGTTTTCCACTACTCTTTCCCATAACTTCATGCTGTGACTGATCCGTTTAATCCCTCTGTAGTTACTGCAGCTCTGCACATCACCCTTATTCTTAAAAATTGGTACTAAAACACCTTTTCTCCATTCCTCAGGCATCCTCTCACTTTTCAAGATTTCATTAAACAATCTAGTTAAAAACTCCACTGCCATTTCACCTAAACACCTCCATTTTCATACTCATTGTAAATAGACAATAGTATTAATTTAACTTTCCCTGGCCTTCTACCATTGCACCATTTATACCTACCACTGTTGATAGGAAATGTGAGCAGCATGTTAACTGCATGGCAATGGCAGGAACCATGGAGAAGGTTAAGAATGCATTTATGGAATGTTTTATTGAAAACATACATGCTACCTACCTTGATCTGACCAAGGCATTTGACACAATAGCTTACTCGGGTATTATAAATAAACTCACAAGACTGGGCATAAATCTCTTTTTCAGCATATGGATAGCCAATTCACTCACAGACAGGGCAGATGTGGTTAAAGTGGGTGAATCTAGATCCAGCAAGAGGCCAGTTACTAGTGGCATGCCACAGGACTCAGTGCTGAAATCACTCCTGTTTGGAATACACGTCTCTGACATCAAGGCTAATGTGGAGGGCTACTGGATGACAAAGTTTGTCAACAGCTGTAAGCTGGGGGAATCATTGAATCTCCCAACAATGTATATATCCTTCAAGAAGGGTCTAGATCAGACAAATGAGTGGTGCCAGAACAATGGCTTAAAACTAAATACAAAAAAAATGTATTAGCCTACCCTTTGGCAAGTCAAATGTCTCTACAGTTTACAACATCAATAGCACAACCCTAAGAGTAGACTCAGAGGTGAGAGATCTAGGTACACAGATAGATGGTAGCCTGAACTTTGACTGCCATGTGTCCACAGTGGTGAGGAAGTATTCTATGTGTCACAACTTATAAGTAAAGGTATGGCATCCAGATCCAAGGAAATTATAGTTCATCTGTACTTAGCCCTCATTAGACCAATAATTGAGTATAATGTGCTATCTGGCATGTACTTCACTCGGCACTTACAACAGCTAGACCAACCTCAGAGGTTCCTCACAAAGAAACTACAGGGTGTAAACAACATGTCCTATATGGATAGACTAAAAGTTCTGTCCCTTTACTCTGTCTTCTACTGAATATTAAGGGATGATGAATGCTTTGCCTACAAGACACTCACAAATCTAGCCCTGATGGAGCTGCTATACATCTGTAAGTCAAACAGCACTAAGGTCACCCAATCTAGGGATCTAAACTTAGGCAGTGAATCAAACAACATATGCTGGAAAGGCAGATATGTGTCTCAGAGATTGCCCCTTCTTTGGAACAGGCTTCCTATTCACATTAAGCAGAGCCCTTCTCTGGCCCTCTTCAAATGCAGTTTGAATCAATGGATGGGGAATTTTAAATTCACACATAGGGTAGTGCCTGTGTCCCTTGTGGACAGGAGCAATCCATGCCATCCTCTTGACCCTATGGCCATATATAGGGGAACATTGGGTTACATTGGCTAGCCTTGTAAGGGCTCTTAAACCGTTAGCTTAGTAACTTCCTATGAACCTATGAACCTATTCAAATTATACTCCTTTCATTAACATAACAATTTGAATTTTTTAATTCCAAGTCTGTGTTTTCTCTGTTAGTGCATATATTCATAGGTTCATAGGTGTGTACTAGGCTAATGGCCCTGGAGTCTTTACAAGCCTAGCCCCCAAAAATTGCTCAGGCACCATGCCACCTAATGTTAGTTCACAGTGCCCCTATCCAGTAGGGCAACTGGAGTGATCCCTGAGGTGAACCTTCTGTTACCCATTCACTCATCAAGACATGAATGGGAAGCTTATTCCAGAGTATGGGTAGTCTTTGGGAGATGGAGTCTTTGGGAGATGTACCTGTCCCTCCAGTATGTTCTGTTAATTGTGGTAATGAGGTTGTGATCTCTGGAGTGTGTAGCATGGGGGGATTGGAATTTCTTTAGATGTAGCATTTCAAGTAGGGCTGGGTCAGACATGGCTTTGTAAGTCAAGCAGAGATCACCTCTAAGTAGATGATAAGAGACTGAGAACAGTTGAAGTTTCTTGAGTCTGTCCATGTAGGACACGTGTTTAAGGGCTAGGTTTTGTGGCCTCTCCGGCTATTTTAGGTGTCTGGTCACATACATGCCAAATGGGGTGTTATAGTCAAAGATTGGTCTAATGAGGGATGATGACCTCTTTCTTCCTGGATGCACAACCTTTGATTATAAGATGTGGCACATAGAAGGACTTTCTAATGACAGGGGCAATGTGGTGGTTGAAGGTGAGGCGGCTATTGACCTGGGTGTTCAGATTTCTTATGGCTCTTCTTATTCTGTCTGTTGTTCCTCTAGTTTTTTCATTTTACTTTATTATATTACTAACTCATATCTCTCATTGTGGAAGCCTGTTTTGTGCATATTATATTCACAACAACTTCCTTACTTAACACTGTATACATTTTCTTTCTTAAGGTCTCTGCCTTCAGAAGGCTTCTTTCTGATGATGTTCCTCCTTTTCTAGTCCTGCATTTATTTATTAAGTCATCCTCTGTAAAACATTCTTGAAAAGTACTTTCTGCACTGCAACTTATCCTTTTGAAATCTAGGAAGTTACCTTCATATTTCTTCAGACTATCACTGTACACAGAATAAATTGTACTGTAAGAATCAGTCGATTCTGGGTGCTTTCGGCACAGATTCCTCATTTCTCATTTTTTGAGTACGGAAACCAGGGTTATTGAGTTCAAACTCTGGCTTCTAGATTTGTGACTTTACACCTAATTACTATGTACTTAATTATCAAAATGTACAACATCACTGCCATTTTATTACATCAGTGACACACCACAGTGTGCATGAATCCTGGTTGATTTTAAATGCTTTTAATCTGACTGAAAATGAAATTCATTATCTATTCTTTTAAATTTGGATTGCTATTTTATACCCCTGCTTCTTAGAGAGTAGTTTTCTTGGCACTATCTGGCTGAAAAGACAACATCTGAAACAAAATAACTCATTTTCTTCAGAAAATGGAAAATGATTGGTGAGCATTGCAACCACAGCAACTTTTTGTTAGAACTAAACACCATTAGAAGAACAATAAAGCAATGAGAAAAATAAGACAGCCATTTCTTCTTGTGTGCTATGAGAATAGTGGACAGTTTGGATGAAAGCCTATTGTATTAAGGATTTTTCTATTGCTAAAGGAATGCACTGTGTGTAAGTCATGTTTAAAATACATGACATTATGTTATCTATTTTCAGCAGTAACTTCACAGCAGATTACGAGCACAGTGTCTGTCAAACATTGGATCCGATAGTCTTTAATTATCGTGATTGTAAACAAGATCTAAGGAGCTCACTCCTTCACTGCAGTTAATCCCTAACTCTTAATTTCTTGATATGCTTGGCAATCAATATTCACCGAGGCTTATACGTCTTCAACATTAGTCTCCTGACACTTACTCTGACGTATTGCTTTCACTCTCTGTAATCTTTCTCATTCTACAGTACTTCATACAGAAATTCAAAATCCTTTTAGAATAGTTTTTTTCCAATCAGGTCTGATTCAATAATACACATCTGATTTTTATTAATCTGATTTGCTGCTTAATTTTATTAAGTATGTAGAAACAATGAGACAGGAATTCCGTCTTCAGGGAGCACTGAATGCATAGGCTCACAAGGCTAGTAAGCGATGCTGAAAGGATTCCAACACATCCTAGTAAAGGTGATGTTTCAATATCAGAACATTGTAAGACTTCTGTCTCCACCCCACTGCAGTGCATGCAGGAATATTTTTTGTTCTTGCCATGTCTTCTACAAAGTACCAGACTACAGCTAGGGTTACCACCTGTCCCACTTTGCGAGGGACAGCCCTCTTTGGGCAGTTGTGTCCTGCAAAAATATTGTAAGAATGGCAACTGTCCTGAAAAAGTAGGGCAAAACGATTTCTTATATTTTATCTAATAGTTGCATAAAACAGTTATTCTGTATCTGAAACACCTAAATGTTATAAGAAACAGAATAAGCAACTAAAATGCTACAAGAATAAGCTTTTATTTAGGCAAAAAAGTGAAGTTCTGTCCCTTGTACTGGCCGTGGGTATGTTTTGGCCTGCAAAATCTGATGTTTGTACCACAATTGTCCCACTTTGGCCATCTGAAAAGGTGGCAACCCTAACTACATCTATTGGTAGTATTTCATGTAATGTGCTCAGTTTCTGGCATTATTTCGTATCTTATAAAGTTAGATGATAGCACTGGATTGCCTTTCAGAATTCTTGTGAATGATAAAACTTTTATTTACTTATTTTTCGATATTTGCGGTGGTGCAGCAGTAGCGTTGTTGCCTCACAGCAAGAGGTTTTCCCGTTCGATATTCAGCTGAAGTACGGGGAGTGCCTTCTGTGTGGAGTATGCATGTCCTCCCCGCAGTTGAGTGGGCGTTCGAAAGACATGCGTAAATGGGTGTGCCTTCATTGAAGGTTGAATGTCAAGCTGGCACCTTGGCGTTCGTGAAAATTTACTTCCAATCAATAGCGGACCGGAGTTCCGCTGTGGCGACCCCTAACCGGGAAAAGCCTAAAGAGAAGCAACAACTTTATTTGTTTATTTACCTGGTCAAATGAACTGGCCAAAATAGCAATGATAAATATAAGACCCACACAACTAAAAACGAAAAGGAAAAAAAAAGGCACACAGTCAACCATGCAGTTTCCTCATGAGCAGTGACAAAAGGTCAGAACTGAACTCAGGACCCTGTAGCTGGTAGGCAAGCATCTTAATGACTAAACTATCATGTTCACTTCAGCTGCAGTTTTATACATTTCCTCAAATGCAAGATTCATATTTCTATACATTTAGAATTTATGAGAGTATCTAAAAATGCAATTATATTTCAAGGAGGGAATCAGAAAAAGTCCCAACACAAAAATTGTTGTGGCATTTTCCATTCAATATCCAGCATACTGTAATGTCTTTGCAAACTTTCTATGTAAAATGCAAGTTTTGTTATACATTTAAATATATACTTCTTCCTTAAAAATTCAGCCCTCTTAGGAGTCTATATTTTTCAGGGTGTATTATTGCTAAGGATAGAAGAAGCATAGCCGCATGACTGAAAACGTTTAAGCAGTATTTAACAGGTTTGTTTCTTCACTAGTCTCTATTAACTGCGGAAAGTGAGTCTTCATGTGCTGTGTCATCTATTCCATGCCAGCTAAGTGTTGTTTCAGAGGGCTGCACAGAAAGAGATTATACTAAGCTAAAGCACACATTTCCAATCAGTGGAACCTGAATATAAAGCCGCTCATGTGCCCCATGAGTGTTTCTGTTTTATATCCACAGCAATATTTTTTGCTGAGGTCATACACATGATAGGTCAAATAACATAAGACCATCATGACAAGATAAATAATGCCATTTCTATGACATTCATGATCCTTGATTATTTTGATGGCATATCACCCTTTTTTGGATTTCTGCATAAAGTGATAACATATTCTGAAAGTTTGAGCTAAAATGGACACAAAAAATACAACACTGTAATCTGGTCATCTATGAAACAGTAAGGATGCAGAGCAAAGCAGAATTACACCCAAACCCAAATGTGCATCAATCTAATGAAGGGAGTATACTCTTAACTGTTGTACATCAACATATTATTTGCAAAAGAGGATTGAGATAGCCTGTAACGTCGTTGTCCAAAATGTATCACATGAATATAGTAAATTATGCTAATAATTACCCCATGACTATTTCAGAGGCAGGATAACACATGACTAGCATGGATGAACCTTGACAAGCTTTTCTGGTCAAATTTTGTTGTGAGTGTAAAATGATGCTTTATCCTTGCTTGAATGGTAATCATTAACATTATATACTGGAGTTAATTTCAAAAAAACATTTTTTTACCTTTTTAAATAATTCAAAGGTAAATGGATCATTTTCTGTTGCTGTGCCTATGTAGCTAAAGATGCTGTTGAGACATCATTACTGTGTATTGCACATGCACCCATCCTTTATCTGTTGAAACATGCACAGAATGCTAACAGAATATCTGCACAGGCACCCATCCTATATGTGCTGATGCATTACTGAACTTTTATGGAATGTCTGCACAAGCACCTAACTTTTATGTCCTGATGCATGCACACAGTGATAAGAGAATGTCCATGCATCCACCCATACTTTATGTAGTGATGCATGTACAGAACTATAGCAGAATATTCACACATGTGTCCATCCTTTATGTGAGATGCATGCACAGAATGATAACAGAATGTCTGCACATGCAGTCAGTGTTTGTGATCTGATGCATGTACAGATTAATAAGGTAATATATGTGTATGCATCCATCCTTTATGTAATCCATGCACAAGAAGGCAAGAGAATGTCCACACATGCACCCAATCTCTATGTGCTGACACATGACAATGTAACAGAATGCCCACACATGCACCCACTCTTTATGTGCTGACTCATGACAATATAACAGAATATGCACACATGCACCCACTCTTTATGTGCTAACACATGACAATGTAACAGAATGTCCACACATGCACCCACTCTTTATGTGCTGACACATGACAATGTAACAGAATGTCCACACATGCACCCACTCTCTATGTGCTGACACATGACAATGTAACAGAATGTCCACACATGCACCCACTCTTTATGTGCTGACACATGACAATATAACAGAATATGCACACATGCACCCACTCTTTATGTGCTAACACATGACAATGTAACAGAATGTCCACAGATGCACCCACTCTTTATGTGCTGACACATGACAATGTAACAGAATGTCCACACATGCACCCACTCTTTATGTGCTGACACATGACAATGTAACAGAATGTCCACACATGCACCCACTCTTTATGTGCTGACACATGACAATGTAACAGAATGTCCACACTTGCACCCATTCTTTATGTGCTGACACATGACAATGTAACAGAATGTCCACACATGCACCCACTCTTTATGTGCTGACACATGACAATGTAACAGAATGTCCACACTTGCACCCATTCTTTATGTGCTGACACATGACAATGTAACAGAATGTCCACACATGCACCCACTCTCTATGTGTTGACACATGACAATGTAACAGAATGTCTACACATGCACCCATTCTTTATGTGCTGACACATGACGATATAACATAATGTCCACACTTGCACCCATTCTTTATGTGCTGAAACATGACAATATAACAGAATGTCCACACATGCACCCACTCTTTATGTGCTAACACATGACAATGTAACAGAATGTCCACACATGCACCCACTCTTTATGTGCTGACACAGGACAATGCAACAGAATGTCCACACATGCACCCACTCTCTATGTGCTGACACATGACAGTGTAACAGAATGTCCACACATGTACCCACTCTCTATGTGCTGACACATGACAGTGTAACAGAATGTCCACACATGCACCCATTCTTTATGTGCTGACACATGACGATATAACAGAATGTCCACACTTGTACCCATTCTTTATGTGGTGATGCATGCACAGAACAATAACACAAAGTAGCTGTTGCCTCTAATTGTGGGATCAGTGGTTCAATGTAGTATTAAAGCTATGAGCTTTACTGTAGTTTTCATTATATTTCTGAGGCATCCCTGCAGCATATTGAGAAGTCCATTATTCACAACAGTTGCTATTTTAATCATTTTGCTGTCTATCTTGTAATGATGGTGTGTAACTATACATTTTCATTCTTGGCTTACCAGATCTTATTTGTTATAGTAATTTTAGATGAATATCACTGGAAAGACTCAATTTATCTAATGAAATTCCTTGTTTTTAAGTCCATTTTGTTAGAAGCAGTATATTATCTACTGATTCATAAAATATGACTAACTGTTTGACAGTTTTGACAGATTATGTTACAGAAGTACCTACTAAAGAAAAAATGACAATCACCTGAATGAATTAAGCAATTAAAAAGAAAATAATGCTAAGTCTCTCTTTGTATACATAATAAACTTATCATTCAGAATATGTTCAGGTCCTACAGAAATATCAAGAAAATACAAAATGAAATTAAAGTACCTAGAAAAATCTTGCCTTCTGTGCAAACACACTCACAAATGATAAAGATACCAACAGAAAAGCATTAACACATCTAACATAGTAAAAAGAAAAGCCAAGTGCACAGCAGATCACTTTTCTCATTCTTGCCTCAAGTTATGGAAGCAATATATATGATGTGTGCATGCTGCATGCTATGAACAACAGTAATGTCAGCAGTACATATGATCTGTGCATGCTGCATGCTATGAGCAGCAGTCATGGCAGCAGTACATATGATGTGTGCATGCTGCATGCTATGAGCAGCAGTCATGTTAGCAGTACATATGATGTGTGCATGCTGCATGCTGTGAACAGTAGTCATGTCTACACTACATATGATGCATGCATGCTGCATGCTATGAACAGTAGTCATGTCATCAGTACATATGATGTATACATACTGCATGCTATGAACAGTAGTCATATCTGCAGCACATATGATGTGTGCATGCTGCATGCTATGAGCAGCAGTCATGTCAGCAGTACATATGATGTGTGCATGCTGCATACTGTGAACAGTAGGCATGTCTACAACACATATGTGTGCATTCTGCATGCTGCATGCTATGAACAGTAGTCATGTCAGCAGTACATATGATGTGTGCATGCTGCATACTATGAACAATAGTAATGTCTGCACT